>NW_027509811.1:100000-519103 GCF_048541705.1 Temnothorax americanus
GTGCAGAACACCAATCCTAGGACCTTGCTGGCTTTCTCCTCGGTCGCGACCGCATTCGCGACCAAGGCTCTCTTTTTTGCCCGGCCCGCCAGAAACCTTGAAAAATGTCGATTATCAAGAACGCGGAATTTTCAATATATTTCCGGATTCCTTGGAGAAAAATTGCTATACTTGAGATTCAACGTGGTCGGCGTGACATTCAGTTGCAGTTTCAGGGCCCTGAGGGTAAAATTCCGTGTTTCACGCGCGATGTTCTCCGGCGTTTGGGTCGTCTGATCCACTTTCAACTTGAGCCGAGGTCCTGCGGCGGGACTCCCGGCGCCGTCCACCGCTAACTTCAAATGCGGTAGGACCTTTCTCGCACCTTCGCATTTGTGGCTGTTTCAATAATTAAGGTTTTTAAATCTTTCAGTAACTATTCGCCCGTTCGTTCTGGGACAAATGTCCCATACGTTATTTTATGTATAATTAATTTAAACTTTTCACCAAGAAATATAAAGGTTACAGTTAATTAATATTAAAAGAAAAAGGCAAAAAAAATCTTGCACGTGCAAACGCTTTCTCTATGTTATCTCTTCTACAATTATTTTAAATAAATCAATTTTTTTATAATAAAATATTCTCATTTTCATGTAATACGATATGTTCCATAGAAATGAAAACAACATTGTTACATTGTTAATTTACTTTTTATTTTGTAACAGCAATAACATGGCAATATTATTGTTTTCGTGTCCAGATTGTTGAGAGTTTACGATTAAAAATTGACGCGTTAATGAAAAAAGTTGAGATCGCATTAATTCGCGGCCTCGGACTGGCCATTGCGTCGAGACGCTTGATTTAAGATGCATAGTCTCGTGGACCGTCGCGTCGCATTGATATCAGGGATGTTGCATGCGCGATGCCTGGCATAAAGCTGCTGTTATAAACGACTTGTATATATAAATAATTGCTATATTAGTTACAATTTTATTTTTTTGATAATTGTAAATTACATAATTACATTTTTCGTAAAAATTTAACTTTTTTCGAGAAATATGAAAGCATGATATAGAAGTTATAATCACGACGTTCAATCTAGTTTTTAAAATTTATTCTTTGTTTTAGCATTCATTTTTCTGCACTTTTATCTTTACGTAAGTATAAAATGCTTGTGTGCAAAATTACAAATAATTTATATTGTAACTTAATTTTACAAAACATTCGATATAAATAATATAATTAAATTATAAAATTACAATATCTGTACAGAAGGTGTTTCCGAACTAGAATCGTAAAGTGGAAAAGAGGATGATTTCTTCGACAGAAAAAAAATAAATAATAAAGACTAAAATTCTTTCAAGCAATGTTGTATTTTGGACAAAAAAAATTTTTTTAAATAAATGTACTCTTACTTTTCTTTTTCCGCGTTACGGCCGAAGTGCTGTCTTGCCGAGGATGCCGAGGACGATCGCACGGCAGTGGTTGCGGTGACCGTGTTAAACGATGACGCTCTCGACGATGTCGTTTTTGTGGACGAATATCTGCCGCCTAGCCGGCGAAACTGATCGCCCTCCGCGTTCTCGGCCACGAAACGGGCCTTTTTGCGCAACAGCTGCAGTGTCAGGATATAAGTCGTCACCATGACAATCATAGGGATGTAGAAGGCGATCAGAGAGCCGAACACGAAGAACGCCCGATTATTGATGACGCATACTCCTGGCCGCGGCATGATGTTCGTGGGATTAATTATGCCTGAAACAACAACCGACGAGATCTCGTCACGCCTTGATTATCCCCTTCTCTAATTAGCTGTTGATTTGAAGCTTTCGATTACCCGTCAAGCTTAATTCTCGGGATCTTTTCCGGAAACGTGGACGTCCCCTCTCGAATCGTCATCTCGTAACAGTTGTATTACATCTTACGGAACGTCTCGATAATTGGAACAGATTTTGTTTCGATAAAAGTTATTCTGAGTGCTTGTGAATGGTAATTGGATTTTTGGAAAATTGTTTTAAATTGACAACAATATAAGTGTACTGAGAAAAAAATATTTAGATAAAAAAATTATTTAGATTGTTGCCAAGAGCTTTACTTAACCCGTTGTGGTCACATAGGGTCCAGTAGACCCCAGTTTTTTTTTGTTTTTTTGTTTTTTTTCCCTTTAGTATACTACATATTTTAAGAGTAAAACGCAGAAAGTTTTTTTGCTTTATCTCACAAAATTTTAATGAATATTTTTGTGAAAAAAATCAAATTTCTCGAAAAAAAAATTTTTCTCGCGTTTTTTTAACATAAAATTTTTTTTTAAATTATTGGATTATAAAGAGAACGTCACACACATAAACTAAATTCCAGTTCAAGGTTTGAGTCGATACATCAAAAAGAACGCAAATGGCAACTGATGTGGGGTCCATTGGACTCCGTGTGACCACTACGTTATTTTTAAGAGGTGTGACCACAACGGGTTAATATAATACACATATTTATTTAGAATTAGATATTTTTACTTAATTTAAATTAAAATATTTAATTCTAAATAAATATGTATTGTATTTCGCGCCTCTTCCTCAAGATAACACGTAGTACTCCCTACTCTATGCCGAGGCGCCACAATCTTTACAGCTAAAACAAAAGTTTTTCCCCTTCCTAGGGGACTTGTCTCGTGTTCGCGCCCAATCCGTCATTCTTTATTCTTGTGCCGAGATAGTCACTTCGCCATTAGTAAAATGGGAAAAAGAAAATACTGGAGGTCGAATTCGGACGATGAATCCAAGGAAAATAAGATAACTAAAAAGATGAAACGCCTGTCGAGAGATCTTAAAAAGCTTGAAGATCGAATACGGATAGAGACGGGCACGTAAGTATCAGGTTAATCGAAAACTTGATTGCTATCTTTTTCTATTCCGCCTCGTAAGGAGTGGTCGGACGATAGAACAAAATTCTATGATAGACCCATTGTTCAGGACTAAGAGTATTTGGGCGAGCAATATTAGATAAGTAAGACAAAGTTAAATAAAACTGTTTGATATTGCTTATTATCTATATAACAAACATTTATTTTATAATTACACAACCGTAGCCAACTTTCAACATCTACGTGTTATCTTGAGGAAGAGGCGCAAAATACAATTTAATGATTAAACGAACTTACCTGTAAATGAAGTTCTATCATAATTGTATGAGGCACTTCTTCCAAAAGATGGGTCCCTTTGACTCCCTATACCCATATCCGACAATTTCGGATCCCGTAACTCTTATATAGGGCTACGGTTGAACTTTGAAAAAAATGACGGATTGGGCGCGAACACGAGAGAAGTCCCTTAGGAAAGGGAAAAACTTTTGTTTTAGCTGTAAAGATTGTGGCGCCTCGGCATAGAGTAGGGAGTACTAATACGTGTTATCTTTCGGAAGAGGCGTTTCATATAAGTATGATAGAACTTCACTTACATCAAGTAAGTTCGTTTATATATATATATATATATATATATATATATATATATAATCATTAAATTATATTAGATAAATAAGCTCTTAGCCACAATCTAAATAAATATTTTTGTTTATCTAAATATTTTTTTCCACAGTGTACTTGTGTCAAAGAGACGTTACTGCCAAAAATGACTGAACCTGAACTCTCTCTCGATCTAACTTTGCGCAATCAATCTTCTCCGAGAAAGTAAATGTGAAATTACGACAATTTCGAGAAATTTGGTAGGTATGTACAACTCACCCAGTTAGAATTTCTATTGGACTATTTGCATTATAAGAGATGAAAAGGTGGAAGGATAGGTTACTCTCTCTATTATCGATCAGGACGGCCGTCGAGAGCCTTGATAAATGTGTATCATGCCGATAAAGCATCGCGGTTTCGTCACGCTTTTTTGCTCCTCCTCTCGCGAGAATACAGTGAAAATTATCGGCTCATAAAAATACAAAGTCCTCTATCGATCCGTCGAGGTATAAGTATCACTTGTATTTTCTCACCTTGACTTTTTCGCAATTATAAAGAAATGAGAGATCCAATAAAGTCCAATATTATTCATCAACTTTATAATAAAGATCCTTAGCACAATAGTTCTTCGCCGTAAAGATGGATACAATGAATAAACGCAACGGACGATTTATCCTGGAATAGAATTACCCGGAATAAAAGGAATTGTATATGTTCTACGTGTGTGAGAGCAAACATGAAATGGCAGTCTAGTTCTTCCGTTTCCCCGCATACGTTTCATTTCAGGAATTGTTTACCGATTCCGCGCGTTTTCATCGCGCGCTCGCGCACTTACCCGTTTTATGTGATACGTGCTGGTCCATATCGGGGGAGCTTTCTCTACTACAAAGGTAGCCTTCGTAGATCGTCAGTCATGATACGAAGGAGAGGAGGACGGGGGTAAAAAAGGGTAATTTACCTAACACCGTGATGGAGCTGGAGACTAGCATGGCTAGTAGCCAGACCGCGGCGATCTTGAAGCCCACCATTCGTTTCGTGGATGTGTGACGTGTCCTGAGCGGATTACGGATACCCAGATAACGGTCCACGGAGATGAAGCACATGTGCATTATACTCGCCGAGCACGCGAGCACATCGCATGTCACGTATACGTTGCACCATACCACGCCGAACGGCCAATACCCTGAAAATTCGAGAGAGGCGAGAAGCTAGGGTGTCAAGTCGGGGCGAAAAAGTGTCGCGTTATCTACTAGACGGCCGTCTTAGGTTGTCTATTATTCAGGCGAGAGTTGAAGAACTTATTTTGCAATTGCTATAAGTCCGCATTTTTAGCTGGAGGCGATTACGTTGCACATACAAAAGATAACAATTTTATAGTTATATATTTTATATACATATAGTAGTTAAAATTCTCCAAAAATAAAATAAATTTGAAATTACATGCAAAATAAGATCATATATATTTTGTAGTTATATTTTTAATATTTATTTTGCAAAAAAATCGTAAAATTTCATGCGTATTGTAACCTGCATAAAGCAACGGATATGAAATATCATTTTTCAAGTTTTAATCAGAGAACATTGATTAAAAATCTAGAAAGAAATGCTATATTCAAATTTTAGTAATATTTAAGTTATTAAAATAGCGTGCAAAATACAAATAATTTATGATTAAAATAACATTTGAAGTTATTTATCGCAATAATAATTGGTTGTAATTTATGTCTATTCCATTCTACTTTTTTTGAAGACTTATAATTTAGTTTACATAAATTTTCCCCTTTTTTATAGAATAGTCCATGTGTGTAAAAAATGGCCGAAGAAAGAATGAATTATTATTAAAATTGAATTTTACTAATTCTCTTTATGAGTGATTCTTTTTTATTGAGATATGACGGGAAAGGATTTAGGTAGAGAACGCATTGCTCTGGAATCTTTTACTTTTTGTTAGGCGTTTTTAATCTTGCGCTGTTTTCGGAGAGATAATAACGAGAAAATAGGGCAGGGATAAGCCTCATTGCGTAGATAGAGGCTTAGCCAGAACGCATGAGGATGCGCCGGCGGAACGTACGGTGCACTCCCGTGATGCGATGAATGGGCTACATCAAACGGCGTCAAATGTCGGAAATGCGTTACACAAACCATCACTTTCCAACGTGCAAATCCCCCGAGCTACCAATGTATTTTTATCGCTTCAAAGATTTGCGAAAACTCGAAGAGTCCGCCGATACGTCTGGAACATTTTAGGGGCTGTATATTCATAGCTGATCGTGTGATTCGATTAATGATTGCGATTTCGGCAGTCGGATCTGGAGCGCTTTTACTTTTTACAGAAATTTATAATCTTCCGGAACGGTTTACGATTCAATGATTTATCATTATTGATTATTTTTTTATTCATTTCTTTAATTAAAAGTTAGAGCAAGAAAATATACCTATGTATATGTATATGAAAATGCTTATGTACATATACTTTAATATTTTTCTACGTTTTTATTAAGTATAAGATATTTAAATATCTTATATATTATATCTAAATATAATTGTTTACTTGTAAAAGCGTTAAATTGTAAAAAGGTAGAATGTATAGCGTATGCGGCGAAGAAAGGCCAGAGAGAGAGAGAGAGAGAGAGAGAGAGAGAGAGAGAGAGAGAGAGAGAGAAGATAAATAGAATTAATACTGTAAAAGGGGGTGGGAGTCCTTTCCATCCCGCACAAAGGACAGAAATAAATAATTACTACTAATAGAATTTTTTATTTTTCTTCACATCTAAAGAATTTATAAACATTTCACAGACCTTGAACTTTTCGTAAAACAAATCACTCGATCACACGTAATATTTGATTATCGGAGATGTTTACTTAATAAGAGTAAAAAAATAACACTTTCTAAATGCAACAGAATATCTCGTATAATGCAGTCACTCAGTGACAGTATTCCAGGGGTTAAACAAATATTGAATGTTTATATCATATGCATGGTTTGTACAAACAGCGATTTGCGAAGCAAATAAGATCCGATAATGTCAACAACAATTTATGTATGCAAATCTGTAATTGAGAGTGCGTCTTTTCAATCACAGATAGAAAATAATCTGCAATATATTATACTGTCGGCTATGAACAATTAACGGTCTCGGGAATTTTATCATTCTGTTTTACGACGTGCGTCCCGTTTTCACCACATTCGAATTTTCCCATTATGCAAATCCTAACACTGTAACCATAACACAGAATGAGTAACATTTAACGAGTCAAACGAACGAAACATCGTGAGTACCTCAAAGCGTAGTTTCTTCCTTTAATCGGCATTGATACTAATCCAATTAAAACAATCAACTTAATCCGTCGTCTCTTGGTATAGCGCGCTGTACTCGTTGTGAGAATTAAGGCGAAAAGCGCAGAATTTCTGAGGACGCATATAGTAACCCCAAAAATTTGCATAGTCGCATATTATATTAAGATCTCCTCGGAGACTACGTTGCGAGGAATTTCATTAGTAACAGATTAAAGCACGGCTTGATGAGCAGGCACACTGCAATAAGGGCCTAAATACACGCAAGAAAAACGCGAAGAACAAGAACGAAAAGAAGAATAAAGTGAAATAAAATAAAGCTTATATAGTTTCGTAGAAAATTCTTAATGTCGACATTCAAGGTAATACGGACCGGCAAATGCAAACTTTCGATATAATATTTATTCAGTAAAAAAATTTTGCGTTAAAAACACATTACACACGTCACAATTTATCCACTCTAATTTTTATGTTAATTTAACATCAGAAGGCAAATATTGTAAATAAATAACACAAAGTAAGATGTGAAAAATTAACACAAAATTATAACACATGGATGCTTATTGGAAGCAAAGTTTATGTTAAATTAATATATTTATAATGTTAAATTTAATTAATATAAAATGTTACACTTACATTAAATAGTATTTTCTTTCTTCTCTTTTTTTCTCGTAAAAAACAGAAGACAACGATATCTCTTTATAATATGTAACATAATAAAATGTCGATATAATATAATATTATATTATATAATAATAAGGTGGAACTTTTATAGAGAGGAAAGTAACACTTAGGTGCTTATTTTAACATGTAAAATATGTCACCAAGAATTCGTACATTTACATTTAAATTGTGTTATTTTAACTCTTAGAAACGTTAAATATTAACTTAATGCAGAAAAATCAAAATAATACAATGACAATATATGTTACATTAACACTAGTGTATGTTAAAAATTTAATATAAATCCATTCAAATATAAAATGTTTTTTACCTTGTACTTGTTCAATATCTGATTGATGATAGTAGTTAGTGTAGCAATTAAAATTAAAATATAAATATACATACACAGTTGGAAAACTTGTGTTAAATATAACAAATCACATGTCCCAAACGGTTCACTTAAATTTTTATGTTAATTTGACATAATATGGATGTGTTAAATGGTAACACCAATACTATGTTAATATTTCAACAGAAAAGAAATATAAATTTGATCGTAATTTGAAGTTAATTATGTGTACGATTAACATAACTTTGATGTTGAATATTATGTTAAATCATCCTTACTGTTATAGAATAAAATCAACACTCTTTTTCTGTAAATTTTATAACACATTTAATAAATACGTTCAAATTGTGTTATTTTAACATATTTTTTGAATTATTTTAATAATTTTCCATTTTATATTTGTTAAATTTAATTAACATAGCAGACATATGTTAAATCTACACATGTATGTGTTAATTACTTTACACAAAAACTTGAACCAGCAGTTTTACAAAAGTCTTCCAACAGTGTAGCAATTAAAATTAAAGTATGAATACCTATTATACATGGCGAATCACATTTACAATCATTATTACAAATCGTGGCTATTGTATCACATGAATATCTGCGTCGACAGATTCGAATTCGATTATTTAGCAACAATAATATATGCAAATGGAATTCGACAATAGTCGATAAAACGAATAATGTTCAACTAACATTATAAACTTAAGATTGTAAACTTCAGAATAACAACTAAATAAAACACAAGTAAGACTAAAATAACAATCGAATAAAGAAAAAATAATTCAAATGCGCGGAAAAGTCGCCTAAAGATAAAGTTCCAACAAAGTTAAAATCTCCGTATCGATATTATTTTAATAATTCCATTGAGACAATTTATGAAGAGATATTCCAATTATTGTTATTGTTATTAATTCCGCGCGTATACTTCTCTCATTCTTTTACCAATTTGAAAAGTTAACGGTGGAAACTTTCCGCGGGTTTCCCTGGAAATGCGCGTGGAGAGAATTGAAATATATGAAAGGGAGGGCGATAGTTCGCGCATGAAGGCGCGGATGCGGTTGAATACGAAATATTCGCACAGTTCCGAGAGCCGGCGAGTTTGTCAATTTTCAACCATAAAGGCCCCGTTACGCGCCGATGCGCATTCTGGTAACAAGGTGCACCGCCACTGTGTACGTGCCCACAATGCACATTCTGCACGTTTTTTGCGGCATGCATTCGCAAAAATACGCGAAAACAAAAGTTGGAAATGAACCGCGCAATTTAACGAGTGTAACGAGCGATCCCAAAGAAAGCGCATGTTTATCAAGCCTGCGATGATTTCAGCACGTTTGTCTTACCTAGATATATTGACGATGCTTCAACGCTATTTTATCACAATATAGCTAATTAAACGTGAAAATAAAAGCGCAATCAGTAATAATAAAATATTGAGAATATAGTATCAAGATAAATAATTATTGAAAAATAATTTAAAAAAACATTTAATATTTATTGTTTTATTGCATCCTATTTTAATTAAAAATAAACTAGATTAACAATTAAGATATTTGTAGTTATATATATTATCTACAAAGTGTCTGAGGGTGTATAATCGAGACGAATTTCGGGACGATTTATGACAGATGGGCGTTATCGAAGATAATTGTAGGGTCATCGAGCCGACGTAGATTGGGCACTCGAAAGTACTTAATCGCCATACGGCGTGCTTCGTTGCTCGCAGCAATTTCAATCGAAACACGAATTAATTAGCGCCATAATCACGGCACTTCGTAATTAGGATCAAGGACGCCCGAAATTATTAAATGTAACACCGCCAATTTAATTCTTGTTTACTAATCTTTAACGCTACTATTTTCTTTTGTATTGTGCATGAGATATTTTAGTGCATAAAATAAAAAAACTAAATTATCTTTCATAAAAATACCAATAGATAGTCAACTTTAATATTTGGTGTTTTACATTTAGTATTTTAATATTTTAGGAGTTTATTTTTAGCGTTTTTCTAATTGCTGGGTGTACGTGATTATCTCGTTTATATTTCAACATATTTTTCGAACTATTAAAGAATCATGCTGGTACTAGCAGAATTTTGTTATATAATCAGAGACTCAATCACTTTGGACATTACAAACTTCAAAATTTTAGATTTATTGTTTCAAAGAAGGAAAAGTTTAGGATTTAATGTCATAAGTGTGTGTTACGAAATTCTAAATCAAAAAAGTTCGACAATTTGATCGTTTTAATTTTAACGATACGAGAATTGACAATTCCACCTAGAGATTCAAGAGACCCAAGACATTGTGTGTATGTGTGTGGCCGCAAATATAGGCATATCTTTTCCTATACGCTGATACAATCAGAGAAAATATTGCGAATGTCTCGCGTCCGGTGAAATATCGAAACGTCGGAGCTGGAAAATACGAGCGCGCTTTTATTTCAACGGCATTAGAATCGCCAATCTAAGAAGTTGAGAGGAAATGGGTATATGCTGGATGCTTCAGCAGCCTCACGGAGATTCATATTAACGATTTGATGGAATCGAATGGCGCGTTGTCGTCGCTGTCTCGGATTTTAAGTCTTTAGAATCTTAGACGCGCGCGCCTGGAAATTACACCTTTCAGGTCGCGAAGCATAACCGTCTCGTTCGCGAGATAAACGAGCCGTGACGATGAATCCGCTAATGCGTGTCGTCGCGCGCGTTTCGCGTGAAAAATAGGGCGCAAGCACGTGACGCGAAAACTCAGGAATAAAGTCGTCCCTCGATGACGGCGAAGAGGCGAAAAGGGCAAGCTGATCGATTGTCCGTTATAGGAGAAAAGAGATTCATTTGTATTTTATAAATTAATCCGCTAAAGGTCGTCCTTTAATAAATGGTCTATTTTTGAATTGATAAAACATGTCTTAGATTAATTAACAGATTCTAATATATCTTTAATTTTTTACCGTCACTTTGAAATTAGCGCTTAAGTTTTGTAAGCGGTGATGCAGTTTTAAATTCAATTAATATTAATTACCCGGCAATTTACGCGATTGTGGAGAAGCTTCGCGGTGCGAAGGACACGAGATAGGTATCAGAAGAAAAGTAGAAAGAGCGCAGCAAACGGTCCTATCGCGCGTGGCGTCTCTCGTTTCTACATTGTTCTATTATACTACGGTGTCTTAAGCTCCGGATTATGTTACGAACGTAATCCGATCGCGCGCGTCGCATGTTTCTTTAAAATTATGCCCCGGTGCGCACTAATATGTACTGTTCTACCGTGCGTTTATTATTCGCGGCACTCGGCGGAAAGACCGCGGATAAGCCTCTCAAAATATTCCCAGCTTTTCCCATTCTGTTACCGCTCGCGTGTTTGTCTAGTAGCTTAATTTACTCGAAAAGGTAATTAAAATTCTCGTTATATATTATTTACATTACTCGACGCAAACGTGTCTCGTTTCGTCGTTTTCGAGCCAAAAATTAAAAGAAACTCTCAAAGGAAGATTAAAAATTAAGAAATGCAGGGAGGGAAAACGAGTCTCTTTAAAACTCACCCAGAAAGCCAGGTATGGCACCCATAGGCATGACGAAGAGGCTGACAAGGAGATCCGCCACGGCTAGCGACAGCAGGAAATAGTTTGTCACATTGTGGAGTCTTTTGTCCAGTACCACCGCGAGACAAACCAATATGTTTCCCAGTCCACCGGCGATTATGAACACCACCACGAATAGGAAGCTCCAGTCGAAGCGATGGGTTATTTCCGCGCTGCCGGTTCTGGGCCGGCGCGAGCAGGACATGGCCAAGTCCTCGGCGATGTTCCCGACCGACGAGCACTCTAAAATCTAAAACACCGGATATTTATCGCCCGTTACATTCGAGACGGATGGCTGGGAATTTTGAACGTGTCAAGATGGAAAGCGACAATTTCTGAACGTCGTCCCGGATTTTGAAATATCGGCCTTCGAAATGGAGATCTTTGGATATGTCATCCTTGAACGGAAATCGAACAACTTTATCGCTTCGAAGAGGAAATATAATTCGAGAGAGAGAGAGAGAGAGATTCATAAGAGAATCTTAAATAAGTATTAAACATTTTTTTACACTGAGAAAAAAAAATTGGTTAATACGGTAAATTTGTATATAGTTGTTGTTCACAACTTAAGTGTTCATTTTAACATATAAAATATGTTACCAAGAATCCATGTATTTACATATAAAATTGTGTTATTTTAACTCTTCGAAATAAATATTAACTTAACGCAGAAAAGTCACAATGACATAATGACAATATATCACATTACACCAGTGTATTATGTTAAAAATTTAACACATTTCTACACGGATAGAAATCTACTCAAATACAAAATGTTTTTTACTAGAAGTTGATGATTTATATTTTATTTCTTGTATAACTTTTTTTAATTTTTAACTCCTCATGTTTTTAGAATCTTAGGACACTTGGCTAATTTAATTCCGAGTAATCTTTCTATCTTCAAACTATCGCAGGTTGAACTATGCAAATATTAAATCCTTGAAAATTTTGATAATATAATATTTTTAGTCTCGAAAAGGACTTACTTCTTCCTCGATGGACGTGGCATTACAATCCTTCATCGGTATCCTGGATAGAAAGACACCTTCAATGCTCTCGAGGTCATTGAGAAGCAAGGACACGTTGACATTACAACTCGCATAATCGCAAGGAGTACAAAATAGCGTCAACGAGGAAGTGGTTCCTTTCTCAATCGCTGTGCAAAGGTAATCGAATCCGTTGGACACGATGTCGCACTCTTTGACATAGCCCAAAAGAGTGTCGTTGCAGGACACCCGGTGCAGCAGCGTTGTCAAGTTACTGGCCCAAGATGTTAAATTGCCCTCCGGGACCAGCATGATGAGCCTCGGTGGAGTCCTCAGAATTAGTACCTCCAGTCACGATTGATAACACACGTACGTGCGGAGTCCTTATATGCCGATCTGAAGTATTTCTGAAGAAAATTTTAAGAAATAATAAGACTTTCATAACTATAATAATATCTCGTTGCTCTTATATCTTTAAGAGCATCAATATCGATGCTCTTGAAAGATTGAAAGTTTAAGAAATATAACACATTAAATTACATAATTTAATTTTCTACAATTATAAGTATCAATTTAATTTTTATGTCTGTATAAAAATTTATAAATCAAAACATAGCACTTTAATATATACTGTTTAAATAGATTTAATACAAAGAAATAATTTCCACTCGATGAAAGCTCTCTAAATAACTATTTAGAGAAAAACGGCCAGTTATCCAGTAATAGTAAAAGTTAAAAAGAAAATCTCATAATTTAAACAATTTGTTTATTCTAAACATCTAAATTGCTGTTAGCTCTTACGTTTCGACCGTACTTGGTCTTCTTCAGAGCATTTAAAAGCCAATATAAAAATAATAAAAATATTATGGAAATAACATTTAAAGCGTTGGAATAAATATTAAAATAGCGAAGGTCCAAAGTCAAACACGCGGTAAGTCAAAAATTTAAATATAATCTCCAATATTTTTATTATTATTTTTATAATTTGTATGTTGTCTATTAAATGCTCTGAAGAAGACCAAGTACGGTCAAAACGTAAGAGTTTACAGCATTTAAAATAAAATTGCTTAAATATTATGACACTTTCTTTTTAACACCTTACTATTGCTCGATAATTGTCCGTTTTTTTTCTCTAAATTAAACAAACTTACTTTTAGCGGATTAACTTTTCAGGGACGTTCTCTTGTTTTATCCTACTCTTCTTTAAATTATTATTGGAAATCGGAAAAAGCTTTGTCATCGGTTTCTTTATTTTACGGGTATTCATACCGACTGCAACGTCGGAGAGGAAAGAAGATCCGAGCGAACTATTTGAGCGCTGATAGCGGGTAGAATCTTACGAACAAAGCGCCACTCTTGCTCGACAAACAGAGAATCGACTCGACATTGCGGCGCCGGGTTGTTGACTATCGGGGACATCGATAAATGTTCATGATTGGACGCGTTCGATCTGCGATCCGTTCGCGGCTTATAAAATATTTCCACAGGCGGGTTATATGAAAGATGTCAATGCCCTTCCGGAGAAGAGAAATCACTATTTAATTGCCGGGACTTTGCCGATCGGATTAACTAACGTATACAGGATATCGACAGTCCGTTTTCTCTACCTCGCGACAATGCTGATCTTGGAACAAATTGCTACGGCGAGTCGCCTGTCAATGACGTACCGGCGCGTGCTATCCGGGTTCAACCGTTACAAAAAGTAATATATATGGAAATCATAATTATAAATTCTCGACAAAAAGTAAACTTCTTTATTCTAGTATATTATAACTGACTCTTTCCCAATGAATTTTAAACATCGGCTTTTTCGAATTATTTATAATTTTGAATTGATAACTTAAATTAATAAAATTAATAATAAAATTAATAAATTAATGTGCAAAGTAAACCATATATATGTTACGAATATTATATATTATAGTCATAATTTGTTTATATAAATTGCTTATTATTGTGAATTATTTATATAAATTGCTAAAATTTGTGATCGATAACACGGATTGAACTTTATACCGTGGAGTTTATTCTGGAGAGTCCATTTAATTGGCGTAAGTAAAATTTGTTCGCGTCAACTAGTATTTTAATTTAATTTAACTGGTAATTAGCGTAATTAAACCGGTTATCACGAGTGTAGAATTTTACGAGCAAAACTGAAAACCGGAAAAGGATTTCCTGTTTCCCAGAAACGAAGATACTCCGTGCCAGGTTTACGCGGAAAGTTGATAACGATACATTAATGCAGGGCACGATTAATAAAGTTGATGCATTAATGCCGTGACGGAATATTGCGACGCGCGCGCAAGAGTGCTTGATGTATTTATATCTAAGAAAGTTCGCGTATTGCAATATTCAGCGTGTAAAAATAAATGTAATTTTCGCATGACATGCATGTAACATGAGTTACTCGTAAAGCCAAATATATGTGCCGCCATATATCATCTGCTTAGCTTGCTATATACGTTTTCATGATATCCAACAATAT
The DNA here is from genome assembly GCF_048541705.1 of Temnothorax americanus. Classification (NCBI taxonomy): domain Eukaryota; kingdom Metazoa; phylum Arthropoda; class Insecta; order Hymenoptera; family Formicidae; genus Temnothorax; species Temnothorax americanus. The sequence continues at coordinate 114,791 of NW_027509811.1, forward strand.
TTACGGGTAACTATAAAGCTATATCCCCAATTAACTGACAAACAGACAGAATTAAATTACATCGATGACAAATGTAATGACATAATTAATTATATAAGTCACTATTTATGTCGAATAAAATCGGAGATAAATGTATTCGCTTATAGATAATTGTTTGACAATAAAATTGCACTTTTATGGATAAACATTGAAAATTTGAGAGAACTGCAAAAGATGTTTACCGCAAAGATGTTGCGCACCATGGTTCGCAATTTTGAAGAAGAATTTTGTTTCAAAATTGCATCTGAGCTGCACTTTTCGATTTTTTGCAAGAAGCCGAAACGCTCCCTAAATGACTTGATCCGTGAAAGCGCATCGTAGTCATAGGCTGAAACCGGCACCGATACGTTCGCACCAAAACGAGCGCGGGTTAACACGCGCTTGACATCGGAATCGATGGGAGAGAACGGGAGATGCGGATGTAGTTTATTAGCGGTCCCGCGTGGAAAGTGACGCCGCGACTTCACAATGACTACTGACACCTCTAATGCCAATGACAGCGCGCTCCGTCACGAGTAATCGGAACAATCGTTAATTGGAGCGCTCAAAGGTGAAGGAGATATAGTCGGTGTTTTTGTAGTATATCTCATCAATTAATAGATATATATCTTAAGGGGATATTCTGATTCGTAAGAAAAGTATTTTTCAGGAATTTTTTTGTATGGAAACAAAAAAACAAATAATGTTAAACTTTGCATGTTGTTTTAGCCTTATTTTAAAAATATATTTTTATTTTTTAAGTAACAAAAACGATCTTCTTTTCTATGTTAGGATAACTCCGGTATATATGTACACCGCACCTAAGGAAAACTTATCAAGTACTATTTACTATGTTTAAGGCAAATAAATTATACCAATAAAAACTTTATATATTGTCTACTACTATAAAAAAATTAGAAAGATGAAATATTTATTCTTTGTTTTTAACAAAGAAACTTTTAGAAACCCTTGGATTTTTACCATATATCCTATAGGGGTAGGATATATGATCATTCATAAATAGAATATACGTGCCTTATAAAAAATTACAAATACTGTTTATAAATAAGGCAATAAAATGTCATAATAAGGTATAAAATGTGTGTAAAAAGTTTATTAAGATTTAAAAATAATAAATTATAAAACTGAAAGATTTTAAAAAGAAAATAGACGAACGATAAAAAGTTATTGTTACACAATTCAAAAAAAGAAGGAAAAAGAGCACATAAGAGATTTTTATTTTTACAGAGTGTTTGTACTATATAGCATAAATCCTGCACACTAAAAATGCCGTATATCCCAGGCAGATGGGTTATACATATCAAGCTAAACAAAGAATAGAAGAGCTATGCACTTGCACTTTGCTGTATTCCACTCTTTACTATCTCTCTACACTTATCTATCATGAAATAACCATTACATTCCTTTTACATTCCCTACAGTAATTATTTTACGTGGATCGTAATATATGATGATCGCGCTACTCACTACGTTGAGAAATCGATTCAACTCACGACGGCTTCGTTAATATTAATAGTGAAGAACTGAAATTACAACACAATACTAATATGGCATAAAAACACATAACAGAGTGATTGCGAGCAATACCTTCATTCCTTCCATTTTTTCTGACTTCTGCGGCGTGCGAGTCCCTGCGCGGCGTAAATACCGGAGTGACCCTATCTTGGTCACTAGGAGCATATATACGGATGATGTAAATTATTCTAGCTATTCTAGATATCTGAAACGCAAAAACTTATAATTTTCTTATTCGGGAGAAGTGCGGCTATCGTCTGATCTAGATTAAACATTATGCGTTTATTAGTTTTTATTCTTTTAATAAAATACTAACATAATTTTGAGGAAAAACTAAAACATTTTTAATAAAAAAACCCGCCATTTTATTCAGAATAGAAATATTAGTTTAGTTCTAGTTCAGACGATAGTAACACTTCTCCTGAATAAGAAAAATTTTAGTTTTTGCGTTTTACATACAAAATCAAATAAAATAATGTTCTTTGTTACTTACAATTAGAACAGCTAGAGTCATTTACACCGTCCATACGCGTTTTTTCTTGCAAGCTCCTATAGTGACCAGGGTATAATATAAGAAAGAAGAGCGTATTCGTTACTTAAAAAATAAAAATAAATTTTTAAAATAAAGCTAAAAGAACATGCAAAGTTTAACGTTATATGCTTTTTTCGTGTTTTCCTACAAAAAATTCCTGAAAAATATCTTTTTTTACTTTCAAGCCAGAATACCTCCTTAAGTAAAAAATTACCGCTCCTAATTGTTGTTTACTTATTAATATTCTTAAACAACTATAATATTACTGTGTGATTAAACAAAGTTTACTTTGAAGTAAATTTTCTTATTCTATTTTGAACACAGTTGTAGACTCTGTAAACTTGTCGTTTCATTAAGACATTAGTCAGAAGCATTCTGAATATTAAAATATGAAAATGAATATCTGCAAAATCCAGTACAAGATAATTAAAATCGTATCTGTTAATTGCTATTTCGCTTGTCTTTTTTTAACCGTTACCACATTATTATTAAAGTTTATTGACTTACTGGAATTAAGCATTAATATTAAGTAATCTTCTCATTAACGTGAAGAAATATTTATTTTGATCTCTTTAAATTCGCTGCAAATATCGGTTGATCAAAATTTTAATTATCCGATTTTAATTATCAATAAAATATATTATTTATTGCTCCTATAAGTTATATATAATTCACAAAAATCATTTTTATTACGGCAATGCAATTTGATTAATCCTAGTCATAATTTAATATTATTATGCATGGATAAATATTTATTCGGCAAATTTGTTAAAATTCACGAAAGGAATAAATGTTTTAATCATAACTAATAAATCATAACTTATTAAATAGTACAAATCAAGACAATAATTTTTCTGTTCAAAATTAAAAATGTGTTACATATTTTTAACTTCAGAATTTCCCGGATTTCTCGAATAGATAAGTTAATTTTTAATAATAATCAATTTTTTCGACAGAATGACGTCATCAATCGCGATAATTCACGTTAATTTTGTCGAGAGAAAGAACGAAAGAGCGGATTCCGAGAAATGGTCGATAGTAATTCAATTATTTCGGCTTTTTATGGTCAAAAACCGGAAATTATGACTGTTTTATAGAATTTATTACTTTAAATTTAAGTCTACAGTATTTTTTGGTCTATATGTCCTTTTATTGAACAGAAAATGCGTAATATTAACAAGTAAATTAAACATGCAAGTAAACTGAAACACGCAAGTAAAATAAAATGCAAAGTAAAATAAAATAAAAACTAAGAGAAAAAGGGGATTATATATGAATAAAATAAAAAACAGAAAAATTAGGAGATAAAGTAAGTAATGTTCTTTGTTATGTAAGAAATACCAAAATAGATCAGTCAAAATGATATAAAGCTTATTCAATTGTTTCCTGTCTTGAAAAAATGGGATGATATTAAAACAGTCTTGGATTGTCTTATGCGATTCAGTAGTTAATAAGAAATGTCGGACTTCCGCCAAATATAAACGAGAAGGCTCAGGGTTTTGTCACGGTATATGTTGCAACGAGATCAATAGCTATACAGCTATTAATCCCCGATAAGGGGATCGCGACTATAATCAGTCTCGCGCGTAGATGCGGCTAATCGAATTGCATCTACGTAAGTGATAGCACTTAAAAAATCACGCTCCAATGACGAGAATTTCCTTCTTCGCAACTAAATTACGCATGCTTAGCGTACCCTATAGATTCTTCTAGCATCCTTCAATAGATTTTTATAGCATCTTGGACCTTATCTTGAAACTCCAGTTTAGCTTTTAAATCAAATAAAAATTCTAACAAGGACTTAAATAATAATTCCAAGAGTAATAAATATAAAAATATACTTTGTTAGATTTTATAACTATATTCAAAAAAATATCTGGAAAAAGATGTGTAATATTAAAATATTATATTTTTAGTAAATTTAAATATATTTTTTTTCTTGAAAATCAAAGAATTAAAAAAAAAATGTATTGTACGTTTATAAAATTTTTCAAAAAAGTTGTAATTAAAAAAATATCTATCTAGAATATCACTTTATTATTTTTATGTTTGTGATAAATGAAGCAGTTCTGCAACGAACATAATCTGTAAACGAATCCTGCAAAAAAACAATATATCGCATTCGATCGATTATATGGTGTTATACTGTACGATTGCACTTACTTTTCCAATTTCTACTGTTTGTCTCTCAACATTATTGATTCTCTTGTTTCGTTCTCGGTAAATAGTTCATTGTCTAAATTTCAGACACAGCCGGCATTTTACACTTTCTTCACGGAATTTTTACTCGCGTTTCACACAAAACCGTGATAAATGTTTATTCACTTGTCTATGAGCTATTATCTTCATCCCTCCTCTCATAAAATATTACGGCTTTTATAAATTATAATTTATTAAATGTTAGAAGTTTACAGAAGAAATCCAGGATTTATCAGGTTTATTCTCGTAAATTCTCTGAGAGACTTCGAGTGAGGCAGTTTCCGCCAAAAATGTCAAGTAACAAGCCATCGAAGGTCAGATGAGTCTATAGAGTGAATTTTCTCTGGCACAAGATATACACGGGACGCATTTTTCTCTGCCTTTTTAGTTGCAAATTTTCTGACAAACGTGAGATTGACATTTCTATAATAAAAGTTTAAGGAAATGATTAATATAACATATTAAATATTTTTTAAATAAATTACGATTTTGAAAGAATTACGCAGATAAACTTCTTTTTTGAATTGCCATTTTATCAAAAATTCAACATTTAATTAATTTATTGTGCACAATTGGAAGAGTATATTTTATTAAAAATATTTTTTAATTTGTTTATTTAATTTATAATTTTTTTGCTGATACACTATGTCAATTAATTTATATATTATAAAACAATTAAAAATCGAGAAAACTTACGAACAAGCTCTTATAGAAATTTAATTATATATTTAAAGATATATAACTATTGAGATTTATGATTGAGAGCTTGATTGTCAGTATATTTAATTTAAACATGGCATTAACGATAATTCTTGCTAAAAAACCGCTGAAGGGGGTTTGAATTTTAATATCGCGTGTCACCTTCGGGCCTATATACGAAACTTAACCATTTATATCGAATCTGTATCGTATAATTTCACAGCACCTCAATATCTCAAAATGAATTTGGCCGATCGGATTTATTAAATCTCGCGTGGCTCGCTCGATGAATAGCAAAGTATCGACTTTTTATGCGTGACAGCTCAAAAAGTTCGGGATCCGAACAAATCTCGATAAATCAACATCGAAATTGTTAATCACAGAGAAACTGAAACATATTTAAAGCTTTATACTCGATATTTTCATACCGGAAACTTTGTGCTATCTACCAGCAATGTCAATAAAGATTTGTATAAAAATTATCAGTGATATATATGACGACAAAGTTCATTGGCATGATTTAACCTGCAGTTATTAAGTTAACGATTTCAATGGAAACTATTAATAAAGAATCCACTATAAATTCACTTTATTTTATTTTAGTTTACAAAATTTGGTATGAGTAATTTGTGTCATTTTTTTCTATTTGCAGTGCAAATAAAATTTTATTAAGTTTTATAACATAAAAATTTAGAAATTTCGTAAGTTCGATGAAAACGAGGGTTCTAAACGTGAAAATTGACAGAGATTTGACTGAAAATTTGTTTTAGTGTGTAAATAATGCCGATCAAAATTACCATAACAAAGGATTAGCTAATCTCTTTAAAAAGTCAATAAAGCAACCTATGTAATATGTAGCGATCAGGTATCTAGTTAAATTCAATTCGACTTCAAAATATGCTTCGCAAAACTTTTAGTAGAGTAATATTAAATTCACAATGTGAATGCCACGTTAAATTCACAGCATAATAAAATTGATAACTAATGCAAATAGTGCAGTATAAATGTTTTATAGAACATACAAAAATTTAGAAGGTTCGAACAAAATTGACGAATCAATAATAAATTATCAGACATTATTAAAGACATTATTAAACGTGCCTGGCAGATTATGTTTTACATCTTTACGTCACCAATAAACGTTTAAAAAGTTTACTATTATATGAAAAAGTTAGTTAAACTCCGTAGAGAACATGTGACGTCTCTTTGTAACATTTGTCTCTAACAATAAGTATATTTAATAGAAATAATTGAAAGATATTCATTTTAAATTAAATTCAACTTTAATTCTCTTCACAAAATTCAGTTTTTTACGCGGAAATAAAATAAGTAACGCGACAACGGGGTAACAATCTGGACGAGATGCTCACGCTCGGACTGCGCGGATCATACTGAAAAGGAAGGCTATGGAGGCTGCGTGACGAGAGATGAAAGGAGAGACGAGAGCGGGATGGAAGCGAGATGGAAGAGCGCTAAAATTTGCGCACCACCCGAACCTCCCTTTTCCCGTGTCTCCTCCTTCCGCCGTGTTTTTTCATTTTCCTTTCGTTTCCGTTTCTCTGCTTCCTGGCCCTGCACTCTTTTTTTCCATTATCACTTCTTCTTATTTAGTTACGGCAGCCGATTTCTTCTTTTCTGCCGAGTAATTTTTCCGGGACTTCTCGTGTTGTAGACGTGTCCTCGCGCTCTCTTTTTTTTCTCCTTTTATTTCTTCGTTTTTTCGCTCCATACCGCCGCGATTTATGACCAGAATTTGCAACGGAAGATGACTAAATCTGAATAAAGTTTCTACATGAATAAAATGGCGAATTCACCCTCGGCTCAGATCCAAAACCCTTCTCCCTCTCCGCGGTTAGCAAATTACTTTGGAAACCGCGCGGCAGAGGTTCGAATATCTTTTCTTCGTGTTCGAGTTTGTTTCGAAGTTAAAATTGTGATAGTTGCTTAAATTGCTTCAGAATTATTTATTATGTCATAATATTACTATACCTGCAATTTAGTATTACCAGTTAATTTACGTTAACGTATTAACAACAATGGAAATATTAATCGACTCTACTGGCCATTATAATCGCCAAGACAATACGTTGTCTTGGTGATTATAATGGCAAGTATAGAGTCGATTAATATTTCCATTGTTGTTTATTATTTGACTGGCGAAGTAAAAGTGATTTATTCTATTTAACGCATTAGCATTAAATTTGCTAAAAAATATTCCTTATAAATTTTTTAATTATATGTATTGTTTATTAAAATTAATTTAAAATGTTCGTGTATGTGTATTAATTTTCTTGCATATTATTTACATTTATAAATAAAAATTTTTAAATGCAAACAACATATTGCTAATTCTGAAGAATCTCAGCGTCTTAAAGAGAAGAACGCTTTTGCGTTAACAAGACGTGCATTTAATTTCGCCAAGGAAGAGAACTTCCGTATTAGACAAAGCTGCTTCGTTAATTGCACGTTATTTCGCCAATTAAGAAACTTTTCCAACTTCCGAAAGCTTGAGCAACAAGTATCGCGATACCTATCTTGCATGTATATTTATAGTATAAAGTCATCTGGGAAAGTTGAAAAACTTTGCAAAAATGTTCTAATATTGTGTTGTCTTATTACTAAATAATTACATTATAGATCTTAATAAAATATGGTAGTTATTAAACTATAACTACAATTATTGCAAGTAAATATTTTTGTAATAAACTATTAAAATATGTATGAAAGAAATTTTATAGATTAAAAAGAGTAATATGAAATTCAGAGTAATAAATGTTAAAAAGACCATGTGGGACTTATACAGTTTCGATATACAGGATTTATTAAATTATTACAGCTAATTACAATACGAGAATACACGATTTTTACATATACAATATATTATGCATCATACATATATATATACACATATATATATATATATATATATATATATATATATATATATATATATATTTACTCCATGCCATTTACTTTACATACACGCACTCTCGCACTCTCGCGTCTTTATTCCTTTTTTCTCTGTCTCTTTTTTTTCATTAATTCTCTTGTAATCTTTTTTACATACAAAACGGATTATTCACGAGTGAACGACGAACGATCATGAACGTACACGACTTTGTTTGCTAACTAACAACACGCGGCTTCAATAAATAAGTCAACCCTAGTACAATGTACAAGTTAGCAATAATGGCTTTTTCTCTCTCTCTTCTCTTATGATTTACACGTGTAACAGCTGCAAAGAACCATAACACTTCCTTTTTTATTTGTTCTTCTTTCCTTTGTCTCTAACTTTGTCTCTAACTTATGCCATTTATGTTCACCCAGATAGCCAAATGCTGTGAGTTTGCTGCCATGTTGCCAACAAATTAAGCAACTAATTTTGACAAACTCGGGACAAGGTGAGACAGCATTATGCTTGTCGGGTTGAACTCATATGAATTATATTTCTATTAACAGCAAATTGATTGCAACGTAACAGCATCAATTTGTGAGGGATTTGTGATAGCACGACATGTTGCAGACAACATAACGATAACGTATCAGTATTGCGAACCAATTGCTCTTGAAATTGCGTCAACTGATTGCATGTATAAGCAGTCATGTAGCAGTATTTGTAATGTGTTCTATTTCGATGTCAGCAAATTTACAGCAAATATATGAAAACACATGCAATGCATTAGTTTGCTCAATATGCTCTATCACGCTTGGCTATCTGGGCAGTGTAATTAATTAATTACTGTCCTATATCGCATGATACAATCATTCTGACAATGCATATCCGCATTACGTTACACGGCTCAATCACAACAACTTCCTGTTCACACAGAAATACAATTTCTATTTAAACTGGGATATAAATGAGAGAAATGTGAGTTTCCAGGTGCAAAATGCGTTATATCAAAGAAGCGTAATCGTTTGCCTTTTTTTTCGCAGTGATTCGTTAAATACAGAGGTCCCAAAAAATGTTGCGTTAAAAACTGTAACTCTTAAAGTTGAAATTTTAGAATTTTCTCTTGTCGATAAAGTATTAAGTTAAATGTTTCATATCAATTACATGTAATTAATTACAACATCAAATATGCAACTTACGTACATAATGAAAAAATAATTACAATTTAAATTTGCACGGAAAATAATGAGATCAGACTTTGTGTTACGGTTAAGTTGATAAAGTTTGCGTTCTTCTGTGACACTCTGTATGCGATATGGTCTCCTTGTATTACAAGAAAACAATCTCAATATTAGAATTATAGAGACGGCATCTTTTATTGACTTTATTTATCTCTCTCGGTTTTGTGTGCGGTGTAATTCTCTCTTGTGATTCCAACAATCACAATAAAAACTGTTAACGATCTACCGCTTGCGATCATATAAAAAATATGCACGCGCCCGCGGGCGAATATAAAATATACTCTCAGTATTATAAGCCTGCACATATGCACACTCATACGTATCGGTTAAAACGATAATTCAAGTGTCGACATTCGACATTCGCCGCATCAATCGCAAAAGTTCGTCCCTTAATTAAATAACTACGTTCGTTGAACATGCACGTTTACGAAAATGTTCCTATTTTTTTTTTATTTTTTTTAGTTCAAAAAATTAAGAGATTTTTAAACAAACAGTTATAGTTGGACAGTTAATAATTAAAAGTTACCGTATAAGATTAACTAAAAAAAATATACAGAAGATATATTATATATTTTAAATAATATAATATAATATATATGAACTTTTAATACAATTTGTATTTTAATAATATTTTTGTTAAATTTATATCTGTGTAAAAGAAATTAATAATTTGTCAAGTACTAATAAATTTTTTATACAAAGAATGTATTTATTTCGAAAATCTCTTTAAGTTTAGATTACAGATTTAAATAGACTTTTTTATTTTCGCGAATTTTATACATATGTACTATTAATACCTTTCTCGAGAAGCATTTTCTTTTAGGAAACGGAGATATTGGCTTTGGTATGAGGAAATACGGCCGCATTTTCATCGCTCGTTTAACATTAAACGTGCAAAAAAAAGCGTAGACCACATACTTGATTATTTCGTCTAGATACAGACAGTTCGTAAATGCTAAAGTGATAAAAAATACTATTTTTTTCTTTGCCTCCTACATGTATACATACTCACACACATACGCACGCACGCATACGTGTACAATTTTGTTTGCAGCTTTTGTGATTTTGCAACTTTCACCATTTTAATTAACGTCAATTTATGTTCACTATCAATTTATCTTCGTTGCCAACGTGAACCGTTCATTGTTGACTTCATTTTGTTGTAATTTAAAATTAATATTCAATTGTAAATCTTTCGTTTAAAGAAAATTTGTGATTAAACTTTGAGATGTTTCATATAATTTAAGTTTACATTTTAAAATATAATTTTTCTTTGTATTCTTGATTATTAAAATTTCATAAATAGTAAAAAAAGTAGAATATCATAAAGGCAAGAAAATATATCGTACTATCGTACTAACAATATTAAAAGAAACTTCTAAAATTTAGAAAAGATTTTTTTCTAAAATTTTTATACAAAAGTAGAGATGTAACCATGTGTAACACTATCATCGTAACAATCACCGCGATAACTTTACTTTTGGATGACAAAGTTTATCTGATGATTTTCCTAACTTAATCTTACAGCCAAAATCTTTGTGTCCGACGTTCGACGTTTAATTAGGCAATCAATATCAAACTGCTAATTATTTTAAATACGAGCGAGCCGAGATTATGCGTTTATATATTTCATTGCAAGATGCAAAAATCGAATTTTCGAACAGTCTTGAAAATGTGCAATCGGAGTCGATATTCCCGAATAAACAGTGCTCGTCGTCTTAACTTAATAATTGATTGTAAAATTGGAAACGGGACATGAATCAGATTAATATTACAAATCTTATACAATATTACCAAGTTCTACAAATTATTCATAAATACATCTATGAATTGACATCTGCATTTCGAAACTCCGACTTTCCTTTTTTTTCTGCATATTTTCGTATATCTTGTTTCGTGCATCAAATATAATTAAATTATTGCATTAAACTCTTCTAAATGGGTTTTCTAGAGTTATACTCTTTATATAAAATATTTCTCTCGTTGTGTCGGAAATTAACTATTGTAGTTTTCCATGCCGAAGAAGCGCAATAAATATAAAGTAGCTTTTTTTATCCTACATGGTTTTACGATTAATTATTCTTTATTTATGTTGACAACATAAATTAGATTTTAATTCTGCGAAATTTATACGAGGAGCAAGAAAGCGCTGATCATCCCATTTACGCAAACAATCTTTGCAATGTGCACTAACATATATATTTACTCTGCATTGTTAAAATAAAATTGATAATATCCTGTGCGCTAGTGTAACTTAAAAAACAGTGTACTGGCCATGTTTAAAGAATCGCAATAATGACTTATAAATCTAAAGAATTTCATTCTCGGATTTATGTATATAAATCCTGTATTTAATTAATTGTGAAATAATTTCAATTAATAGATTTAATTGATTTATGTGGTAATTAAATAATATTTTCTGAATTAATCTGTGATTTATATAATTGATTAAATAATTGAATTGATACCAACTTTAAAATTGTAATTTTTGAAAAAGAAGATACCGAATTTTGTAGATTTCATCTGCAATAGATTTTTCTTTTATTGTTAAAAATTTAACGATAAATACATCATTGGCTAGATTCTTGGATGTTCTTCCTAAAATCAGTCTTCTGATCCAGAGCGTAAAAATGGCGACGGTGTTAATGAAAAATTCGTGAATGTTAATTACAAAATCCGCCGCTTTCTCACAAATCAAAATTATCATCTTGATTAAATAAAGAGCATGTGCCACAAAAATGGCTTAATTAATTATTTAGTTATTTCATTTGTTAATTGTTTCATAAATATAATATGTATGTAGGCTAGTTTAAAAACAAACAAGAAAACTGTTTGTTCTTGAGAAACTTCAACTTCCTATATGTATTTTTCATTACTTTCGCGACAATCAATACATTGCAAATCCAAGCGTGTTATTTTTACTGCACGCATAAACGTCTAAAAATGACACATTATAGACAGAAGCTCTTTTTACGTGTTTCTTTATGTTAAATTACGTCATTTAATACGTTTAATCGTATTAAATTAAAAGTTAATGCGTTCAATTGTGTTAAATGACGTGATTTAAAATTTAAACTGGCAAGAAATGTGTAAAAAGAGTTACTTAAAATGTGTTAGCTTCGGCTAAAATGACACACTTGAATTTGCAGTGCAAAAATGACAATTGTTGAAGAAGAAGTTTCTCGATTTCCAATTTACGTTTTTTTTTTTATATTACGCAAAAATCTAAAATTGCACAAAAAATGTGAACAGCTCGAAAAATTTCTCCCTTATATACTTTTTTCTTTTTAATAACTGTTACTCTTTTATCTTTTTCATTAAACTACTGTAGTAAATTTTAATGTGCCAAAACGGTGGAACATCGTTATCGACACTTTGCGTTTAAGGGTAGCAATGATATATCGCAGCAATAAACAGCAATAACGTCGTTGAACACTAATGTCGTTTAAGTTTGTTGCTGCGACATAGCTACTATTGGCATCATTGGCGAAATTGTGCAACTTCCGTCTTGCGTGCGGCATGGTGGCGTCAAAGTCACTTGATCGATACGTGTCAAGGTGTCGGCGGAACACGGTCAAGCTTCTGTTTCGCCTTTCAGCCTCAAACGAGCGAAATCCTCGAAGATTATATCGTCGTCGCCATCTGCCTCCCTGAGAGTAGATAAATCAGAAAATAGTCAGAAGAAAACTGCATTATATACTCTCTAAATCTCATAGTTTTGCCACTAGGTAATATATTAAAGTGATTGCGATAGTTACTCCAAAAAAGAAGGTTTCCACTTTAATTTGAGTATGTAAATACAAGCACTCATAAGGTAAGAATGAATTTTTCACTCAAATTTTTAAAGCGGCTACTCTACCGGAGTAATACGATCTCACTCCAAAGCTATAGTGAATAACGATTCATTAAAAATCAACTGATAAATGACTCTAACTGACAATTTTCCACTCAAAATTGTATAGAAGAGTGCGACATAATTCACTCCTATAGACATTGATCTATTGCACTCAAAAAGAGTGCCCTTTCACTCAAATGTAGTGCGATTTCACTCCAACTTGTAGAGCGCAATTTTACTCTTTCTGAGAATGGCGAATCACTCGAAGTGCACAGGCTCAATTTTCACACGTTTTGAGTGATATTTTACTCTCCGACTTTTAGAAAATATATTTATAATCATTCGTAAAACTTCAAATAAGGTTTTATCGATTTACTAATCACAAATTCATAATTTTTTCAAAAAATGTACTTTTTTCGAAATTGTTTTAAGTTACTCACGCATCCAATTGGATAAGGTTTGTGTCAAGTGGGACTTCCCCGCTTTCAGTTTTGTGCGTAGGGCTTGGTCGAGCTGTGGACGGCACTGGTTCCTCTTCTTCCGGTTTAGGATGCATCAGAATGAAGGGCAGTTCCGCGACTAATTCTCTATTGATCAGAGAGAATATAATAGTAATATTAAATAAAAGTGTTAAATTTGTTATTCTAAAAATTCTTAGAAGAATTTTGAAATTTAAATCTTAGGTTGGTATTAATAGTTGGTATTATAAGTAATGAAAAGAAATTTTTTCAATAAAATATATGAAACTATTTTTATTGATTCAAAAAAAAAGTAACAAAAAATATAAATATATTTCTATAAAAATAACTATTCAGAATCGTTATCTTCGATAAAACAAAAAATATTGCTATTTTTAAGTGCTGCATAAGATAAAAAACGACCCCAGGTAATGAGTGGCGAGAGTTAATAGTCAACGTGTTAAATAGGTAATGACTAATGGCACTTACCCTCCTAGAGCACCGAGGCACAGTTTGACTTTAACTTTGTACTGGACAATTATGCCGAGGTTTTCACGCTGCGCCGGGTCAACCACACTGCGAATTATATTTACTGTTGTCATTATAACGCATTATAAACAATTAATGTAAACGCTACATGAAAGCTCATGCAAAATTAATTGTGTGTAATGGCGTCATGCACAACGATAGAAAGCAACACAGGAAAAAAATTGTAAATTAACTCGATTAGTCGCAAATAGATAGAAACAAGCGGCAATTTATACATTTACAGTACTATTTATTTAAACATTTATATAAAGCAGTAATCACGTACATATCTTTTAGTCAAGCTATTCATACTACAGTTTCGCAGCAAAAAATGAACAATTTCTAATTTGTCCATGCAGGCACAATGCGGTGGCGATGCCATATTTTTACGAGCACAAGCAGGAGGATGGGATTTCGGTTTAAACTTTTTTGCTTTAGGGGTATCTTACATCCTAAATCTCTTGGATCGCAATTTCTTAATCCTTCCGGTACCATTGGAAAATATATGGCCGAGCGAAAGTTCAAAAAGTTTTATTCGGGGCAAAAAGAAGATAACAGAGAAGACAAAGGTTTCTTACTATTGCAAAACAATTAGTTATGTATTCAGGTCGCCGAGTTTAGTTTTACGTAATGCCAAAAGATAAAACGTGCTAAATCTGTCAATGTTACGTGTTTTGTCAGAAAAATAATCAGATTTATTCTTTGAGATGTTGTATGCCAATATTAAATATTAAAATCATAATTCAGATTTAATTTTAGAACCTTGTCAATGTCAGAAAACGTCATGAAGATGGTATCGAAAGAATTAAAATCGGATCTCAGAATCCATGGATTTCAAGATTCGTCGAATTTTAAGATCTTTTAATATTAAAAAATCCTAGGCTGGAAAGCTATTGATCTCAAAATCTCTTCCGTTTATGGACGTCCATGGATCCGGGCCTAAGAAATTCAGGATGCGCGGGAGGAACGATTCCCAAGTGAGTTTGAGTGCAAATCTCACAAAAACAGAAATTACACGTCGTTCGACAATGATTGAGCCAGTCGCTCGCCATCTCGATCGATCGATCGTTGAGAAAAGCTTCGTTGCAGGCAGCCAACATGTATTTTCCGGCCGTTGTGTGGAAAGCGTTGCGCAGGAAAATGAGAAATTCCCAAAGGCGTATTCAGCTGCGCGTTGCGTGCGTAAACGACACGTGTGTAAAAAATACGCCGTCCGCATTCTCACCCCCGCATTTAGCGCTCGTTTGGAAAATTTTCCCGCCCGTGTTGAATTTCAGTGTTTCTCAAACACAACTTTTCCATTTAAATAATTTCTGTTTATGTTTAACTTCGTGGATAATTAATTATTATATACTTGAAGAAATTCTTAAAATAGTTTTTATAATAATTTATAATCATATGTGTCTAAATGATATTCTAATATTACAAAAATTTTCTTGAATTTTTTTTAGAAATATTTTATTAAATTTATTTATTAAATATCTATATATATATTTTTTTAAATTATATACCTATCAAAATTTTCCCATACATATTTACGAAATTCTTACGAGTTGTAGAAATTTTCTCTTATTCCAATAGCAAAGTTCATATAGTATACCTCAATACAAAAATTATATTCCTACAAAACTTTCTATTTTTTTATTTCCCTCTTTTATTAAATAAATATATGTAAGGGAGACCGGAACTCGTTGGCACAAGAGGAAAATTGTTAATGCATTCCGTTTATGTATTTATAGCGAAAGAAATAATGGAAAAGTTATCATAAAATATCTCTTTTATGATATAGGTACTTTCCCAAAAATTTTATATAAATCAAAAAAGTATTACAATAGAAAAAGAGAAAACTCTAATTCAAGAAGTGGCAAGTTTTTCGAGCCTTTCAAAATATCGTATTAATGCTCTTCAGCTTGAAAAGTAAATCAAAGTGACGTATTATTAGTTAAAAGAAAAGTTTCTGTTACTATACGACATGTCATTTTGAGAAACAACAGTAATTTATTGTAAGAAAACGACTGAAATCAAACGCATGTAGGGATGGGGTATGTTGGCTCATATGAAGGCATGCTTATAGCTTGACTTCTTGCCGCGCGCGTGAGACCTGTGTGAGCATGTGATTTGCTACCTACAATGCTGTAGATAGCAGCTAGATATATATTTATATTAATATTTTTACATTGAAGAAAGCTACATCTAAAATAATTTACAATTGTTTTTCTGTAACAGCATTTTGCTATTCGATCACTATAAAATAAAAACAATGGAATAAATTATTGGATCCGCCAGTGAGCATGTGATTTGCTACCTACAACCTACAATGCTGATAGAAACTAGATATATATTTATATTAGTATTTTTATATTGAAGAAAGCTACATCTAAAATAATTTACAATATTGTTTTTCTGTAACAGCATTTTGCTATTCGATCATTATAAAATAACTTTAAAAGATACAATCTTTATCAAGAAGTACATATCTGTTACCCGTTTTGTGTTTCTATTACGTTTTCATTAATTTAACATGGACCTTTGTCGCATAGCCAACTTACCCTACTATCGGGGCAAATTGTCTACAATGCAGCATGTTCGTATTTCACTTATTACAAAGAAACTATACAGTATACAGGAGCGTTCTTGGCATGAAAATGTAAAGAAAGGTTCTCTCTATATATTATATTAGTACTGTTTAATAATGAAAATTAGTTGTTTAAAAACTCAAATGCCAAAATTGTGAAAACGGTGCCAACGAGGCCCGGTCTCCCCTATAACACGTGTTTAAATATTCAATAGTAGAGATCTCTGTCGTTCAACTACTACGCGTCTGTCAAGCTGTTGAAAGTTTAGGAAACACTATATATATGTCAAGCTCCGGAGTCAAACTTTCATAATTTTTGGACATTATCCTTCGCGGCGCTAAATGCGCGACCGAAACGGTACGACGTATCAATGTCTAGACATGTGTCTGCATATGTGTCGCAGGCTCAATTTCAGGCATCGCGTCCTTACAGGGTGCTGGACGCCAAATTGGTGTCCTCGTGTTTGAGTTGGCCGTCGAGGGCGAGGCCCCATTTATCTTTGTTGTTGGCCAGAAGGGGTGTCAAGGTGAACACCTTGCTCAGCGTGAAACCCGGGCCCACCGGGCATCCCTCCCTGACATTTGAACACACAACCAGCATGAGTGTTAACGTGCTGCTATACCTACTTGCGGGCCGAGATCTCGCATCGATCAATTCGCGAAACGTATCGCGATACGCGCACTTTTGACAAGATATTCATCCATAAACTTCTCTTTAACATTTTTAATATTCAATATTAATTTATGCGTGGTGTATTAAAGGAGCAAAAAACGCATTTAGATACAATTTCCAAATAAATTTTCTAGATAAATATAAACACTTTCCAAATAAATTTGTTATCTTTAAATACATAAAAATTGTTTGATGCTAATCAAGATATGAATCGATATCTTGATTATCATCAGAAGTATTATAATATAATGGTTATCACTAAATAAAAATAACAAATAATAAAGATCAAGATATTAATCAATATTTGATTATGATTTGTTATTTTAATTCAGTGATAACTATCATATTATAATACTCCTGCGCATCTAAGCCGAGAGAAGTTTCGCAGAATTTCAATTTTCTACCGAGCATATTATGATTTAATTAAAATATTTAATTAAAATACGGCAGTATGACACGTAAACAAATTATGTTTTTTGTAAAACTCATAAACCTCGTGATAGTACGATATATCAGTTTGTGCCTCACGCTGTGATACAGACTACGATTGCGAAAGACGAGAACAGGACGAGGGCTTCACAATACCTTAGTGCTTAATGAAAGGGTTACGTAGGGTGTGAGACATTTACGGTTACATATTAATGCAGAAAAATTTACTTTTAGAATTCGTAAAATATATTTTAGTACACGGAAAGAAAACAGAATCTAGAAATATATTTAATATGGGAAAGGGGGGAGAGAAAGAAGGAATAATGTGTATAGAGAGAGAGAGAGAGAGAGAGAGAGAGAGAGAGAGAGAGAGAGAGAGAGAGAGGGAGCTTTGCAGAAGAAATGAGACCACCACCGATCGAGATCCATACGTGATTACAGGCCACCGCGTTAAAAATCCCCAGCACAAAATCACCAAGAAAATGCTGCCATTCCATTTTTTACTTTTTTGCATTAATAAAAAAAAGAGAATGAACAAGGAGGCTGGTGACGGTCTTGTCCTTTAATATTTCTTATCAATTTCGTAATTTTTCTTATTAAGATCAACTTATTTTATTAACGAAAAGCAAAGTAGTTGATATCTTGAATAAAAAAGAATTCAACCAAATTTAATTCTTTATTTTATTCTTTTATAAGCAAATTGATTGATTTTTAAATCATATTACTTTATGTGTTTAAAGACTCGATTTTTTGCATATTTTAGTTATAGTAACGACTTTTTTATGTTATAATATCTGAAAGACTATTGAGATTAATGTAATCTAATTTGAAAGCTGTTAAAACGATCTAGTCTAGTATCTCAGCAAATTTTGTCTCTCTCAATAACATTGTAAAGCTATTCTAAAAAGCAATTTGATAGCACACTCTTACTACGCTTCGTCTTTTATGGCACTTGAACACGATGAGTTCCTATAAAATCCGGACATTCGCCATGAGATATCGTAACGATCGTAATCGGCGAACCGTATTCGGCTTCCAGCCTCCGTCATTTCTTTTTTTTCTTCCTTAGTACCCGGCAGAAAAGGTGAGAGAGTAATGAGGGAAACAGCGAGCTCTTTAATCTCGCACTCACATTGTACTAGACGCGAGATTGGTGTCCTCGTGTTTAAGCTGACCGTCTAGAGCAAGACCCCGCTTGTCTTTGTTCTCGGCAAGCGTCGGCCTTAGAGAAAACACCTTACTCAGGGTGAATCCTGGCGCTACCCCTATACTGCCAGTGCAATAATTTTATTTTCCTGCTCGTCACAGTCTTGTTTATTGCATGTTATCGCGCTCCCCCCCCCCCCTCGCCCCACTGTATGCTAAAAAAACTTTGACGCAATTCAAGCTGGTCACCATCGTCAGAGACCCGCCGAGTCTCGAAATCTTATAGATATATATCTAACGATGCTTCGCAAATAGATGCTTAGAGTATGGATCGTTAAAAACGCTAAATTTATTGCCTGAATTATAAACAGTTTTAAATTAGCTTACTGAATTAAAAAACGTTAATTTCCAACTAAGACTATTTATATGATGGCAATTAAAAAGCGGTTTTTGAGAATCTTCGTAACTTATAAATTAAAGAATTTTGTATGTTAAACAATTATTTTCTCTATTTCCTAAAAAAAATTAAATAAAATATTTATTTAAAATCTTTAAGAGTTACACACACACACAGAAATTAAAGCTAAAAAGGCATTTATAACGAAAATTTAACTTTCATGAAATTCACGATTGGTTTTTTCGTCAAAACAGCTTTTTAAATCACATTACCCCGATTTATTACAAATTTTTTGGCGTTTTTTTTTAGATATTATCCAGGGTGCGATATCTTCAATTCTTGATAATGAATGCATGGTAATTAACTAAAGAATACTCACTCGCTCTCGGCCTCGGCGACGGTGCACTTGTATTGCGCCGTGGAGAACAGGCAGATATCCGCGAACTGCCTAACCGACACTTTTATCTTTTTCACAGTCCGGTTGCTATTGTTCGCTATATGCACGTTCACAGCTATGTTTTCGCCGTGATGATAGAGCTCCTTATCGAGGGAGGCTTCTAGATGCAGCTTGTTCGGAGACATCATAAACTCTTTGCTGACTTCCACTGAGGGCTGCTCGCCCTGCTTCGACGGCGCGTACATAATTTTCCTGATCGCCAGCCTCACGCAGCTCCTACGAGTTGAATCAGTTTCAACACTTAATTACGATAAAATAATTAAGACCAGACTAATTTGTTGTTTTAGTAATCAAAATATTAATATTTATATTAAAACAAGAGTTGAGATATTAAGAAAAAAAGTATCTTTGATGTATCTCTCTTTAATAGAGATTTATTTTACTCTAAAGTGAAAAAAAGTTTCTTCTATTTGAAAGAATAATTTCTTTAATTTTGTATATTAAGATTCGTACCGTTTGTGCGGTTTATCATCTTGCGTTTCACCTACGAACGCTTTCAGTTCGTAGTCGACACCGCAGGGTTTGCCGGTGTCACCTGGTGCCGGTTGCAGGGTAACCGAAGCGGGGCAGTGGGGTGGTAACTCGAAGTAAAAGGGGTATGCATTACTGCCCAACTTCTTGATCAATCTCTCCTGCAATCGCGTCAGCTCCCTGGGAGGCTGCGATCCTTGCAGCACTGGATAAATCTGCTCTGCCGCTAGATAGAGATCCTTACGAAAAGTCAGCCCGAGAACGTCCAGGTCCTCCCTGCCGTACTTGAATGCCGCGAGAACGTGACCGAACACTTTTCTATCCTTTATGTAGTCAGGATCGATCAAGACAACCCCGTCTATAAAATTATAAAAATATCTTTTAACATGAAATTCCTAAGAAAATGCTTAATTGCATAAAATCGTTATATTATGATACTATGATATTATGATATTGTAATATTATGATATTATGATGTTATGATACTATAATATTATGATACTATGATATTATGATGCTATGATATTATGATATATGTATACATGTGACATAATATACATAAATTAAGAATCTATGCATTGTTCTTGTTTGAAAACGCGTGGACTAATTATGATAAATACGTGCCAATAGGATCGACATGTGTGATGTGATCGACGAAATCTCTCTTGCCAAGATAAACCGTGATCTTGCCATTGAGACTGGACTTCTTGAAGACACGTGTGGCTCGTTTGCTGACACTGTCTATAGTGTCCATCGTGGTGATCTCGGGGCCCACGTTGGCCCCTAACTCATTTGAGTCCTCAGTGTCCGAGAAGTCCGATTCCGAGCTCTCCCACTGCCGACAGAAATTATTTGCTAAGAAGTCATTAACAAAACAATTTATTAATAATTGTAAAATCACATATTTTGGAATTATCTCTTTAATATCATAAAATTATAGAATTGTAAAATTTTATTTTTCTTTTGTTAGAGAGTTTGACTATTAATTCTAAATTTACCTGCTCTATCATATTCTCCCCTAATTCTCTCATTAATGCAGGTACTTTTGTTTAATTATCAGCTTATTTAGAGTAATTATAAAAATTATACCGTATCTTTAACACTTAATATAATCAGAATTTAATCTTTAATTAATTTAAATTATTTGTAACTTAATTTAATTATATTATATAATTGTTATATATATAGCACAAAACTTTTATAATTTTTCGTCCTTCTTATCATAAATTTCACGTTTAACGGTTTATTGTGCACAAACTAAGTTCTGCAAAACAACGTTAATCCGATGTGTCTTTCTGGAAAAATAGCGTATATTGCATTTCACGGATCCACAACTTTGTGTGCACAAATTTACATTCTTCTTTATTTCGCTGCTGTGGTAAACTGGTCGCTCTGAATTGAAATTACGTCGAAATGCGAGCGCGGTGAAAGATGGCGGAGCACTTCGGGACAACGCCGAGCTTGCACTGAACTGCTCCAGCAAATAGATGTCAATTTCAATCGGCGCTCGTATAATACTTAATACGATAATGCTCGTACAATAATTTGTACTCACGGGATTTACACACACCGCGTGCCGGTATCGGTTACAGATAGATACACCGAGTGGCCAATTGTAATACGAGATGGATTTATACTTTATACCGCGTGCTATTCAAATAAAACACGAGAGAGAGAAAGAGAAAGAGGGAAATATTCTAGAAAATAGCTTTTATAAAATTTTTTGAAAATTTAGATTGGATTTTGCTTTGTTTACCGTGCAGACAGACATCAATTTTTACATTTCCCGAAAGTATCAAGGTATTAAAAAAAAGTTTGCTCTTAAATAAAGTTTACTTTCAATTAATTGAAAAGTGAGCTCGTATTACCAATTTACACTTCTCAAGCTTAATTCCAGTCTTAACAATTTTCCCATTAAATTACTGATCAAATTTTCTTTGAGAGAAAATCGATACTACTACATTCATTAAGGCAGAGAAAGGTGAATTTCATGAGATATTTACTTCTATTTAATTTGCTGGCTGCTCAAAACTATTTTGCTATGTAGGATTTGTCATTTATTAGAAGAATACCTAGTGTGGTGGATTTTATATTTTATTCTTTTCTATATTTATTTAAGAAATTATTCTTAATTTCTATTATTATTTTTGTTTAAGTATTCTCTATCAAGTGTTTATTTATTTTTTTAAGAAACGACTTATTATATTTGATTAATTAATTAAGAAAATATTTCTTTCTTTCCTTTTTCTCTTTCCTTTATAATATTTTAATATATATTATATACAAAAAAATATTTAAAAAATATTTTATTATTTAATTTGTTGTATATTTTGGCGAATATTTAACTGAGAAAGAGACGGAGAACGTTGTTTTTCTGTAACGCCATATATAATCGAAAGTATGCGAGAATATAAGATCGTGCTGGATATCTAATGTCGATGAAACGGGTCAGCGGAAAGGAATAGGGAACTTGCGTACATATATTTGACGTCATTATGCCAAATGTTATCTCGGAGCACCGAAAATATATGTTTCTTTATCAATCTGCGCGCCATAATCAGCGTCTCCAACTACGTATCATGAAGATAACATGAAGATTAGGCGCGGGACAAATTTCATCTATTTTGAGACTCGCTTATTCCACGCGGAAACATGAAATATTATTACATCAAATAATTAAAGTTTTATTAAACATCAAATATAAATCAAGCTAAAATATTGGAATAACATTTATATAGTACGCTGAATATTTTAAATATCAAAGAAGGAATGAGATAACGCAAAATGTCAGTCTTTCATCCTCTCATTTGGAATCCCCATTCGTCAATTGATGTCCGCGAATTCTGACCGAATAATCCTTTTGAACGATTCAGGGCAAATTTTGCATCCTGGGTCAACGGACGGAAGCTTACGATTCATTTGACGTCATTCGCATGGTTATCTGCGGTCTGGTATATAAATGTCTGAGCAGGCATTCTCGCGGTCGTTATCGCGATCCTCCATAAATCAAACAATCGTGAAAAAACCAATTACGCCCAGAAACACAAACCAATCGGTAAACTTCATTTATTTTAATAAAGTGGCTGTTTATTCGGCGATGTTATGAGATACCAAATAATAAAGTAAGATTAATTAACTGAAGTTAAATATTTTATACCCAGTAAATATAGTATATTTGCATAAGATATTTTATTAATATTTATTTGATAATTTCAATTTATTTTTCTCATTTTGCCAAGTAATTGGAAAATAAATCGAAATTCGCAGAGAAAGTTATTCAATTCGCAAACGTTTCACTCTGCCCATTTCAATCGCGTTCAATTCCCTTTGCGTTTAATTCGGTTTTAAGAGGGTTGAAATGAAGGCTAAAAAGAGCACAGATTAATTCATTCAGTGCATATTGCGCTGCACATTGCACGTCAGACGCAATCATTGCCCTCCCGTTTTTTCCCGTCGCGAAGCTCTCACGTCGAGACGAGAGTGTCAGTCAGTTTACGGATACGGGGCCCAATTATTCTTTTCGTTTCGCAGATAATCCGTTATATTGTTTAACGAGCTTTCATCGCGATTTCGGAGCCTGATTGCGCTTTTGATGGCAAATAAACGACATGGAGGCGTATATAATATTATACGAACGATGGCGTTGCATTCTAAGTCGCCTGTAGTTTAGCGCGCACTTATACCTGTTACAGTGATTCTATAACCGGCGCGAAACTACCGGGAATCATACTATTCAATCGCCGTTGACGTCATTATTCTGTATACACAGGGTGGCCCGTGTATACACCAGGATTCGCGCCGTGTGTAGCTCGTCTGAATCTGACCGGGGAAAACTGGATTATTCAGAAGCTACGTTATACTGTTTCCATTATTCAGGGCGCGTCGAGACACACACTACAATAAAATCCTTTAATTCCAACGTACGATCGATTCTTCCTTAAATGAATCTGATAAATCGCTATTTAATATGATAATATATTAAACGTTTCTAAATTAAGAAAATAAAGGAAACATTTAAAATAGTCGGAATGGAAAGAATCTAAATGAATCTTCACGGAGACAAAATTAATTTTAGCATTATTAAAATTAGTCAAAAAAATTGGCGCTGCGACTTTTTGACACCCTGTATGTGACTATAAACGCGAAGCGAACGATACGAACGTTTGGTTTTCGTACCTCAAAATGTTCGGCAGGTCTTGATCCCGCCGGAAATAACTTATTTACGCGAGGCACTAATTGCTCAACAAAAAGTTTATCCTGCATGTTCTGTTTGTCAATAACATGGACCGTGTTCCGTTTATTTTAAATTTTAATTTTGACACAATAACTCATTCTTCGTTTTGCTTTACAATTGTTCCGTTTATCTATTTATAGCGAAAGAAATAATGGAAAAGTTATCATAAAATATCTCTTTTATGATATAGGTACTTTTCCAAAAATTTTATATAAATCAAAAAAGTATTACAATAAAAAAAGAGAAAACCCTAATTCAAGAAGTGGCAAGTTTTTCGAGCCTTTCAAAATATCGTATTAATGCTCTTCAGCTTGAAAAGTAAATCAAAGTGACGTATTATTAGTTAAAAGAAAAGTTTCTGTTACTATACGACATGTCATTTTGAGAAACAACAGTAATTTATTGTAATAAAACGACTGAAATCAAACGCATGTAGGGATGGGGTATGTTGGCTCATATGAAGGCATGCTTATAGCTTGACTTCTTGCCGCGCGCGTGAGACCTGTGTGAGCATGTGATTTGCTACCTACAATGCTGTAGATAGCAGCTAGATTTATATTAATATTTTTACATTGAAGAAAGCTACATCTAAAATAATTTACAATTGTTTTTCTGTAACAGCATTTTGCTATTCGATCATTATAAAATAAAAACAATGGAATAAATTATTGGATCCGCCAGTGCGTAGATAAAAATAATAATCGAGATTAAGCGACCCAACTGGCCAATTTTTATTTATTCGTCTCACAACGTTTCGACCCTGATTGGGTCCTTCTCAAGTGAGATTATACAAAATTACGCAACAATATCATTCGTCGCGAGACGTTGCGCTCAAACCACATCATGCGAACGCCACGCTAGAACGAATAAAATGTCCATATAAGTATGTCAGATATAAATTATGAAAAAGTGGAAAACATATCGCAAGTACATCGTGAGAACTTACGCATATTAAGTGCGTCAAAAGAACAAAATAACAAGTTTCTGAGAGCCGCCAAGCAAATTCCGGAGAGAAAATGACTGTCCATCTTCTCCACTGGCTCGATTCCATGCCATATTCAAAGTCACAATGATAAATGCCAATTACAATAAGACGTGTTCCGAAAGTAAGGAATAACAAACTAGATCATAAACAATACAACAGAAACAGATCCGAACTCTATCACTTATTATACCGCGCCTCAATGACACGATCGTATATCGCGGGCAAATTCTCCGTATTCTTCTGGAGGTTTACAGTGTATTTATTCTTTTTAATGAAAAACATTTCAGAAATCTCACTTTTTCTGAAATGTTTCTCACTATACAGGATTTTCGGATTTTGCCAATCAAAATCGTGGTTTTGAGTGACGCGTTCTCGGGACGCTACATCAATTATTTCTCGAATCACCCGTTTAAATATAAAATTAACATTATAAGGAATTTAGTGGATAGGGCGATTTTACTCTCAGATAATCGGTTTCACTCTAATAACATTTCAACAGTTAAAAAAATACTTTTAAACAACTGTTTTCCGATTGATGTTGTCAATAAATACATTAATGTCCGTCGAGACGAGCTAACAAAAAAATTGAATAATCCGATTAACTGGAGTGCAGACTTGCAAGAAAGGGGAGGTGTAACGATACCGTATGTCGAAGGCCTTAGTGCAAATATTGAGCGTACAATGAGGGAAAGTGCTGTGAAAGGTGTCAAATTTAAAACACTTTTAACGATTCCGAGGAAGCTAAATTGTGTAATTAAGAAAGGAAAGGACAAATTACAACCTTATACAGGCAGACTAATATTGTATATAAGTTAGATTGTGTTAATTGTGACTCTTGTTACGTCGGACAAACAAAGAGACACCTAGAGACTCGCATAAAAAAACATCGGAGCGATGTAAAAAAACACGTAGATAATCATTCGGTTGTAACTAAACACCGTCTCACTCAAAACCACGATTTTGATTGGCAAAATCCGAAAATCCTGTATAGTGAGAGACATTTCAGAAAAAGAGAGATTTTTGAAATGTTTTTCATTAAAAAGAATAAATACACTGTAAACCTCCAGAAGGATACGGAGAATTTGCCCGCGATATACGATCGTGTCATTGAGGCGGTATAATAAGTGATAAAGTTCGGATCTGTTTCTGTTGTATTGTTTATGATCAGGTTTGTTATTCCTTACTTTCGGAACACGTCTTATTGTAATTGGCATTTATCATTGTGACTTTGAATATGGCATGGAATCGAGCCAGTGGAGATAATGGAGATATCATATTAGTACTGTTTAATCGTGAAAATTAGTTGTTTAAAAACTCAAATGCCGAAATTGTGAAAACGGTGCCAACGAGCCCCGGTCTCCCCTATCGTTAACGTGGTGAAAAGATTTTTATGATTTTTATAGAACGATTCCTTACAATATCAGACTAAGTAAACTTTTAATTAATTTCAATATCCGCTACATAGGTTTAAAATTGGTGAAGAAAATGTTTCCTTCTAACTGTATATTAATGCTCGATATTTCTTCTCGGATTTTCCCGGTAGTATAAATGGGAAATTCTGTAGTCGACGGGAAATTCTGCAGGAAATTTTCGCACACGTGAGGGCTGATAAACGAGCCGCTATATTACACAATTTATTAGCTATTATCGGACATATTGCGTGTGCGGGCCATGTTGCAAGCTTCTGCGTCGCGCGAGCTTTTGATGGGATGGTATACAATAAGTGATAAAGCTACGCTGTAGTAGAATATACGCATATCCTATTATTTTGCAATTTGTCACTTCAAAATTACAAAGCAACGAAATATCGGGAAACCTTTCAAAATTTATGAAAAAGTAAAAAGCGACTTAAAGAACCTCGCCCAAAATGAGCCATTGGCGCACAACATTGAATCATATGCCATTTTGTAGGTATTGTTGTATACATTATTAGAAAAATAAGTTTAGATTCTGGGACGGTAGGCGGTTATATAACCGGTTCAATTACCAGTCTTAATACAGTTAATACCTATATTCATTATTATCTTCACCGTTATAATTGTCAGAAAATAATATGAAAATATCTTCAATATGCTCCGATGTAGCTTGATTCTTGCGTTTGAGTGTTTTTTTTTCTTTCAGCCAAAAGTAAACCGGCCGCAGAATTGACTTAGCCAATAAGTTTGTTCGTTACCGCCGTCACCACAGAAAAGTTTCCTGAGAGCAAGGAAGTCTAAACGATAAAAAATATATTATTTTTTATAAAGTTAGTAATATAATATTTGAGTTAAATAGTGTAAAGCTTTTAGTGCCAATTATAGCTAATATTACATATGGTAATGTGCTAAATTCACGCTCCAGAAAATATACTTTCTCATGTTTTTGACCTGTGAGACTATGGTATTATTATTTCTACCAACCTCCTCTACAAATGCATATAGAAGTTAAGTGTTCATAGAGCCCAAAACCCCTTATACAATGGGCGGGGTTTTTTTTTACTTATATATTTTCTCTCAGATTTATTAAATAGTTATAAAATCTTATTCAGTCTATAATTGATAACATTTATTATTATGAATATAATTTGTTTAATTTATTAGACATTGTGTGTATTGGAAAACTGTGTTAATTTAATGATTAAATATTATTATGGAAAGAATTTTATTATAGTAATATTTTATATTATAATACTAGCTGACCCGGCGAACTTCGTACCGCCTAACCTCCCTCCCTCCCTCCCTCCCGCCCTCTTTCTCCTGCTCCCTCTCCTTCTCCCTCTCCCTCTCCCTCTCCCTCTCCCTCCCTCTCTCCCTCGCTGGAAAATTTCGTCTCTTTCTCCCTCTCTCTCTCTCTCTCTCTCCCCCCTCTCCCTCCCTATTTCCTGAAAAATTAAAGAAATTAGAAAAACCGGTTTCCAGAATATCGGTAACAAAAAACTATACAGCCTATAGCACTCCCCGGGAAATTCTACCCCTATTTCATATACAACACTTTCAAAATCTGTCCAGCCGTTCTTGAGTTATAGGGTCCGTTCCGTTTCACGCATGATGCGCGCATTGTCTATAGTAAACGTTACGTATGCTATAGATAAATGCGCGCATATGCGTGAAACGGAACGGACCCATAAATGGTGTAACTAACCCGACTTTGTTTTATATATATAGATATATAATCAAAAATTTGTTTAAATTCTATAATATTTAACTACAATGTAATGTCAATAAACTTAATTCTCTTTTCAGAAAACAATTTTATTAATAAAAATTGACACAGGAAATTGATATATAGAAATACATTTCTACCAATATCAATAAAGATAAATTTATCTACTAATAGATTTTATCAATAGTTATCTTCGATGATTGACTCTCTGGTCGTCGATTCGAAAATGATAACAGTGAATCCCCGTTTGCTGCTTATATCCGAGTGCGTATATAAATATGTAATTGGTAACTATCAAATGTCTCGTCAAGGTTAGCAGGTAAGCACTGTTGTTCCCAATAGTTTTACAACGACTTCCAAGTATCCTCAACAGAAGTTCTGTGCTCGGAGAATCGTATATATAAAATAATAATTGAATTAATACTTCATATACACTCGATTTCCTCGCTCGTGTGTTTGACGTACAATTAAAAATAATTAAATTCAATAATTATCGATTTGCTGTCCATAAACTGTCGAAGTTTCAAAAAAGTTTCCCCGAAAGCCGTTAATACAAAATCAACGTTTTACATGACAATCTAATAATCGAAGAAAATTTCCGATATCGCGTGGCGAATAAACCGACTCGAGTTTCAAGGAGATTTGATCTGTGTTTAATGAGCTAAATTTTTTTAAACGTTGCCTCGAAGAGGCGACCACATCGACAGGGACGAGGGACGCTTAACGAAGTTAGCGTATAATTCTGCGTGATTAAACTATCCCAGATTAAGTTAAGGCTCTCGCGACTTCGCAGAATACAAATATCGATCCGAGAGAGTCGCCGCGTGAACTTCGACCGCTCCCCTTCCCCGTCTGTAGCCTCCAGTTGGAATTTTTAACGGTGGAAAAAAAATGCACGGCAACAGTAAATTGGAAAAACATCTCGTAAAACATAACGCTAATGAATAAATGTAAAGATAAAAGTTTACGAGATTATTCGTTAAAAATATATGGATATATAAATAAATTATCTGATTTTAAGAATATTATACATATAAAAGTACATAGATGGTAATTTTAGAAATCATTACTGTAAATTAAACAAATAATTTATCATAAATTTTACTGTATTGTAATTAATGTTGCTATTAGCTTTTTTATTAGTACAGTAAATATGATACAAATGCTAGCGCGGTATATTTTCCATATTTTTTTTTTTATTTCAAAATGCAGTTACGCAAATAAAACTCGGCAATTAATTACAAGAGCAACTAATTTGCGGCACGACAAACTGTTGCATCTCTCATTCATAGCGTATAATAAACGCATTTATTGAGTAGAATAAAATCGATAAGTAGAGTTGGCTGGGATGCGGCGTCGTGTTTACGTATTGTGGAAATCGCATTAAATGCTTCATTTAATCGCTATATCTTTGGCAATACGACTATTGATCATCGATAGCGTCAAGGACGAACGCGGCGATGCAACTCATGATAATGAGCGGCGAAAAGAAAAGCGCGATTCATATTTATATTTGGCCCTTGCATATACAAGATATACATTCATCACGCTGCAAATATGCCATCCGTGCGTCGCATCCTCTCTTTTAATTAGAGATATAAATAAAGATATAATGACACAGAAGAGAAAGATACGCGATGAATATATTCACAGATGCAGAAATACAGAATTTATAAATTATGTGGAGAAATATAAAATTTATAAATTAAAGAGGAAAAAGTATTATTAAAAGTATATAAAAAGTATAAAGTATTATAATGAAATGTTAAAATGCGCCGTAAAAACGATAAGTTAAAGGAATAAAAAATTAATTGGAAAAATACGAAACAATACTTCATAATTTTATTGCTTCGTTTATAGCGACATAGTAATGATCTAAAGTTTTATGTAATGGCTTATGTAATGATAAAATCACCTCATAATAACGATCCGCGACGTAATCTTCATGTTTCTTTCACAAAAATAATTTTAAAGCTATCTTTACATTTCTTCGATTTAATACAACGTTGCATATCAAATTTAACGACTCATAATGATGTTTTATTTCCATCAATCAATCATGTATATCTGTCATTATTTATTTCTCTTACCGTGTTAAAAGAGAGAAATAAGGCATTTAAGTCGTGGGAGAAAATGAAATGCGGGTTAAAATTCCCAGAAGTGCATCTATCGCTTTCTTTGCGTTTCTCCGAAAAAGAAGAGAGCTTATCACGACGGTATTTGTCAACGTCAGCGCGCGCTCGGGGCCTTTTTTACTCGGGCGTTCACCGGGCGGCGTTTCGTCGACGCCCGACGGTCGACGAGAGTCGCGTGAGTATCGCCGATTCTGGGAGCGAACGCGTCGATGCGCATCTTCCGTCCGTCGTCGGCGCGTGCAATTATAACGTCGCGTGGTGAAAAGCGACGGTGAAAAGCGGAGAATATCGATCGGCGCGATAGACGAGGCGGCCTGTCGAGCTGTATACGTATACGTTCGATTTTCGATACATCGGGTCAGAAACCACACAATTGTGGATGCAACTACATTGATGATGTCTCGCCTGATAACGGGGTAAACGTATATCTCCCCAGTTCCCCATCTCCCCCTACGTTAGCGTGCTCTCTTTCAGAGGAAGAGAAAATCTACTCGATCGTATCGATAACGATAATCGCGGGCCGCATCGCTCGTGTCGACGCGACGGCTTTTATAAATGAGTATTTTCGGGGCGAGTGTGTATATGCCGGCCCCGCATATAAATTCATGCCCGCATAAATAAATGCGTTTGCAAGAATTACGATACTGGCAATGATAATAAAATTCATAATGATAGCGATAGAGTCAAATTACGTGGTCAGCGTTATATCGCTATTTACGACGCTATAATCAAAAGCATCATCGTTCAAAGTACTTTACTAAAGACCGACAAACAAATCGATATTGCTAACGCGCGAATAAATAACAGAACAAAAGTACAGTTAAATAGTAAATACTATAATTGAAATAATAACGAGAGAATCGCGTAACGAAATTCTAGCAATTAACTGTCAATTAGATATGCAATTAATTATTACCTAATGCAGATTGTTATATAAAGAGAACGCAAACTATGGGCATATTAAGAGAATTAATATTACGTAATTAACGCAGAAGTGAAAAAACAAGGGAAACAGGCGAGCTCTTTAAGCGACGGATCGCACAGCAATTAATGATATAAGCAATCTTCGGGACCTGCTGTGATGACAGATAGAATTCCTTCTCGACACACTTCTTAGCACAATCGCGTGTACAGAACGTTTCCAAATCAGCAAACGAATGAAATGCGTCATACTGATATTCTATTATCTATATTTTCTGTATTTATTTACTGATAATAAAATTTTAAAATTCATAAAACTTCTAAATGCATTCGGTAAAGCTCACGGGATTTCTTTTGTTTTTTTTTTATGATGAGTTTGTTCGTATCATTTGGATGTGTGACAAATTATTATTGTTGTAATGTTATAAACAATTGTTACTGGTTTAGACGCTTTTTAAAATACAGCTTTTAGAATAAAGACCCAATCAAACAGGTTGTTTTCACAGACGCTTAAAAAAATATAAATCGATCAATTACACAGAATAGATAGAACGCAATATGGTATTTTTTAGTTTAAACTTGAGTTGCTACAGAGCTCGCTTGCTTTTTTTGCTTTTCACTTTTGAGTTAATTACGTAAGATTAATTATCTTAATATGTCCGCAGTTTACAGTCTCTTTATATATTACTCTGCATTAAGTAATAATTAATTGAATACCTAATTGACATTTAATTGCGAGGATTTCGTTACGCAAATTCTCTCGTTATTATTTAAATTCGTATTTATTATTTGATTCTACTTTTGTTTCATCTTATCTTATTCGCATTAGTGATATTTAATTGATTTCTTTTCACGTTTATTTTATGCAGCTACGCATAAATTCGTCTAAATTCTGTTTCGATTCTAGAACGTTTGACTTTGGAAACGTATATACAGGGTGTTTCCTAAGTAAGTACAAAAAAATTGAAAGGGATATTCCGTGGCTATAGAAAGAAAAGGTCGAATAAACATATGTCCTAAACTGTTTTGTTTTCAAAATATAAACTTATCCATACGTACGCCCTTGGTGGATCCAAAAATGTTTCACCGGTACTGGAAAATGATTCTTAGTACCACAAGTACGCATACCAAATTTGAATGAAATATCTTCAACCGTCTTCCAGATGTTCAAAACTTTCTTTTTTTTTCTTCTTTCTACAACTTTGACACCCTGTATAACGTTTCTACTTATAAAACTTCAGAGATATTTGAAAGAAAGATTTTTCTTATTTTTAACGACAGTCTCGTTTTTCAAAAATCAGATTTTCTCTAAACGTTTCCAAGTTTAAGGTATAAATTTAAATTAAACAGGCTAACCTGACACTTTTTCACTCATCTTTCTCCCCTTTTTTTATAGATACGCATATTAGAGACGTATACGATTGCAAATAATTATGAAAGAAGGAACAGGATTCCAGACTTACGGCAGTCTGTTTACGAGCGAGCACATACTTCGTGTGCAAGATAACTCCGGTTTTTCGGAGTCGCAGGAATT
The DNA here is from genome assembly GCF_048541705.1 of Temnothorax americanus. Taxonomy (NCBI): domain Eukaryota; kingdom Metazoa; phylum Arthropoda; class Insecta; order Hymenoptera; family Formicidae; genus Temnothorax; species Temnothorax americanus. Next base: position 147,828 of record NW_027509811.1, read on the forward strand.
TCCGGAATTCCGGCTGGCTGGCGTTTCGTCGAAATGACTCAAAGGAGGAGGATCGGGGACGATACGGTCCGCTCCTATTTCTTTTCTCGCGCGTGGAATCAAAGTCAGATCCTTTTTTTTCGGTACAACGTGATAAATGTATCCGAATGGGAACAATGATAAAATTTCAGAGCCCGAATCTTCGCGCGAGCGTCACACGCGCATTTCCGCGAGGATGAGATCGCATTGCATGCGATCGTGCGATGCGAGACGACAGACGACGAGTAATAACGGTCGGTTTCGCGGGGGGAAGCAGAGAAGCTGAAAAAGAGAGCAAGAGTCCCGAGGGAATTAATTCCTCGCCAGGATGCCGGGCGAGAACCTCCCCGGCGCGGCGCGGCGCGGCGCGAGCGTGTGTGCCGGATCCGTCCTCTTACGACCTTACCTAAGGTCCCGCTGCGTGATCGTCCGCGTCGCGCGAGGCCCACACCCTCTCTTCAGGTGCTCCACCGGAGCTGTCACTGTCGCCGCGTCGCGACGCGTCGCGACGGCGCGACGCTTGCCCACGCGACCACCCTCCGGCGACCCTCAACCCCGCAGCACTTGTGCGTGCGTGCGTGCAGCACGACGGCGGCCACCACCGTCTCGGTTATAGGGTAATTATCGCGGAGAGAGTCTCGCGCACGAAAGAGAACGACTTGGCTTGGCTGGCCCGCCCGACTGCTCGTCACACTCTCGTCAGTCGGAAACGCGCATCGCGACCTACCGTGATTGCCGTGATTACTGAACCGGAGCTGCGAGCACGTCGCCACGACCAGAAAACCAGTGTCTACGGCGAGCGTGCGAGCTCCGGTTCAGAGGAAAGTCCCTATATTTCCTTTGAACGGCACTTGCCTAGAACGCCAGACAGGGTAACTTGGATTTGTCCCTGGAGTTTCGAATGAAAGAAATTCGAATATGGGAGCGGAGAAAAGGGATTGTGAGAAATCAGAGAAATTAACGAGTCCGGACTCCGAATAGGAACGGTCGTGTTGTCATCCTCGCTCTTGACTGGATTTTTACCTCTAGTTTTATCTTTGCCCTGGAGTCCCTGGACAGATGATTTCAGACGTTCGGAATGCCGGATAAACAGAAAGTCACTAGCAGAACATATGGTTTTTGCTCCATACATTACTATTTGAAAAAACACTTAAGCCATTTGAATTGAAATAAGTGAACACGTTTGGAGCAAAAATTCGAGTGAAAGAATAATTATGAAAAGCAAGTAAAAAGATTATCTTGGATTCTTTCCTGTGTGTGAAATCTAAATTGATAATTTAAAATATATGTTTGCTGTGCCTTTTCATTAAATTATTCTTTACATTTAATTCATTAAATTATCAAAAAAAATAAATTCTTAATTCTGTTTTAATTATAAATAATATATTTTTTTAAATTTACATATTATGTTAAGAATATATATAAAACGTTGTATTTAGCACAATTATTTTAAAAAAATCGGAGCACAACTCATCAGCATTTATATTCTGGCTGCCAAATGTTTAGTGATTCCTTGATGAAACAATAATTGGGATAAAATTTCGAATCACTATTTTGGACAAGTCTCAGTTATCCTTTACTTCTGACCAGTTTTAACTACCAGAAGTCGGTCTTGAATGATTTCGTTTGTCATTTACGTTACAATTATACATTTAAAAATCACTTTCAAGAAGTAGAATAAAAGTAAAAAATACCACACCACATTTTTCTCAAAGAATGCTTTAAGTTTAAACCTTTTTCTTGTAGTACTTTTGTTTATTTTTAGAAACAGGTTCTGATCGACTTATATCGCTATAGTATATTTTTATCAGCAGATGATAATATACGTATAATAATCTAGAATTTTCACGTAACGAGCAGGGAAAAATCACAGATTATTTCAAAATGTTAACAAAAATATTATATATAGCAAAAAACTATTTCTCAAGATTTTATACAAATATATAGAAAATACTCTGAATTTTTTTCAAACTTCTATTGATAATGTTCTCGGATAAGAAATGCGCCTTTAGATGTCAGCCTAGGAGTTTTCCCCACGATTGAAGTCTGGGGGAAACGCTGTCGTGACGGAAATTCACTGGTCTAATCGCAACCATGATCGCAACAGTAAAAAGCTTTACATTGTATCCATTTGATGTCGTACACGTCAGTGATAGACAGCAGTGTTAGCTAGCGCGTTCACGTACGAGCGTAGTGATTGATTGCCACAGAGGTATCGAAAGTAATTTGCAATTATTTACAATTAAATATAACGTTATCAGTGCGTTTGTTTATCTTCTTCCGACGCATCTTGCATTTGTGCCTGTCAATTGCTTCCTAGCATAAAAATTAATCGACGAAGTGACAACTGCTCTACGTACGTGTGTCAATTGTCATTGTTTTGTTATCGTGCCAAACGAAGGGGGAAAATTTTAGAGCGATATAAACGTCATATCGATAGCTTCCACGACTTTATTGAGTGACGAGACTGACGAGCCGATTTATTTTCTTACACAAGCAAAGCGGAGAAGCCAAAATGGCAGACGACAAAAACGACGACACGCCGGGGCGGGAAAGTATTCCGGATTCCGAAATGGAAACCGAACGTATTCCGGATTCCGAAAGTAAAATAGATCCGGCGGAGGAGAGATCGCGGTATTTCAAAAAGTTGGAAGAATGGTACCAGGAGGCATACGCTTGGCAAAGTTTCGCAGCGTGGTTCCCGCATTACGTGATGTCAGGGCAACCCATCATTAATCCAAATCCGACACTTGGTACGATGAAACGCAAGTATTTTGAAATCATCATGCGTGACATTTCGAAGGGCAAGAAACCAAGAAATGACTATCTGTATTTTGAGTTGTTCTATGTTATATTTTTGTTTATACAAAATTATAAATGATATAATGTAATATAGTATAAACATAGAAAAATATTGGGCTCAAAATATTTCAAAGATTGGAATGAGAAATAAATTGTATCGATAAAATTTAAAATATTCAGATATACCTAAGTACTAGAAAAAATTTGAAAAATTCTCTATTTTCTTCCTTTTTCTTACATATGTAATACGTATTTCTAATAAATATTATTAAAATATTGTACTCTTAATTGTTTTTAGATTTTAGTGATTATAGTTGTTACTACATAATAAAGAACAATTTTAGACTAATTTGAGAGACTGTCGAGATATAGCTTCAGCGTTAAAAATGAATTGAAGTTTAAAGAAGACATATGATTTCTTCATACCCTTTAATACCCTTCCAACCAAATCAAGTTTTATCTATTTATAACAAGTAAAAATTGATAAATATTTTTTACAGCATCGTCTAATACACAAGGAGTGATAAATGTAGACAGACAGAATGAGACAGCGAGGCAAAGGAGGCCTCAGGAACAATCCGCGGGACCCTTCCAACCTCCAGGAACTGATGGTTATTAGTCTTAAATAAGTATTAGATTGTTACATATTAAATATCGTTGATTTATGTCTTTCTTAAATTTATCGATTCAGGTTACGAGTATCGAATTCCTCCGATTTGGAAGAGGTTCGCAGCTGAATTTATAGATTCAACAATGCTATTTCTCTTGAAGTTTTCCATCACCTTCATCGCAATCGACGTCTTCGACTTTATGTAGGTAGAAAAACACGGCACTGTGTATATAATAATTAAAAGATATTTATCAAATTTCACTTGTTACGAATAGATATAACTTTGTCAATGCAATTCTCACAGTCATAATTTATTTCTATTCAATTTTTTAAATTTCTAATATTTTCAACGTCTTTTTTAATGCTGCAGAGACATCGAGGATTTAGATTTGTTGCAAACAAATTTACGTATTGATTATAAAATGGCGCTGGAGATGACTTATGGAATTCTGATTCTGGAAGTAATTCATCGCGTGATAGTTTGTATCTTTGAGGTAAGAAAACACAAATCCATTGATATTTCATAAAGAGATTATACAGTCTTTTATAAAAATAAATCCACACAAAAAGACTGAGTTAATTTTTTTCTATAAAACGTTTCAGGCCTTCTGGCTTCAACATGGAGTGTACGGTCTTATTGGCGGTGCTACTCCTGGCAAGTACATGATGGGTTTGCGGGTGGTTCAGTGCCGAAGCATAACTCCCGTTGAACGTCCGAATGAGCCAGATTTGGTCTTGGTGAGCCCCGGAACCGATCTGGGCCTGCCGTTAGCATTGGGCCGGTCACTGGTGAAGAATTTCGTGCTGGCGTTCGTATTCCCGATTTGTTTCTCCCTGTTCTTCTTTCGGTTCAACCGAACCGGCTACGATTTGATCTGTCACTCCATCGTCATAGAGGATCCCTACAGAAATAATAACCGGCCACACCAGGAGTAGTCCGTCTGAGGGACGGTTGCATGGAATTCTCTCTGTGATGTGTACATATGTTGTATGTGCTTCTTGTACCAAATGCATGCGGGTTCATGTGTATGGCGTGTATATACGTGTAAAAAAAATAAAGATTATTATTGTGGCTAGAAGTCGTTTCAGAAATTTTCTTATCCAGAGATTGGATTGTATGTACATGCAAGATTTTAACTTTCTGTAGCAATTCCTTTACGATGAGATACGTGAATCGGTTTAATTCTATTGTGTCACTTTGCTGATTTATAGAGAATTAAGGTTAATCTTAAATTAATCCAATCTTTGCACTAAATTATTTTGCCTAGTTTCCTAATAAAGTTGAAAATACACTTAAACGTAAATCAGTCTTTCTTCTTTATGACTTCAGTGATGTCAATGTTACTGATGAGCAAATTCTCAAGAAGACAGGTTATCTGATGTGTCTACGGTCAACCATTCCGTAGCAGTAGACGGACGTTAGCAGCAGCAGAGAAAAGCCTGAGGGCCTGAGAGAAGCCATTCCGCATCCCCGGTCTTTTTCATGGGACCGTTGAAAGCCTCTGTACACTAGCGCCAGTACATCCATTTTCAAAATTGGTACTACGTAGCCATTTTCATTTTCCGATACTGCCGATAAAACATCATTTTGGTGCGCGTCTGTGCTACATCTGCAAATTGCGTGATTTCATCTGGTAATGCACACAATTTAATTTTATTTAATCTAGTACTCGTATCAAGGAAAAGGTATATGTATATAAGCAATATTTTTAAAGGCCGTCCTGCTTGTACCGAATGTTATTAAGATTAAATGCATTTTGGACTTTGCATTTTCTTAGTTATAAATTAAATATTAGTTTGTATCTTAGATTTTAACTGACATCCGCTATAGAAACAGGTCAACTTATAGCCCTCCACCGCCCCCGCCGATTCTGATCGGCGGTCCTCTTTTATTTACAATATACGTTTTTGTCACATTTCTATCATTTACTTTATTTCTCTTACAATTTACTTTACAATATAATAATACAACATTATAAAAGAGTTATTACAATATACATAATTTAATTACATAATGTACACAATTATTTATACATAATACATTGGTATTATTTAAAATAAAAATTGATATTTGTTTTATTGAATATTAATTTTTAATATAAAAATTAGTATTATTTAATACATATATACATTTGTGTTTTAATATTAAAAATATATAATAATAAATATAATTATATTTATTATTATATTAAGAATATTTTTTACTTTTATTTTGTTTACAATTTTTTCTATCGAATTTAATCCCCTTGTCCCTGCCTACCCAAATACCTACCTACTTGTATTCCGCGATCTATAATACCTACCTATCCATTTTCCTACCTACCCGTGTTATATAATCTATTATAATATACAAATAACAAAACTTTAATGAAGACCGCGACACTATTTATAAGGGGCCTGATTTGTTTGTTGTTCTAGTAGGATACCTGAACGGGAGGAGGAGGGGGGGATATCTCCAAGTAACACGATTGCTTGAGATGTGAGAAAAATGGAATTGGGAGTTCTAACACTCGCGCAATTGGGATTTAATTGCGGTTTTTCCAATCTCGCACTTATGCGAGAAAATATAAAGAAGATAGTCTTTTGGCGCAAATAAATAAATAAATAAATAAATATATATATATATATATATATAATCATTTTATATGTTACCTTATTTCACCATTGCAATGTGGTCAATGTTGACCACTTACGTTTAATGTATCCAATCTTCTTTCTTCGGGCTAGACTGGACTTACCTTTGTCGCTCCTGGCCATATGCAATCTGGTCACATTTCGACCAGATCAAAAAGAAGGAAAAAAATTCCTTGTTTCCTTCCTTGTCGGATTATTATCATCGCCGAAAGATAATATTACGTTCGATTCAAATTACACGCGAGCATCGATTGTATAAAAATAACGAGAAATTAATTAAAAAATATATATATATATATTAATTCATAAAAACTAACTGTACAATTCAATTAAGCATTGAAAAATATTTCTATCACCAATTCTGTTATTTATATATACACTTAAGAATATTAAATAACCGTTTTTTTTTATTTTGAATTGTAATCAAGTACATAAAAAAATTTTACTTCGCGTTATATGAATATCTTAATTATATCTCGCAAAAAATTGAAATTTATAATGCGGACAAAATTAAAAAATTAATAATCGGAAAATTTCTCGATAAAAACCGACCCCGAAAATACAAAGATGCGTGATTGTGCGCATGTTCATGCAACACGCATCTTGAAAATATATCAAGTAAGATATTATACAGAATAAATGACGTGAGATCTGAAAAAAAGTAACTTTCCGCACAATTGATATAATTGGATATTACAATTAATAATATAATACAATTAATACAATACAATAATACAATTAATATTACAATAATTGCGTTCTTAATTGAATAATATATGCAAATCTTTATATAAACTTACATATCGATATAAATATATATCTCATTATATTTTTCATTTTCTATCAAAATTACTTTTTATACATATATTCATATATATTACTGTAAAATTGAATATATAATTGTACTATACAATCAATTCTAAAATAATTTAAAAAGGTTCAGCGTTTCTTGACAGAATAATTGGAATCTCACGTCATATATAAATTACTTGATTGGCACAGAGCCAATTTCTCAATCAAAAATAGATGAATAGGCTACAAAACAATTAGGATAAAATCGATGTTTTGTTAAAATAAATTTTAGTAATTAATAACCATTATTACATTTCCTATAAAATATATTGCATAGTAAGATCAAAATATTTCTTATCTCTCTTATTCATGTTTATATTTATGCTATAACACTTTCTAAATATATATATATATATATATATATATATATATATATATATTGCTTCTTTGCATCGATTTATATAATATTTAATCTTGGATATAAATATGTAGAAGAGGAATAAATGGATATATAAATAACAGACATCTTAACTAATTAATAATTTTTCCCTATCTACAAATATTTCTTTTTTTATAATACCTAACACAATATCTTATTTACTCGTATCACTTGTTCAAGAAAAATAATATAAAAATAATTCTTCAGAAAAAAATATAAATAAAAATTTTATATTTTAAAAATCACTACTAAATTTTAATTGTGATAGTATTGTTTTATTTCTTATTTCTCTGTGTTTCTAAAATATATACATATACATATAAGCAGAATTTATAAACGTAAAAAAATTTCGAAAATTTAATCTAATTCTGTATCTTACACTAATTTAAATTCGCGAAATAAAATTCTGATATATTTCGATAAAATACTTTGTCAGATATTTAAGATTTAACATTTTCTTCAACAATTATTTATGTAGAACGCGGCAGTTCGCCAATATAATTAAATAAACTGTTATGAGCTCTTTGCGAGCTCCGTGCGTGCAAAGAAAAGAGTGTGCGAGTATTTCCTCAAGTCCTCAAGTATAATCGCACATAATACATCGATAAACAAGTGACACCAAGATTAAATGATTGCCCTAATCAGTTTTAACCTTTCCATTTTAAGGCAAAGGATCTACTCGAAATGTAATATTTTTTATACTATAATTTATTGTTATAATTTAACATGTACCGAGATATATTTACTCTATATTTGATTAATCGTAGATTCGTTACCTCTGCAATAAAAAAAATTTTTTGACTCACCGATCCGACGCGCAACGGGCGGAGTTATTCAGGAACGTAGCTACGATGATTCTGTAACGTACAAACGTATAAGAATAAAATTAAAAAAGCGCTCAAAATAATCAACCTTTCAAAAGATAATTCTTATTCACCTCTAATTCGTTTTTCAATGAGATATTTAATAATACAATTATCTATTTTCTCAAAAAAATCTTTACAAAAATAAATTTTTATAAAAATTTGGATAATTTCTCTTGCTCTAATTATATTTTTAACTTATCGAAATAAAACAATTTGAATAAATTGGAAAAGAATTATTATACGGATAAGGGATGATACTCACCCCAAGGTTGCTCCGCCGGAGCCCGATGTCTCTCTCGGACTTCCTCCTCCTCTCAGGGCGTCAGGCTTCCTCCTCTCACCGCACAGAACACTCGCGAGAAACACTCGCGGATAACAAACTAGGGCCCGATTCTCTAACGAGAAACGTATGCGTAAACTCTGCTCTAACAGAAAAACTGCAAGCTTATTAGCTAAAAACTGTGCGATAGCCAATCAATTTGCAGCCTTTCTGTTAGAGCAGAGTTTGCGCATACGTTTCTCGTTAGAGAATCGGGGCCCTACAATCGCGCGTGGACTAATTTCGCGCGTGGAGTAAGTCTTTCTCGCGCGATACTGTACGGCACTCCCGTTTAAAAAAGTCCTTTAGTCCGATTACTTGAACGGCACTCCCGAAATAAACGCGACAAGCCGTCTGCGGTTTGTTTATTAAATTAAATCGGCGGACGAGGGTACGTTAGCTTCCCCGTCTTTAGATTTTTATCCAAGCAGAACAAGAGTTTTGCTTGGGTAAAATCCTCGTACTGGGTACTGGGCCTTCCCACCTCGCCAAGATCGTACCCATGAGAAGGAAGTACTTTACTCTGCGATATATATAAAAGCAGGTAATATAGATTTTTCGCGCAAATTTAAAGGAGTCGCGAAATATACAGTAATATACAATAAGGGACATGTGTACGAAAAATCAAGTGAGGTTACCGACACTTTACAAGAAATAAGTCGTTCTAAATGTGCGTTCGCGGAGCGTGCCATTGTCATTCTATCCTTGTTTACATCTAATGAACGAGAAAGATAGAACGATGCAAATCGCCACGGCCGAGATTTTCAACGAATAATACATGTACTTAGCGATCAGATGAATACATTATTCATGTCTTAAAATATTCCCTGAAGTTTCCGGATTTCGTACATACCTTGAAAATAAGGGCTTGCCGAATGTTTTGCTCTGATATATCTCGTTAATGGCGATGAAATGTTCAAAGATCTTGACGCGAGATACTACACGAATCAAATGGACGGTTAGTATAAAGACACGCAGTAGTTGATTAAACAAAACCACAATTAAGATTAAATATCGTGCGCACATTACACGGTATCGAGCACGTAAATCTCGCGAATATAAGTACTATATATTAATGCATGCTTTGCACAACGAGGAGTCGCGATTACGCGACACGAAATACACGAAAATAAGAAATATTAACGAATATAACGGCCGGGCGTTGTGTCACGGCGCGGGCGTGCGTGCTATTACTCGAATCACTTAATACGATTTCACGTTTTCCACTCGGCCCTCTTTCCGCTCTTCGAAAAGAATCGCGGGGGATAATCGCACGACAATTCTGGCACAGCATGTTAAAAGCATGACACGATTCGAGATATGCCGCGTAAATGAATATGCCATGCATTGCACATTCGATAGTCCAGACATATAGCGGCCCGGGCGGGACGAACGGTTATCGCCCGGGAATATCACGATGAAACTACAAATCACTCTCACAACTCACTAATTGCCGTACCTTCGCCTCGACATATCTCCGCCTCGAGCGAGCTTCTTCTTCTTCTTCTTATATTTGGCTCCTGCCTCTAATACGAGGTCAATATGGCCAGTATTTGCCCCTGTTTGTTTCCAAAGTCTGAATCAGGTTGAGTGGCGAAGTCCAAAAGGCAATTGCAAGCAGACAGTATCAGTCGCAATACTTAAAAAAAATTTTTCGTTCGGGCGGAACACGTCCGAACACGTTAAAACGTGACCTCTATTAAGCTGGACCCCCCACCAGCGCAAATCAAGTTCGCACTAGTTCAAAAATTTAGTGCTATTTAGGTGCTAATTAAGTGCCCTAGTCCGAATTTTGGTGCTCGGACCGTTTAGCAGGAAATCGCGTAAAAAATGGGGGGGTCCAGCTTGCCATAAAGCTGGACCCCCCCATATCAGAAAATGGTCCTACAGAGAAGATAAGTACACTATAATTTAGTGCTAATTAAGTGCTAATTAAGTGCTCTAATAAAACAATAAAATGTTGACAGATTATAACATTTATTTAAATATACCATTATATATATTGAACACAGAACCGTCGCGGTCGACACTAACACTTAAAAAGATTGCTACATGAATATATTCGTTACTAAAATGATCGAAAACATATATTTCCCAAATCTGAGTTCATTGCTAACAGTAAAACAATTACAATAATTAACTTAGACCAGCCGTTGGCGCTGAGCACTAAGTTCCGTCATCTGATCGTCTACGAATTAGTTGCTCGCATGATTATGGTCTTAAAATAAACTTGAGACATTGTACTTTAAAAGAATATCACGATTCGAATTCAGTGTTAGCAGCTTAGTGTTGAAATTAATTAATTAATCAATACAGCGCGCGCTTCGCGAATAAACTAATTAATTTCAACCCTATACAAGTAGCACTAAATTCGAGTCGTGTTACTTTCTTAAAGTACAATGTCTCAGGATTATTTTGGGACCATAATCATGCGAGCACCTAATTCTTTGACGATTCTGTAACGAACTTTAGAGCGCGGCGCGCGTGCTCCATGGATAAATTAATTAACTTCAACGCTATACAGCTAGCACTAAGTTCGAATTGTAATATTTTCTTAAAGTACAATGTCTCAGAATTATTTTGGGACCATAATCACGCGAGCACCTAATTCTTTGACGATGCATAGCGTTGAAATTAATTAGTTTATCCGCGAAGCGTGCACGCCGCGCTCTAAAGTTTGTTACAGAATCGTCAAAGAATTAGGTGCTCGCGTGATTATGATGCCATAATAATCGTAATACATTGTACTTTAAGAAAATATCACGATTCGGATTTAGTGCTAGCTGCAAAGGGTTGAAATAAATTAATTAATCAATACCGCGCCCGCTTCGCGGATAAACTAATTAATTTCAACCCTATACAAGTAGCACTAAATTCGAGTCGTGTTACTTTCTTAAAGTACAATGTTTCAGGATTATTTTGGGACCATAATCATGCGAGCACCTAATTCTTTGACGATTCTGCAACGAATTATAGAGCGCAACGCGCGCGCTCCATGGATAAATTAATTAATTTCAACGCTATGCAGTTAGCACTAAATTCGAATCGTGATATTTTTTTAAAGTACAATGCCTCAGGATTGTTTTGGGACCAAAAACACGCGAGCACCTAATTCTTTGACGATGCGCAGTAACGAATTATAGAGCGCTGCGCGCGCTACATGAGTTAATTAATTAATTTCAACCCTTTGCAGCTTGCACTAAATTCGAATCGTGATATTTTCTTAAAGTACAATGTCTCAGGATTATTTTAAGACCATAATTACGCGAGCACCTAATTCTTTGACGATTCTGTAACAAATTATAGAGCGCGGTGCGCGCGCTCCATGGATAAATTAATTAATTTTAACGCTATACAGCTTAGCACTAAATTCGAATTGTAATATTTTCTTAAAGTACAATGTCTCAGGATTATTTTAAGACCATAATCACGCGAGCACCTAATTCTTTGACGATTCTGCAACGAATTATAGAGCGCAACGCGCGCCCTCCATGGATAAATTAATTAATTTCAACGCTATACAGCTAGCACTAAATTCAAATCGTGATATTTTCTTAAAGTACAATGTATTACGATTATTATGGCATCATAATCACGCGAGCACCTAATTCTTTGACGATTCTGTAACAAACTTTAGAGCGCGGCGTGCACGTTTCGCGGATAAACTAATTAATTTCAACGCTATGCATCGTCAAAGAATTAGGTGCTCGCGTGTTTTTGGTCCCAAAATAATCCTGAGACATTGTACTTTAAAAAATTATTACGATTCGAATTTAGTGCTAGCTGCAAAGGGTTGAAATCAATTAATTAACTCATGGAGCGCGCGCGCCGCGCTCTATAATTCGTTACAGAATCGTCAAAGAATTAGGTGCTCGAGTGATTATGGTCTTAAAATAATCCTGAGACATTGTACTTTAAGAAAATACCACGATTCGAATTTAGTGCTAGCTGTATAGCGTTGAAATTAATTAATTTATCCATGGAGCACGCGCGCCGCGCTCTAAAGTTCGTTACAGAATATTATCGTCAAAGAATTAGGTGCTCGCATGATTATGGTCCCAAAATAATCCTGAGACATTGTACTTTAAGAAAGTAACACGACTCGAATTTAGTGCTACTTGTATAGCGTTGAAATTAATTAGTTTATCCGCGAAGCGCGCGCTGTATTGATTTATTAATTCATTTCAACATTAAGCTGCTAACACTAAATTCGAATCGTGATATTCTTTTAAAGTACACAATGTCTGAGAATTATTTTAATACTATAATCATGCGAGCAACTAATTCGTAGACGATCAGATGACGGAACTTAGTGCTCAGCGCCAACGGCTGGTCTAAGTTAATTATTGTAATTGTTTTACTGTTAGCAATGATCTCAGATTTGGGAAATATATGTTTTCGATCATTTTAGTAACGAATATATTCATGCAGCAATCTTTTTAAGTGTTAGTGTCGACCGCGACGGTTCTGTGTTCAATATATAATGGTATATTTAAATAAATGTTATAATCTGTCAACATTTTATCGTTTTTTAGAGCACTTAATTAGCACTTAATTAGCACTAAATTATAGTGTACTTAACCTATGTGAACCTGGCACCCGACATTCGAAAAATTAATTTTTTTTACGGAAAACGTTAGCATTTCGTTTGTAGTTGTATGTAGTAACAAACATTTTGTTTGCAGTTCAATACATTAAAAATTATAAAAATTTTAAATATAATTCGCACCCCACTTTGAGATATCTCAAATCCGCTTCCGCAGTCTACTTCAGAATCATTTGTAATTGTTTGTAGTGCCTTTCGTTTCGTTCGAAGTCGAACCGTTTAAAAGTTATTACATTTTTGCAATAAACAAAAAGTATAACTTTGCCAATTTTGGAGATATCTCAAATCCGCTTGCGCCATCTTCTTCCGAATCGTTTGTAGTTGTTTGTAGTGCTTTTCTTTTTGTTTGTAGTTGCACCGTTTGAAAGATATGATATTTTTGCAATAAATAAAGAATTTGATTTTGCCAATTTTTTAATTATCTTAAAACTGATTGGAAAAGCACTACAAACAACTACAAACGATTCTGAAGAAGATGGCGCAAGCGGATTTGAGATATCTCCAAAATTGGCAAAGTTACACTTTTTGTTTATTGCAAAAATGTAATAACTTTTAAACGGTTCAACTACAAACAAAAAAAAAGCACTACAAACAATTACAAACGATTCTGAAGAAGATGGCGCAAGCGGATTTGAGATATCACCAAAATTGGCAAAGTTAGGTTTTTTTATTTTTTTAAATTGTTGTAACTTTTATATATATAAACGGTGCAACTACAAACGAAAAGAGAAGCACTACAAACAACTAGAAACGATTCTGAAGATGGCGCAAGCGGATTTGAGATATCTCAAAGTGGGGTGCGAGTCATTTTTTAAATGTTTATAACTTTTAATGTATTGAACTACAAACGAAATTTTTGTTACTACAAACAACTACAAACAAAATGCTAACGTTTTCCGTAAAAAAATTAATTTTTCGAATGTCGGGTGCCAGGTTCACATAGGTGTGTACTTATCTTCTCTGTAGGACCATTTTCTGATATGGGGGGGGTGGTCCAGCTTTATGGCAAGCTGGACCCCCCCATTTTTTACGCGATTTCCTGCTAAACGGTTCGAGCACCAAAATTCGGACTAGGGCACTTAATTAGCACCTAAATAGCACTAAATTTTTGACCTAGTGCGAACTTGATTTGCGCTGGTGGAGGGGTCCAGCTTAATAGAGGTTAAAACGTGTCGTCCGTGTCTACACGCGAAACGCGAAACACGTAACACGTCCGAGCCCCGAGCTATAGTCCGCGTACCGTACGTTGGGCGAATTGCCTCGAGCGAGCGATTCGCGCGACACATTCATTCACGACACTTGATACACTTGATACAAATTCTTAATTCTTGTGCGCGTCGTCGTCGATTATTCCCGCAAAACGAGGAGCAGGAATGCCAATCGCACAAACGAGCGCGCGAATTTCGAATAACAGCATCCACGGCACGGAGCACGGAGCACAAACACTTCACACCTGTCCGAAATTCATCGGGAGAGTGATTGAGTAACATGTCCGCGGGTAACGGTATTCCGAACGTCAACGAAAACAAGTAGCAAGGCCATCTCGCCGATGGAAACAATCGTCCGCGCGCCGACTTTGAACGTACTTTACACGCTGCTCCGAAATCGGCGGACTCATTCAACGGTCGCGGCTCGCGGCATCACGCGCAGTGCCTGAGCGCCCCTGAGCAGCCTCTCTCGACGAGGAATGAGCCCTCTCTTTCTCTCTCTCCTCTCGGAAACCAGTGGCGCCGCCTACGGCGTTCTCCGCGACTCCGTTTTTCAGTCGCACGACGTCACTTCCCAGTTAAACGTGGCCGACTCGCACGGCAAGGAGTGGCATTCAAGCGAGCGTCGCGAGCTGTCAAGCTGTCGCCGCTGTCGGCCCTGAATAGCCCGAGAGCGAGCTAGCGGTGAACCTCTAGTCAGCCGGGTGCAGCTGATCGTTTTAAATGACTCGTCGTGGCGGCCATTGAGCGCGTTATCGAGCATACGTCGGCATCGAGACCGCTGGTTTTAGGCCTGCCGAGAATCCGTTCAGGCGCGTCGAAAGTAAAACATGTCGTCCTCGGGCGATTTCGGTAACCCGTTGCGGAAGTTCAAGCTCGTCTTTCTGGGCGAGCAGAGCGGTGAGTGTTTTTCCCTCTCGACGGTGTGTGTCAACAAGTGCGTCCGGTGTTCTACGAAAAAAAAAAGAAAAAAAGAATGGATCGATTTTTCTCCGGCGGGGGGGCAAACGCTATTCGCGAGCTCCGGTCCTACGGGACTACGGGCCCGATCGGGGTGACGACCTTTCCCGACGTCGCCTGGTACCCTTCTAGGTTATGGATCGATATTCCCCACTACCGCCGCCGCCGCCACCGTCGCCGTCGCCGTCGTCATCGTCGCCGTGTTCACGATGATGACACGGTATCGCCGTGTTAACTGCGCTCGTACGGGCCGCGCGGTTATAGACGCTTAAAACGTGCAACGTGGTGTCTGCGCCCTGCGCTTTTTGCCAAATGGCAGTAATATGGCACTCCGACGGCCGCGTCGGAGTTAAACGCACGACGAAACGGATCTTTACGACATCTCTTCGGAACCTTTTTGCTATAACAATAGCAATAAGGAAATTTGTTATGACGAAGAAATTTAATTTAGATGTAATTACTCAAATTTGACGAAAGAAAAAACGTAATAAGTAGAAAAAGAGGGCATTGACTATGAGCCACAACATAATGTTTTTGTGTCGTATTCTTTAATTAAATTAATATTTGACATATGTATGTACGTTGGTCTGTCTATCTGACCATTTTCAGTGAGATAAATTAATGAAGCTAAAAATCAACGTACAGGCCGGCTTTCAAACGAAACAAAGGATGTTCTTTTTAAACCATAAACGATTTTATTAAAATCACGTAAAAATACTCATTAATGTTTCGATTTACTTAAGTCTTCCTCAGAACGCCAAAGAAAATATTTTGATCAAATTGCGTGTCAAAAAATAAAATTAAAAAACCTCGGAGTAACAATTAAACACATTATGTTAAAACAGCTTGAATAAATTAATAAGATACATAAATGTCGGTCAATCAAAGCAAATGATAAAAAATAAAAGCCGCGATACACGTATTTAGTCGCGTTAGTTTTTGTCGCAATATACATGACATAACTAATGTATCTGGTCTAGAAATATAAATTTTACGGAAGAAATGGTTCCCGGAGTCATCAAAAATTAATTGAAGCTTAGTTGTACCAAAATTTATAAGAATGCAAATTATCTGAGTAAATGTAATTTTGTATTGCAGTCGGGAAGACATCTCTTATTACGCGGTTTATGTATGACAGCTTTGACAACACATACCAGGTATGTAATAATTTATTTATATCTTAATTATTATAATTTTTCTATAATATAAATAAGTGATTTTTGTTGTATGCTTTGAACTTATATCATTTGCACCGTTTTTATTGCATGCACGTTGCACGGGTTGTGGAAAATTGTATTGTTCGTTTGCATTATACTTTAAACGTTTAAATTTATAGATCTATCCATTAATATTTTTAATCTTTGATGTAAATATTTATTAAACATGAATGACTTTTTAACAAAACTCTAATCTAAATTTACAAAATTTGCATTTCAAATCTTTTTTAGAATTTTCTAAAATTCTTGTTTAAAATTTCATTAAGAATACATTTAGATTTGTGGAAAATAAATAAATTTTATGTAAGAGTTAACTCTTTGATAATCAATGAGGTTCTTGTGTTATATATTCGCAGCAGCAAAAAGAGTTGGCTATAAATTCTTATAAAATATAAATTTATATTGAATGATGATTAATGTATTTGGCTATAAACTGTGATGTAATGGTTCCCAGGAATCTTTATCTAATGAGATACAGTTTTCTTAGATAAAAAAGAAACTGATGTCATTTAAATGTCATTTAAAGTATATTATATATTATTAATTAAGTTATTTAAGTCAAATTTTTTAAAATTACAGCTTGAGATTTATTAATATCTCACATTTTCTTTCTTTTTGATTTTTATTTTCTGTTAGTTATCACCGTCATAATAAATATCTTTTATCAAATAAAGTTTTCCATTGCATGAACATAATTTACAACGTGTCAGTGTGTTTTGTGTGCTCTAATCCCACCATTAATTTTTGCACTGTAATAAACTATATGTGTGAAATAAAATGCTTGATTTTTTATTCACTCTGCTATTTCTTACCTTAAGAAATCTATTCAAATAGTTGTAAATATTATCAATACTCCATGCGTTTATTTATTTTTTATTGAAGTGTTTATTAATGGTTATAAAATGGTAATTGTTATACGTTATATACGCGCGCGGTATTCGTTATATGTTTTAGATAGTTTATTTACCATCTGCCTCTCGGTTCGCAAAATTATTCGAATTCCTATATTGTATTTGTATTTTTAATTAAGGAAATTGCATCTATTATTTAAATCATGTCGGTTTGTTATAATTGTTTTTTTTTGCCATTTTATTTGTATTTTTTTTATATTATTTTATATAATTTTGAGCGTATAATTATGTATATTGTAAATGCAGAAAGAGTGCAAGAAAGTGCAGTTGGAACGAAAAGACCTAATGCTAGCAGGAGAGGCAGTAGGGAACCAAGATATTGACTTTTTCTAATCGACAAAGATAAAAAGAGAGACGAAGAAATTGTTAGGACATCGACATCGATAACTCGCTTCTCTTTCTCTCTTTCTATATATTTTATAACATCACATTATCCGTATGGCACTTTGTTAATAAATTATGTTATGTTTAATTACATTATAATAAATTATTAAATAGAGTAAGTATACAATAAAATATACATATAAATAGTTGCTTTCCTTTTACACTCAAGTAATACTGAGTCACTCAGTTTTGTGAGTATTTTATACTCAGATAAGATACGTCATTTTGTACTTACCTGCTTATTTTGGTGACAAAGCTATCATAACAATACAGGTTCATAATCTCATTTTTAACGTGAGTCTATTACACTCATTAAAACACACGGTCTCGATTGAGGGTAAAAACTCAGTTGAATCTCACTCATAAGTGAGAATTATCTGACAATGAGTTTTGATGTAAATTGAAAGCAACTAATATAATAAAATTATTTTTTAATACTACTTTAAGTATATTTCTAATCAGTGTCTGGTATCAGTAAAAATATTTTTATACTAACCCTCCGTCATCCATATATATAGGGCTTTATATAAGCCCATATTATCATACATTTATGAAAATCTCGTTTGAAAAATATTACATATCATTGCACATTATTTAAATTAGTTTTATTTTTTTAACATCAACTTTAATACAATTCTAATTTTTTTGTCAACTTCTAAAAGTGATTTGTTTACCTTTTTTGGCATTATGATAAGAGATTGATTAATGTTTAATATCTTGATGTATCGTTATGTTGCAGGCCACGATAGGAATAGATTTCTTAAGCAAAACTATGTATCTTGAGGACAGAACTGTGAGACTACAACTGTGGGATACAGCGGGGCAAGAACGGTTCCGTTCTCTGATACCTAGTTATATCAGAGATTCTACCGTCGCCGTCGTTGTTTACGATATTACCAGTAAGCAATCGGTATATAAGGAATACGGTGTCCTAGAAAAGCTACATGCCAGTAGTTACATAACTTTATTTATAAATTTCTTAGCTTGATGCTTTAAATCTGTTTGGAGATTTTAGATTCTTTATTTTTAATATTTCTTTAAAGAAAATTTATTTCTGCTTTTTTTTAAATCTATACAAATAACATATGTTTTACATGTTAAATCGATAATTTCATGCCCTTTGTGGGTTTTAATAAATTATATTATTTTATTAACATAATTTGATATTGTAATGAATAATAATGATAATATAATAATAATATAAATTTAATTGCGCTGGCATATGCTCTATTATTGGGATACACCCTGATAAATAAACTATGAAACCAATTGTAAGATTGCTAATTGTAATATTTGTCAGACGCCAACTCGTTTCATCAAACATCCAAGTGGATAGATGATGTACGGACTGAAAGAGGAAGTGATGTGATAATTATGCTAGTGGGCAATAAAACTGATTTGAGTGATAAGAGGCAAGTTTCGACGGAAGAGGGCGAACGGAAAGCGAAAGAACTAAATGTGATGTTTATCGAAACTAGTGCTAAGGCCGGCTATAACGTTAAACAGGTAATCGTATTACCCCTTTTTTTCACGCTCGATGCAAAGAAATTTTTTCGACCTATGAAAGTGAGCAAAATTACCATTTGTGTTAATTATTTTAGCTATTTAGAAGAGTAGCGGCGGCTCTGCCAGGTATGGATTCCACCGAAAATAAGCCTCCCGAAGACAGTATCCTTTTGCGTAAGATACTTACTGCACGCAATTTGCATGGCATATTTGCAGGAACGTTCGCGGCGACTTCTTTTATTTCACGTGCAAATAATTCCCACTTCACCCGTTATTATCTATTCCTTCGATTCTGCACCATCTTTTAATATCGATTTTTTTTTCTTCCGACTATTTTCTCTTCATTGTTTCCTCGAATTGTAACTTTTAAAATTTATTTTTATATGCTATCTTTCACGTTTTTATTTTATAATCAATTAATTATTAGTACTTTATTTCAGGATATCAAACGTGGAACTCTTTCCGCGTTTTATATATTTTGTTTAACATTTAAAAGAAAAATAGATATTAATTTTTATTAATAATTTAAATATTTAAATTTCTTGCCATTTGTTATATTTTTTGAGATTGTTCGATCCAGTCTATCCATTCTAATTTTTCGTTTTTTATTTTGGCACTGGATTTATTTGGCGATCCGTCGGACCTTCCATTTGTTTGCGTTATACTTTTGTGTTTTCCTTAATATGTTCTTTAATCCGTATAGTGCAAGAGGTAGTGCTCAAGGACACGCCAATCGAACTGAAAGCCTCAGAGAGCAGTTGTGCATGCTAAGTCGTCGTCGGCCTATATGGTAGCAGGGTATCGAATCGAATCGAATCGGACGGAGTCTTAAATCTCCGAATAGGGCCCAAACCGCCCCGGATCGTCTCTGGAGCGGTTTGGGAATCTTTTTCGAAAAACATGAACCGATTTTCTAGGTAAATTTCTAAGAGAGCTTCTTATCGATTTTTCAGTAAGCATTATAAACGAATAATACAGTATTAATATTATCGCATATATTATAATTAATAATATTAATATGTTATTATTTAACTGAGGACATTATAACTTTTTCGATAAAATCGAGTAATGTTCTTTCGGAAATTTTCTTAGGAAATATATACACTTATAAGATTATTATACATAATATATTAATACAATTAATTTATTTTAGTTTGTTCTGTTTCAAGACTATTCGAAGAGAATGACTTATGTTTCTGTTCGATGCCCTGACCAGTAGACAAAACACATTGAGCTAAGTTAACTTATAAGTTAATGACATAGGATGTTATTGATTGCATTCGGCCTGTGGTTTTCGTGAAATCGGAAAACTCTTCGAAAGCCGTGCACTCAACAGCAACGATTTTTACTAAGATGAGAAAAAGTACAGTTTCACACAGTAGCTTAAGACTGCTTTTACACAATGACGTGTTTCGGTATATTAGCCGATCGTAGAAAGAGCTATTAACCTTTTCGGCCTTGATACAACAATACGTTCTCGATTAAAATTATGGAGCATTTTAAACAAATTGCAACTTTTTAAATTAGTTAATCTGAATTCTTGTACACTAAAGCAGACTGAAAAATACAATAAAAATAATTATTCGAATTAAAGTAATAATTTCAAAAATAATTATTTGAATTAAAGTAATAATTTCAAAATTTATCTTATTTAAGTTTTTATTAGACGATGATAAATGATTAGGTGAGAAAAGTGTTTTATATATTATATTTTTGAAGAATCCAGTATTTATTATGTATCAGAGCTGAAAGAGTTGGTATAGCCTTTATTACAGTATCAAAGTTTACCTAAGTTTATTTCGCTTGTTAATATCGGTTATTCATCATCGTACATTATGTTTTTTACGCGTACAATTAAACATACAACGACAGTTGCTCAAATTGACATTAAACAGCTGGATAGAAGTGAATCGTATTTTCCGTGTTCTTATTTATTTTGCAGTTTTCAAGAACGAGATTAATTGTCGTACACATTTGCAATAAATAGAGAAAATAAGACAGAGCTGCATTTGCATTTACGATATTTAGCGACGATTACATCGATTTGGAGATTATGATTGAACGCGTTATATAAATGCAGTCCTTGAGATAATTAAATAAAATTTGTCAAATAATCAAGTTCTAATGACTAATGAATATATGTAGATTCTCGCTCTATTCGATGCTATAGAGAAAAAAATAAGTAATTGAAACTCAATATTGAAAGCTTAATCTGATTTGACTCTAAATACATTGACGCTGGACAGTTGATAAAAAACAAGAAAAATAGGAGGGATTGAGGGAAAAGACATTTAAAGGAAAATTTTGTATGAAATAAGTGGATAATTAATTAGCAGCTAACTATATCTCTCTCTCTTTTCTACAAATAATTTAAGAGTAGAATAAATGAACACCTCTGTACAGATTCGGATTTATTTTTTTTATTGAATCAAATATTTTCTTTCTTTAAGCTATTATTTATACATTTTTTCTTTCCGGATTTATAAATTTGTTTATAAAAGAAAGTTTTTATAAAAGAACAAAAACAACTGGTTTGTTTAAATACTGCACATATAATTTGAAATTTGGATAAAAAAGACTTCTGATTTGTAGTAAGATATCTATTTTAATGTCGCATTTGTTGACAATTTGTCTGTTATTATAATATCTTAATTTATGTAAAAAAAAACAAACTATTGATAATATAATGAAATAGTGAAAAAATAATATTTTTTATGTTCTCTCGTCTATGATTTTTTAATTTTTTTTCGTAATTTCTTGTTATTTTGCTATTATTTTTAAAGTATTGAGAACATAATTTATTTTAACTTATTTTTTCTTGCTTGACTTTCTTATTTTTCCTGTAATCGTTTTTTCTTAAATTAGGAATGTCATTAAGAATAATTGGCGAGAAAAGTTACCAAAATTACATATTACAAATTTATAAGAAAAGAACTTTGTATTAATAATTTTAATATTTTTGATAATTACATATGTGTAGAGCTTGTGCTAAATGATCTAAGAAAATATTTATTTTTTATATTGGATTTAATTAATGAACATATAAGCAAATTAATACTAAATTAATTTAAAAATTAATTTTATAATCTGACTTTTTAGATTTAATCGAATTTTTTATTAACTTTATAATACATGTTTGTTATTTTGTTCCGCGTTCTGTAATATTTTTTTTCTGCGAAATTTTGTGTTTTAGAAAACTCATAGCAAGTAATTGTAGAACATATTCTCCGTCCCGTTTTTGAAATTTTATACGTTTTTTCGATTGTCACTTTTCCTGACTTGGATAAGCAGAAATTAAAGCGCGAGATTGTACACAATTAAATCAGAGCAGTATTCTCTTGAAGGATTATTGGTTAAAGCAAAACTAAAGGAAAAAAGTAAGAGATCGATTTGGCAGCGATAACTATCAGTATAATCGATAAATAAATACTTAGAAATTTGTAGATAATACCAGAAAAGTCATAGAAAAAAAGTTTGTTTACTGCAGTATCATTAAGGATTGCATTGTACTTTATCTGGTTTGTAAGCATTCATTGTATTATCGGAAACATCAACACACATTGATTTATTAGTTTAAGACTACCAGTCAAATGTTTATTAAGTGCAATAATGTATTTACTGACCAATAACATTGCCAAATTGCAAAAAGCGCATAAGTCTTTTTGATATTTAATTTTTCGAAAAAGCATTACCTTCTTTTGGTATTGATAAATAGGACTGTGCCGAACAAAAGATATATTGGAACGCGATTTTATTAGTTCTTTTTATTGCATATATCATTCAATTAGTTTCTTGAGAAATACCGAAGAGAGAAAGTGAGATGAAATTGCTACACGCCTTAACACACAAAAGCAGCTGTCGACTTGCAGAATCAATCACCGATGCAGAACGGCTCGGAGTCGGAGGGTGAGAGCGGCTGCATGTGCTAGGGCGATTTGTCGTCTCGAAATCCGAAGAGAGAAAGAGAGCGAAAAGAGAGAGAAGAGAGCGGGAAAATCGCAGTCAATCTCCCAACACGAATCATTATACACCATTGCAAGACGCTGCTGCTGGCTTCTTCTGATGTCGTTATGGGAACAGGGGCCTTCGTCGCCGATCTCGGGCCCTAAGTATCGTTTCAAGTGCTACTAGACGAACTCATGCGATATCTAATACTAGCTAACTTGCGTTGTTTTCGGACCGGCTTTTGTGCGAGAGAGTGGAGGACCGCACCATTCGGGATACTTCCATGTTTAAGCTTGAAACGATGATAGCTACGGAGTCCACGTAAAGTCTTCGACTATCAATTCGTTCGCGTCTAATTATGAATTTTCTAAACAATTTTTGCTGAAGCAAAATTATAAGTGACAAATTTTATATTTGTTAATGTATAAACCAATAATTATACAATTATTGGTCAATATTATTACTATATTTATGATTTTAATTTGATAAATTTAATTAACGATTTTACAAATATATATTATACATTATTTTTATCAATATGAAATTACAATTGCGGGACTTATAGATATTGAATATCTTCATACAAAATATTATAGTAAAACTATAAAAAAGGATATTTTCTTTTCTGAATTAATTGACGTGAAAGGGTTAAAGAGGTAAATCATAGTGACGTTTCGTGACCAGTTTTTAAGCAATAATCTTTTGGGCTTCTGATAAATCCTACATATCACCATTCTTACAAGAGGCGTTCGCTAATCTTTGAGATCAATCCTTTACTTACAGTGATAACCCATAATTTTTTAAAATATATGTCTAATCGAAGTAAATTAATTTTGAGATATAAAAAATATTAAAATATAAAATGTAATGTTTAATGTATTTGTGTTTTTATATTATTATAATTTACAAACAAAAACAAAAGTAATATAAATTAAACTTATATACTAATAGGTTAATAATCTAGAAATTAATTTGATTTATAAGAAAATAGATAATATCACATTACAATATTTAAAATAATCTAGATTTTTTCTAAGTTTTAATTATTTTATTAAACACTGGGCGTATTAATTGATTAATGATCACTGTAAGAAAAGGATTAATTTATCGTCTGGCCTGTGTGTGCGATTAATCGAGTTCACTGCTACATCTTTCCAAGTTTAAGCACATATATTGTCTTTTCGTTCAGAGATCCTGTATGTAATAAAACGCGCACAAGGCACCGAAGCTTGCGGATGGATAGTTTCTTTTGTGTACTTAAAAAAAAGAGAAGAAGAGAAATAAGGAAAAAAAGAACAGAGAAAGCACGACTGAAAGTAATCATCCTCGGTGAAGTTTATTAGGTCGCTACTAAGCTAATTACGATGAGTTCGCGAGTATCTCAATGACGGTACGTTTATCAAGGCAAGGTGTTCGTTCGAGGATATATTTCTAATGTACCACATATTACGTATCTTTATAGACGTTTTTCGATATCTCTTGATAATAAACGACTCTACTTGATAACGAGACTCAAGTCTGTAGATCGACGGTGGATACGCAAGTGTGCACAAACGACCAAACTCACTCATGCACGTGATCCTTTTTTTATTGCAAACCATTGCCTTCTGAATCCTTGTGATACGATGAATATATTCAACTGTAAGTCTCTCCACCACGGAGAAATTATATAAAAGCCAGCTAAATCGTCTAGAAATGATCGAAAAGTTATTGATTCACGTTTTAAATTGCACAAATAATCAACAATTTATATTTAAATCATTAATAATTTAATTTGCAGCCAGATAAATTTATAAATCTGATGTATTATTAATTTGTAAATTCAAATTTAATTAATATGAATTATATAAATATATATAAATACTATGTAAATATACCTAAATTAGTTCTAACAAATTTCACTAATTTGAGAAGTTGAGTTAAAATGAAAATATATATAACGTTTGGCCGTTTGTACAAAAAGAAATGCCTATGCGCTACGCCAAACGCAAACACACGTCGAATGTTTCTCTAGAAGATGATTATCGGAGGATTATCGGAGAAATAAATCAATTATTATTAGCTGTGCTTGACGCGAAACCTCTACAAGTCCTAGCAAACATCGTTATCTCTTTGCACTCAAAAAGCGCGACAGCATTATTCCAAATTTAGAACTTGTTACGTTATTTTTATATTATTCTGTGTAATATATTTATTTTCGTTAATTTATGTTTAATGGCATTCAATAAAATGGGAAAACAATAAAATAATTAGCACTCGATAGAATATAAATTGATTAATATTATGTACCATTTATAATACTTATAACTCTACAAAAATGTACCGTTTTGATCGTTATAAAAAATTGTATTTATTTATCTGAAGATTACAACCATATATGATATTTTTAAAAGCTTCAGTAACGAAGTAAATTTTAAAAAAATCGATGAACGAGTGCAAAGGGGTGGATGTGAAACTGTCTCTCTAGCCAGCTCCTATATAACGTGTCGTGTAGCGTTAATCTGACAGTGTTGCACAGCAATATTGAGTATGTACCGCGAGATGGTTTTTTTGAACACTATATTTCGAGGCAACGCGTTCGAGGGCGGATCTAGCAGATTTCATAATTTAACGAAGTTTGTGAAAACTCGGTTACTTTCACCCGAATTTATCTCGTAATCATCTCATGTAGATGTTAAATTTGTATGTCGCTGTGATTATGATTTATTAGCACAAATATAATATAATGAGCCAATGTTGCCGAATCAATCAATTATATCAATATTATTACTGAAATTAATTATTGGTATTTATTGAAATTAAGCGTTATGTATAACATATCTATTATATGCTGAATTAATTTACTTATTTACATTCAAAGTTTATTGAATTTGTCAAGTGTTATTGAATCTTATTAGGTTTATTGAATTTAAATTACAGAGTTAAATACGTTTGATTTATGAATTGAATTAATTAGTTTATTCAAATATTGTTTGATTTACGAAATATACCCCTAAATTAACTTGCAGCAAAAAAGAATTAGTATCTTGAAATATCAAACTTATTTGGATTGCAAAAAATATTTTTGAATCCCACGAAGTTTAAGGGGTGGAATTCTCTTCTCTCTTCTTTTTATTTTAGATCCGCCCTTAGAAATATACTACTTACTATTTTTTTTATTTTTTTGTGTAGGGAAAGACATTTTGCCCGCGATAATCTAAGACTGCAACAAAGTGAAACAAGTAAAAAAATAGTGCAAATTAGAAATTTGCACTCGGCTTCCTCATAGAGGAAGTGATGTCTTAAGATTACGGTCTTACATACAGGTCTCTCAACTCTAATGTGTGTATGTGCCAAATTTACCAAAATTTTTATAACTCCAGAACTAATTAACCAAATCTTAACGAATTGTATATGAAATAGGGGTAGAATTTTTCGGGGAGTACTATAGAGTGTATAGTTTTTTGTTGCCGATTTTCTGGAAACCGTTTTTTTATTTTTCTAATTTTTTAGTAAAAAAATTAAAAAAATTGGTTTCCAGAAAATAGATAACGAAAAACTATACACTCTATAGTACTCCCCGAAAAATTCTACCCCTATTTCATATACAATTCGTTAAGATTTGGTTGATCAGTTCTGGAGTTATAGAAATTTCGGTAAATTTGGCACATATACACACATACACACATACATACACACATACCGACATTTTTTAAAATAGCGATTTTTCGACGTTTTAGAACATTCTGAACACATTGGCAGAAGCAACTAAAAAAAAAATTTTTTTTTACGAAAACAAAGCTTCCTCTATGAGGAAGCAAAAAAATACAATCGCAAAAATTTATATTATAAATATATCTTCAAATTTATAAATTCATAAATTTATAAATATATAAAGAGTAATATATAAATTTATTACAAATGGGATGCGAATGGTCTCTGCATTAAAGAGGACAGCAATGTATCCTATATCCGCGATTAGTAACTTTAGAATCGATGGATCCAAGATAATTGCGGGCAATGTCTTTCTCTTAATGTAATTGATAAGTAAACCGAAGTATGCCGATCTAGTCGAAATGATCGTCGCGTTAGTCGCGTAGCGAATTTACAATGGCAATCACTTCAAATCCTGATTGATAGATACCTGATTGATAATTGAATGATCTGATTTAGTTATCAGATTTAGTTATCATGATTATCAGATATTACATTATATTATGCCTTTATTATTAAAATTTAACATTTGCCAATAGTATAATTTCCTGAAGTATTAAACTAAGAACTTGTGAAATTAACGAATTTTCATCATCTTATCAATAAGTATTGATATTGTTATTAGTTAACATTTAAAAAATATTGATATTTAATAAATATTTGTATAAATATAATTTAATACTAAATCCGGTGCTGAAAGGGATTTGATATAACAGCAATTAGGTTTAATTAAAGATAATTAAATTGGAATGATAATTGAAAACGAACGTTCCGGCTAGAGCGGAGCCTCAAGTGCATTTACGACTTATTATATATATTATATATATTACAAAGGTATATATAAATATATAAATATGTCGAGACAAACTTCGTTATAGGAGTGATTATGTCAAGCGAGAGGAGGAGCGCTCCTTTCGCTATTGTTTCTTGTTTGCTGTACCGTAAGACAAAGTCGTAGTTGAGTAGCAATGGCGAAATTATCATTTCAGCTTCATGCTACATATAGTGTAACGAATGCATACACAGATTGTACCGTATTGTAAACGATTAGAGGGAACAGGAGCGAGTTTTGCGCGGACAAAGGCGCTTTTGTCCGCATAACGAACCACGATCAGAGAGATGAGAATGTTGACAATTTTATCTTCTTTATATTAGATTGTCTGTAATACTTGTAAAAATAAGCTATGTTATTTTTACTAATTAACCGAAATGCATGAAAACGTGTAACGCTCAATTAGAAATTAATAATAATAATAATAACCGATTCATAATCGTAATTAGAGTCAGAATTCTTGTATTAATATTTATACAAGATCGACGCTATTTTACTTAATTATAATTTTAAACATTAATGTTTTATTTGTGACATTTGGATTTAAATCCAGATCTAATTTTTTTATTTTAGTTTTATATATATATCAAACACACGTTTTTATAATAATTCTAAAAAATAATCTCTGTATCGGAATTCTGGGATTCTGAGGAAAAGCGAGTCTAGGCATTCGCTTTAACTGCCATTGAAAGCGAGCTGAATTAAAGTGTCTCTGATCGTCGGGTTCGTTTGTCGAAGTAACGGAACCAACCCCATCTTTTTGTACCTTGTGTCTTAGATAGAGCCTCGTGTTAGTCCGAGTCGAGGCTCGCGAATGAAATTTTGCAAACTTGTCATAACATGTGTGTCGCGACTACTATATTTAAACCGTAGAGCTTCAACGAACGAGCGAATAAAGTTTTATGTTCACCAGAAAATCCTTGGAATATTTTTAGATTTCTAAATTGTTTTCATTAAAATATCTGTACGACTTTCTGTGCAAAGTTATATAATTTAAGTGCCATTGAAAATTGATATAGATCAATATGTGCAATTTATTTTTGAGTGATCCCTTTTAATTTGCACGATCCACTTTCGATGACAAATGTAATTCGTACTATTTTAATCTTTTTCTGTACACTGATAAAACTGATTTGATTTTTGGGAATAGGTTTGAATTAAACGATTGATAGTTTATTGTATAGTTTATTGTAATGTCAATTATATACAAATTTAAAATTACGTCCAGTGTGCTTCCGACTACGCTCACATACCGTTTTTTTCTCTCGTCGATGTGCGGTATTATTACAATCGGAGCTATTCTCGAGCTCTTCGGTACCCTTCACTCGTTTTAACAGCGCGTCAGCGACAGACTTAAATTTAATTAATCTTTATTTACAGTCGAAATCGCACATTCGAAAGTTCCTCCAACAGTCTGTCGCCGTTCAGATATTCAAAAAATCTTCGTTAATCTTTTAAAAATAGGACAACTCTAAAAATTTAATCTTTCTTTCTTTCTTTTTATTACTTACTAGTCTTAAAGATGATACTAAACTGACGAATGATATGAGATTAGTGAAATTAGCAAAATTAAAACAAAAGAATAGTGTCTAATGAAATCTTTACAAGCAATATTTTTTTGAAATAGTTTCCCACAAAGTAGTTTGCAATTAATACATTTTTATGCGAATGCCTGCCTCGCATATAATTCTTTTGGAAATGCTTATATTTAAAACAACAAGGACTGATTAAATTTGCAGTTGTCTTATTTTTTTGTAAAACATTGATGGATTAAAAACAACGCGTTTTTTTTCTATTGCAACAGCTTTTCGTCTTCGAATTTTTTACTTATCACGATTTTCCATTCAACGATCCACGTAATTTTATTTCTTAATTCACGATCGTTTGGCAGTATGCTATTGAGTGTTATCTGTCAGTCGACTTTTTTTTATTCTTACAGTAAAAAAAAAGAAATTGTTCGATTCTCTTGGTCGCCTACTCAACCCTTTCATTCTCAGAAATTTATCAAGTTTTTATTGTGTAGAAATTTGTCTGAATTTTATTTCACATTTTAATTTGCAAAAAATTACTGGAACATTGCAATAATTTTAGAAAATCATCAAAGTTTTGTTCTGTCAAAATTTTTGTCACGGTAAAATTTAGCTGCTAGAAAAATTTAATTTTTGTAAAAATTTAATTACGTTATTATTGAGAAAGAAAGTGTTAATTAAATATTTAATTGAGCATTCGAACGATCGACGTCATAGAAATAAGTCGTCGTGGCAGCGATTCGAACCATTGTCATAATCATCATCACTCGGAAGAACGAGGACAGTGTCGGCACGATTCAAATTGGCTTGAACCTTCAGTCTATATTACGTGGAAAGGTAATGAAAGAGAGAGAGAGAGAGAGAGAGAGAGAGAGAGAAAGGAAGAAAGGAACAACATCAGATAACATAAAAGCAGATCAAGAAAGCACCATTAATTTTGATCATTAATTTTGTGTGCGTAAGGAAGTTATAAATTAATTATAATTGCTAATTTATTACAATAAATGTTGTACAATAAAAATTGATAAAATTTATGAAAGATAATATTAATCTTTAGTAATAAA
This sequence comes from Temnothorax americanus, assembly GCF_048541705.1. NCBI lineage: Eukaryota > Metazoa > Arthropoda > Insecta > Hymenoptera > Formicidae > Temnothorax > Temnothorax americanus. The sequence continues at coordinate 178,163 of NW_027509811.1, forward strand.
ATTATAATATTTAAATAAAATACTTGGAATATTTATATAAGATAAATCTAAATAAAGTAAAAAATATGATATAAAATGAGTAAGAGAATACAATAAGATGAAAAATGTGTGTCAGAAAAGAAGTAGAATGAGATCGATTTTTTTTCTTGGGGAGGGGGATGAAGAGTCCTACTTAACGCAGATGTATCTATCCATCAAAGACTATATGATTTTCGGCAGTTGGTCGCAAATTCGAAAGGTAGAAAACGATAACAGTATGGCGTCGCCACTAACACAGGGGCATAGCGAATTATTGGAAGCAACGCTGCTTGGCCCGAAACGACCGGACCCCGACTTTGATTCTGACTTTTGTATAAAGGCCAGCAGTCGGCTTCCATGCATGAAATACCAGTTATGCCCCTGCACTATACTCCTCACGTAACAATGAAAGTCACTTCATTCACCTCTTATCCTTTATCACTTCCTATCTATCGACAATATCACGGTCACTTCGAAAAAAACTTTGAAGAATTGTCCCACTTCCCGTCGAGTATCAATTGGAAAACATTATTTCCTGAAACGATTTTCCGTTTTGATTTCAGACTTCGTCTCTGTTAATCGTCTCGCGGTTTCTTCTACAGAAGGATTCTGCTTGTGGTCAAACCGATGACGAAGAACATTCTGAAGAGCCATCTCGACGCGATTTCTCGACATTCGACGGTTTCAGGATTCTAATCTAAAAGTATTTCGGTATTTGCTAGAGCCTGACTCTCAGTCTCTCTGTAAACTGGCAAAGATTGTGTTTCTTCTTCAGTGTCCTGATTATGTCCATGGTCAGATTAACAATGGAGAGCTCCATTTCGAAATGATTCCCTGACGCTCGGTTGCTTCGGGGATCCTAATATCCTCGCGGCCATGTTAGTTCGGTGACCGCGCGGTCGCCTAGAGTCAGACCCTCAGCTCCTCCATGATTTGAGGGTGATTGTGTCCCTTTTTCAAGGTGCCGGTGCCGGTCATGGCCAGGCTCTCCTGCTGGAGCTGGTTGGGACTGATGATGAGGTTCTGGCCAGGCTTGCCGGGCTTCGTGTTCTTCGGTGGCGGGGGCGGCATAGGCACGTGACAGGTATTATTCTGAAGGTCGGCGAACTCCGGCGGCGGTATGTGCTGGATGTGATGCCGCTCGGCGGTCTTGGTTTCCAGCTCACCGCAAATGTTGTTCGGCATCTGGCCGTTTTCCTGGCGCTTTTTGGAGCAGCTGTGGTGCTGGTGGTTGCTCTTGTCGCGCTGATAATACACCCCGGCAAAAATAAGTACGTTCAGGATCAGCAGGCTGCAGCCGATCGCGATTGTCACGCTCAGGGCGGTGGAATACGCCGCGAAGCCGTCCTCGGGTAACGCCGTGGTGTCCTCGAACGTGATGTCGCTGGGCATAGCCGTTGACACGTTGGACGAGGATTTCTCAATGGACGTTACCTCCAAGGTGGTCGTTCTCGTGGTCGTCGGTACCCTCTGAATGAATCTGGGCGGCACCTGGAGATAAGATTTTTCCTGAATTCAATATGATTGATTCAACTTGTTTTGATTTTGATAATTATACGATTGACCAATGGTTTTTATGATAACATTGTAATACCTGCTCGGCATCGAGGAGATGATGCGATCTAGGAACATCGTCCGAGCCGGGTTTGTGAAGGTCGGGCACCAAGTTCAACCAAAAAGAAAGGCGATGGGCTCTGTAGTGGTTCTTCAGTTTCGATTTGAGCTCTAAAAAGTCAATGTACAAGTATGAGCAATTTAATTTATTTTATATACATATTAATATGTATAAAAGCTAAGTCTGTCTAAGGCATCAGATCTTGCCACGTATCTGCTAAAAGTTTTGTCGGCAGAAAGACTATAGATTTGATGCCTGTTCTGATATATTAACGTGATATTGGCAAAAAACCAATAGAAGTATAATAGTCTACTAACATAATCGAACAACAGATTGGCTGCAGAAATCGAGCAGATCCTGCAGAAACCGCCCAGGTTCTGCGCGGTTTCTGCTGCCAATCTGCTGTCTAATTATGCTAGTAGACTCTGCTGACAGAACATAAGCTGAATGTGGACGCAGTTGATGTCAGTCTACCGACATGTCTGATCAAATCTGTTACCTGCTGACATACTGCTATCATTTTGTTTACTGGGATATTATAATAATCTTTGCGCTATAAAAAGAAGATATAAAAATCAAAATTTTTCAACATTATGTTTGTGTTGTATAAAAAAAGAGTAAATAAATTAAAAAGTAATATAAACTTTTCGAATGTTTCATAAGACGAAAATATTTTATAAAAGAATATTAGACGAAAGAGAAACATTATGAAGACTCACCTATGCTAAGATATTTTTTGTGGACGGCCTCATAAGCGGTCCAGTCGATATTTTTAAATTTGGTCCTTTCCGGTCTGGAACCGAGGGGTCCAGGATCAGGAGTGCCCTCGTTTGGATTCCTGGTTGATAGAGAGGAATTGTTGAACAGAAAATACATATATTATTTCACAAGAGCATCGCAAAAGATACGCTTGCTCGACAACTCACCCCGTGCGTGCAAAGTTTGTCAGATAGAGTATCACGCTCTCGGAGAGCGCTATCTCGGCCCTGGTATAGTTCTTCGGCCAATGGGACAAACCTCCGACCAGGGGCGCTCCGAAAAAATATGGCAGCTCCTCTCCGTGAATGCATCCCGGCCTCTGAAATAATAATTAACATGATATACAATAAAAGTATAAATGTGTAAATTCCAAATAAATAAATATAGAAGCGAGACAGTAAAAATTGAAACAAAAATTAGAATTTATTTTTGTTTTTGCCGTTATTTTTATTTCCATCACTTTTTTGTATGTAATACGATATGATAATTTTTCGTGTTTATCTCTCGTTTTCTTTCTGTTGTTTTCGGCTCGAAATAACAAATAAAAAAATTAGTCGGCTCGATGTAACTCTAATTTTGGTTTTAATAGTTCAATCGCGTGGTCCAATCGGGAGAAGAAAAGCAGGGATGAATGAAAGGATCGACGGACCGTGCTAACCGCGGAATTCAGCAGAATTTTTCAGGGTTCTTTCACGCTCGATCACATGGAAGCATTCGTGGAATCTGCCGGGGACCCAGTAGGGGCACTCACAATTTCTCGTTGAAATTGTAAAAATACCTCGGCCTGTTTCGCGTTTGCCTGCCATTTTAACAAGCCCGAAGCGCGAAGTTTCACGTTCTCGAAAAAATTCGAATTATCCGCAAGAAAGTAGCGGATCATGTTTCTGCCTACAGTCGATTTTCAAAGCGGTTTTTATACTACAATTCCAAAATCCAAGAATGAAATATTATCCGATAATGATTATTGAGTAACTGAATCAATGGTTGATGTTATAACAATTACAGAATAAACTGTCGGAATGCTTAATGAGTAATAGCATGCGGTAATCAAGTCACGATTAAATTTTCATTCATTAAACGGGAACTATAATTACTCTTTTGACTGTTTCAACGAATTAACGTATTAATCTGTTATGACTCGTTTAACGATTGCTGGATTAAACGATCGAGCGAAATACGAAGTTTAGACTTCTTTGAAATATCAAACGCATTAAAAATGTCTCGATGTCTCTCGAGTTATATATTTCACTTCACGGCGCAGGAATATGAAATATTCCAGTTAGCGTTATATTCTTTTGCGAGACGAACGTTTCGCCCCGAATGCAACCGAAACGTTTTTCTGGATGCAATCGTGCAGACGCAATAAGTTCGTTGCAGCGTTTACGCGCGATCCTTATTCTTCGTTGGCTTCGCGGCGCGAGACGGGCGGGGGGACGAGGGGGGCGCGTTGAACGTTTAATGCACTTTCATTTTGCCGGTGACGGCAACGGTGATCGCCCAGGTCGAGGTGCCAGACGATATTCGTATGCAAAGTGCACCGAGTGTAAGGCATAAAGGTGCCGGCAGAAATGACGGCATGGGGTGAGAAGGGAAAAAGTGTGCGCGGAAGCTGCAGGTGCGAGGCGAACGTGGAATTTCAAATCTCTCCTTCTCCTTCCTCGTCGCGTCGTTCGGGGCTCCTTTAAAATTCCACCTCTTCGCCGTTGTTTTTTCGAATTTACGGAAGGATAAATATGGAAGGTGATAATTTATTCAGCGAATTTTTACCTTTTGCGAAAAGTTGAAGGGAATTTTTTTTTTAGAAGATTGTTTTTCTCGAACACTTGACGATTTTTTAATTCTCCCGTACCCCGTGTCGTATACATTACGTATTTATTTTTGGTTTATCTGTGTACTCGAGGGGTGTGGCTAATTGAAACACGGTTCACGAACCAATAACCCTGATGTAGGCGAAGAAGAATATATATATCTTGAAATAATATCGCGAAATTTCACGCAAACGGTAATAACTGCAGATCTCATCGGTGCAATTTTCGGATTTCCTCTTCTACACATCCGTTTCTTGTTAGACATCCGGATGAGAGGAGAGTGGATATTGCTAATATATATGTGGCATTAATAATCGCGCCACTGAAATTTATTCAAAGTTCGAAACTAGGAGTAGCTAAAGGAAAAGGGGATGGGGATGGAAAGGAGCCGTACACTCCATCGTAGGTTTCTGAAATCAGATATGAGCAAGAGTTGCCACCGTGTTGTCGCATTTCCGGTGGAATCCCAACTTATGTTTCGTATACATGTAGGCGTTATAAATGACCTAAATAAATAATTAATATGAAAAACGGATGAGATTACGCATCTAAATAAACTTAACAAAATCTTTACCGCGCTACTTTTTATTAATAGAATTTTTTGATGTGTGTCTAGTTGAGCTTCTTGTATATTTAAAGTCTATACTTATTGCGCAAGAGATTTATTATTAAATTCCATAATGTAGAAGACAAATTAAATAATATCAAAAATATCGTGGATATAATGTAATAATAATTAAAAGTATATTCACCAAATAATCAGATATATTTTCAGATGTCTTTTATTCTCTAGATTTTTTTCTAGTAATCTAGATTCTACCAATTCTTTTTTATTCCAGCTTGTGAGATAAAAAGTATATTCCGATAACAAACCTGAGGATAGTCTCCGAATTTCGTTTGATAGTCGAAGACATATAGATAGGAATTCCTATGGGATTGGCTGTGAAGATCCGCTGTTCTCGTCGCCGGAGCGACTGTATTCGCATCCCCTAGGGCCTCTAGAGTTTCATCTCTGAAAAAATGTATATATGTATATCCTTTTTGTGGTTTTTATATAAATATACTTCGCGCAAACTTCTTCCATAAGCTCTAACTGAAAATAAACTTGAAGACCGATAATAAAATTAAAATAAGTGAAATATAAAATTTTGTAATTTAAAAAAAAAATCTGTAAAATTTAAAATTATTTACGTATTTTATTTTAAAGCAGAAGTAATTGGTACATTAATCAAAAATAAAAAATTTTAAAATACAAAGCAAGATAACTTGGATAAGTAAATATTAGATTTATAATAAATCTAATAAACAATAAATCAAATAATTGTATATAAAAAACTAGTAAGTATATACGATTAAGTATTGCTAATAAATAATAGTTGAAGATTAATTGAAATAGATACTTGATGGTAATTAAAATAAATAATAGATTAGTATCAAGTATAAAGCTCTCAATAACAATAAATAAACGAACAAAGACAAATAAGAGCTAGTTCGCAACGATGGTCCGGCGACAGTAACAAAACAAATATTAAAATTATAAATAAATTAATTTAATATAATAAAGTATGTTATATAATAAAGTTATACTTTATTATATTAATGTATTTATAATTGTAATAAAAGTTTTATTACTGTCGCCCGACCATTGTTGCGAACTAGCTCTTATTTGCCTTTGTTCGTTTATTTAATAGATTATTGTTATAAAATCTCTTTTTAATTAAATTTAGTCTCTCAGAATTTACCTAATATTGACGGGATGTTGCACAGGTCGTTCCCAGTCTGTATACTCATTTATTATGGTTGCCAGGATCTCCGGCTGGTGATACGTGTACGTGTTCCGTACGAATTGACGCAGGATCTTCGTTCTTCTGTCGGCCTCGATCCCATACTGAGCATCGTCGGCGGTTAGCGAAAAATACGCCTCGGAACGAACAACACCCACCATCAGGTCGTACCTTGTGAATAATTTAAAAAATTTTCTTCTTCTATCGTTAAAAGGGATAAAATAAAGTTTCACGAAATGTTAACAAGCTCGCAATTTACAAAACATTTACGGACTTATGAGCTTCGTCTTAAAGTATAAAAAGTTTGTTGAGATACGAGAAATTTCCTTTTTAGTTGTGGATCCTGCAAATCTTGGAAGATTTTTGTTTACGTAGAATTCCGCATTATACAATATTTGTCAAAATAATAGAAAATTCCACAAATCACGGAAAAAATTAACAATATAAGTATAAAAATTTCAACTATTGATATTTGAATTTATAAATAATTCTTAAATAAGATTTTCCATTGACACATTGGATACATTTTTCGATACTTTTATAGTCTTGTTTATGCGAGTTTTCCGTATTTTCCAACGAAGAATAAAAGGAGTTATTTTCGATGTTGCAAGATGCGATTTTATCTCTCTCCGTGATGTTTCTGCAAAACTCGGGTAGTATTGTTTCTCGCGCTATTTATTTTCTCTTGCCTCGATGCTCGATTTTGCTAGTTATAACGGTTGGAGGCAAAAAGAGGAGCTCGAGACGATACCTCGACAGTTTCGCCACGACGTCCTTCCTCAGAAGAATGTTGTTGAGCGTATTGATCGTGTCGACTTGCAGGGTGTAGTCCTGATCCTCGGGATCGCCGGGATCGATTACGACGCCGTCTATACTGGGGCCGAAGGCTGGCGCGAACGCCAGCCCTTTAACGGGCACCGACACCAATTCGCTCAAGGACACGTCTCTCAAGCACTTCAGCAAGGCCTGAGGATCCTCCGCCACCTGCGCGACAGAATAAAATCAACACACTTCAGACGGATAATAACGATCAGAATCCTCCATTACTACATTTTGGTTTTTATACCACTCTACAAGCGCAAGAAAGAGGAGCATTAACGTTTTTCGATATTTGTCAACCTTCTTTTTTAGTGAAAATGAGGTGACAACAGTTTTCGAGTTGAACCAACTAAAGAAGATAGAACTGTGGAAATTGGGTTTCAGGGAAACAAATAAATAACACGAGCATATTTCTTGTTTAATTTCGAGCAAACTTTAACAGGATCGTAATTATATGCTTGATACAATAACAAATTGTAACTACGTAATGTAACTAAGCTTAACTATACAATCATCACTCTCTAAAAGTCGAAGAGAAATATCACTCAAAACGAGTAAATATAAGTTGGAGTGAAATCGCACTGCATTTGAGCGAAAGAGCACTCTTTTCGAGCGCAGTAGATTAGTGCCCAGGAGTGAATTGTGTCACTCACAACTTTGAGTGGAAAATTTCACTCTGTTAGAGTCATTTCAATCGATCTTTAGTGAATCGAGATTCACTATAGTTTTAGAGTGAGATTGTATCACTCCGGTAGAGTATAGCCTCTCTAAAAATGGTAAGTGAAAAATTTATTCCTACCTTATATAAAGTGCCCGCATTTATTCAAATTAGAGTGACAATCGCAATCATTCTGATACGTTATTAGTGGCGTAACTACTCTATGAGATTTATAGCAGCAATGCCACACAAGAATTGGGGAAGATCGCGATTAATAATCTCCCCTCGGCATTTTCGCTCAGAAAACGAAACTCCAGATTGGCCATAGAACCTGTCATTACAATTAGGACCGCGAGCTGCGGGCTGCGGGATACCCCATTAACTCGTAATATTTAACGCGATTGTGCCCGGTAATTTTATCGGGAACGGAGAGGATCGGCACAATCAGAGACACGACTCCCGATTTTGATGTGGGATAACGCGCGGGCAATTTTGCACACACGCAGGACGTTGTATTTAGTCAGCGGGTGATTCGACATTCGATTGCGGTTAACCGCCGCGTCTGCGCTGGCGAGCTGGATTTCCAAAGACGATTACCGACGTTAAAGCAATTCATTTGCGTGCGACCCTCGAAATTAAAGCGAATCGCCCGGTGAGAGAGACCGGAGCGGCGCGGCGGCCGGTCCAAACTCCGGACGCCCCGGCGCGGCGGCGCCGGCTGAATTTCGCTGAGCGACGCACGAAAATCTTGTTTACCTTGCCGGCACGATGTGTGGTGCCGTGGCGCGGGGTGGTGGCCTCGTTAAGGCTCGCCCAGCCCGCTCCTTGTTCCAACGGTATATATCCTTGCCGGGAAATGCCACCGGAAAATGTCGACCCTTTCCCGACACGATCCCGCACGTCCCGCGCGCGAAACGCGTCAACTCATCTGGGAACGCCTTCCGTTATGCTCGGGCGATTTGCCACGTGAGTTATTCCATGCGTTATGCGCGGTTTATCACGCGCGATAAACAGATGAAGGAAAAGAAACGCAGAAGGTTATTTCGTTATTTGTTTGAAGAATGAGGAAACGCTTATTGTATGAACGTAATAAAAACATTTAAAACCGTTTTTCCCTCTGTTGAATAGATTATTAGAAAATAACTGCAGGATTAGAAAGTAACTGCAGGATCACAGATAAATTTCGAGACTTTTTTTCTTCTTGGATTAACTTTCGAAAATTTAATCTCCGTGCACGTCCTATTTATGTATTCTTCTGTGAAAATATTGTAAATAACTTCAAAATGAACATTTTAAATAAATTTTTACCAATAAGAAAGACGAAGGCATAAAATGTTCAAATAAAAGTCACATAGGTAATGTAGTGATTAAATATTTTCTTGTTATTCTTTTGACATATTTACATATTTAATTAATAATATAACAAAATATTTTTATTATTCTTTTCTTTATATGGATAATTAGAGGAGTTCCACTCCTTCTCCATTAGGTACAAGAGCACCGCTGCTCGGAGCTTTACTCTTTCTCGCCCAAACATTACAAAGATCTTTCTTATCGTCCGATTAATAAAAATAACCTAGACAGCACAATGCCCAAAAAATCGAGACATAAGACGTCTTTGAATGTCTTAAAATGTCTTATGTCCCGATTTTGAAAGTTGTGTCGCTTGGGAAACTGTGTGAAAATTAATATGTTAAATTTTTCTTTTTTAATGTTGTTCTAGGTCATAATCCTATAATATGTGTACATTATACATATAAAAATCAAAGCATGTATAAAACATTAATAAATAATCTATTCTATATGTATATGCTAAATATTGTTAATTAGTTTAGAATATTGATATTGTTAATTAGGCTAGAATGTTGAATAAAAGATTTTTCAGATATTACACGGCTTTAAACTTTTGTCGGTAAAAATCCATTTAAAGATATTAATTTTGAAGTTCAAAACATTCAAAACATTTTTACCGAAAAATACGCAAATAGAGCGTAGATGTTTTTCAAATATTTTGTCTATTTTTTTCCGAGTAACATCAGAGCTCGGGAAAAAAGCTCCGAATCGTTAGCTAAAAAATATAGTATATCGGGGCCTAAGCGGCCCCGATTTGCGGTTCACGATTGAAAGTAACGATTAAACGAGAATTGGAACATCGATTGTTTTTCAGTGCGTTTCTAAAAGCGTCCCGCGGAAAAATGGCGGCGCGCGCGAAAATGGAAATTGCGAATAGGGATTATATTATGTCGTTCGGATCGGCGGACTTGTATAGCGGGGAATCAATTTTATTTCCACCTCCGCATTCGTCCACACACGCCCGAAAATGTCCACGGGGGAAAGTTTGAATTGGAAAAACACTGTTGGGGAACCGGGTTATCTTTTTTATTGCGTTATTTTTGATGAATGAGAAAACGCGCGACGGCGGCGGGCTTGTAGATATCGAGGATCTACTCCGACGAGCTGGGGATCGGGAGAATATCGTCGCTGGAATTTACAGCAGTGCATATCAATTTCAATAAGGAATACGTCACGGTGGATCTGCGGTAATAAAGTGAGCCAAGTACGTAATTCACCTTTAATAAAATAACCGTCAACCGAGGACAACATATTTTTCATGGCTCGTAGCGCGCAGGAATATATCTACAGAAGAAAGAAAAGAAATGAGAAAGGAAGAAGAGGAGCGAGATGGGAATAACGAATCTGTGCGGTACGATAGTATACTTTATTGAAATTTGAGATAGCTATATAATTTTATTTAATGTCATTTCTCCGGTGAAACCGATATATAAAATGTTATTCGAGCAATCAAGATATTTCTGAATGATAAAATAATTTTCACGGCTCGTCGCTGTGACTGGTACGCACACGAAATTTGCATCGCCCAGACCTGCAATTTGCGAAATTTAACGTCCCTTCTATTGAAAGTGCGCGCGCATTGCACTCGCTTATCGGGGGGCGGCCGATGTCTCGAGTGTATATTAGCTTAATTGAAACGCGCCGTTAATATAATTGGTATTACGTAATTAATGCTGTAAAAACACCGGGTGCACAAGTGTACTCGCATTTGATATTTTAATTTATGTCCGGCCGCTTCTATACGCGGTCGTTTCGCCACCGACGATCGGAATTATCGCGAATTATTATACGAGCCGCGCGGCGCTCGAAAACGAGTGAATAAGAGTTAACGCCCGCGGGGGAGGAGGGGAAGAGTGTGCCGACACGATGAAATATAACGGATACGCGTCCTGTCGGTCTCACCCTGTAAACTCTGAAATAAACGGATCGAATGTATCCCGAATTTAAAACGTTAGGTTCAGCGCGTTCACTGTCTCGTAAAGTCAAAATCTGCTTTTCGGAACTTTTAAATTTTTGAAAATCTTTCGCTCCCATCTTGTCCTCGTTACAAATTTGATTTTTTACTTTCTAAATCTCATAGAGTGCTTTTGTCACTAATATATTAGAGCGATTGCGATAGTCACTCCGAAACAAAGGGTTGTCACTCAATTTTCACTTTTCATTACACTCGCATTTTATTCGTTTTGAGTGATATTTCACTCTTCGACTTTTAAAGAGTAAGTTTGTTATTTGTAAAATCTGCCTACAAATGTGCTTCCATTTCAATTCCATAAAATCAAATTTCGACAATGCCGCAGTTTTTTTTGGGGGGGGAAGAGAGAGAGAGAGAAAGAGAGAGAAAGAGAGAGAGAGAGAGAGAGAAAGAGAGAGAGAGAGAGAGAGAGAGAGAGAGAGAGAGAGAGAGAGAGAGAGAGAGAGAGAGAGAGAGAGAGAGAGAGAGAGGCTCCAGAGGACGGTGGAAGAATTAATGAAATTATAGGTTGACGCGCGGGATAATTTGGACGCGATCGGGAGGACATGTTTGTACCTACTCACCGACGAACAATTTAGGTGTTTGGCGACCTGCATGGCGTAATTGGCGGCGCCTCTCACCAACGCCCAGGGTGAAAGCGCGCTGCCTGACATCAGAACGCTCCGATGGAACAGCAGACCTGCAATCGAGTCACCGTTGATGTCACGTACAGTGCGTGTTTCACAAAGGTTTGCTACGAAAGCAGCGAATATAATACATTTTTACTTTTTAATCGATGTTAATTAAAGCGTAATTTATCAGTCTCAGAATAATAAATATAATAATAAAGAAATGAGGGTCTTCCTGTTATTAAGACGTTACTAATATATATTTTACAGCGTTTCTCTCGGCAAATAGAGGCATAATTAATTATTAATAACACTTTGTAAGATCTTTAGTGCCTAAGTATTTTTCCTCCCATTATTATTATTATTTTTCCGCGCAGTGCCAGCGATGTCGCGATCTTCGCGTCCTTTGTATGTATAACACCGGGAAATAATCCCGGAAATGTTTTGCATCGTAAAAATTCTATATCTTTTAGAATCGCTGCGATTCAAGATGCGATTCCGGAATCCGCGCGCGACGCGTGGAATTTTTGTGTCGCACTTTTCGAAAGAGAGAGAGAGGGGAGGTGGCCCGCTTTATCTCGGGACTTGCAAATCGTATCTCGTAATCGTAATGCAAGGAGTGTTTGCTCGCGTGTGGGGAAGAGATTATATATCGCGACGCACAGAATTGAATTTCGAGATGATTTCGGGGTCGATTCCCCCTGCTCGCGCCGCGGACGGAACTACGATATTACCTGAGTAAACGAAATACAATCCGAGTTTCAATGCATAGTAACGAATACTCATCTCCGCGACCGCTCGATAGATTTATTTCCAATCAACGACTTCCATTACGACGTTATCAGCGATTTCCGTTCTAAAGATGAGTCGCCGAACGTGCGGCCATGTACAAGATGTCTAAAAAAGGGTGCAAATTACAAACTTGCACATCGCTTCCTCATTATTACAGCTCGCTACCATTGCTCCTATTTTATTTCGCTTATAAAGCTTCTTGAGGAAGCTTTTATTTTATTTAATGTATAATTATTAGTATTTATTTTTTTGGTTTCCTCATAGAGGAAGCTTTGTGAGCAAAGGGTTCTACTTGCACACTTAAAAACTATAAAGAAGCAATGTGCAATTTCTCAATATTTGCGGAAGTTAGAGCAAATTTACCGAAATTTATATAACTCCAGAACTAATCAACCAAATCTTAACAAATTATATATGAAATAGGGGTAGAAAAAACTGAAAATAAAATTAGAAATAGATCGATATCTCCAAATTTGCGGAAATTAAAGCATAAACAAACATTTCTGCAAATTCAAAATTTTATTAAAAAAGAACCCCTTGATTATTAGCAATTTTTATTAATTCTATTATATTCTTCAGTTTTTTCTACCCCTATTTCATATATAATTCGTTAAGAATTGGTTGATTAGTTCTGGAGTTATAGAAATTTCGGTAAATTTGGCACATACATACATACATACACACACACACACACACACACACACACACACACACACACACACACACACACACACACACACACACACACACACACACACACACACACACACACACACACACACACACACACACACACACACACACACACACACACACACACACACACACACACACCACACACACACACACACACACACACACACACACACACACACACACACACACACACACACACACACACACACACACACACACACACACACACACACACACACACACACACACACACACACACACACACACACATACACACACACACACACACACACATACACCCACACATATACACACACCCACACACACAAACACACATATCCACACACACACACACGCACACACACACACACACACACACATACCTACACACACACACACACACACACACACACACACACACACACACACACACACACACACACACACACACACACACACACACACACACACACACACACACACACACACACACACACACAACCACACACACACACACACACACACACACACACACACACACACACACACACACACACACACACACACACACACACACACACACACACAACACACACACACACACACACACACTCACACACACACACACACACACACACACACACACACACACACACACACACACACACACACACACACACACACACACACCCACACACACACACACACACACACACACACACACACACACACACACACACACACACACATACCTACACACACACACACACACACACACACACACACACACACACACACACACACACACACACACACACACACACACACACACACACACACACACACACACACACACACACACACACACACACACACACACACACACACACACACACACACACACACACACACACACACACACATACATACATACATTTTTTAAAACTGCAATTTTTCGACGTTTTAGAACATTCTAAACACATTCAGAAAAACAAAAAAAATTTTTTTTTTACGACAACAAAGTTTTCTCTATAAGGAAGCAAAAAAGAACACGGATAATTGCATCGTGGTATTGAAAAATGCGATGGGAGAACTTTTGCGGGGAAAACTTTATGTCGCGGTCTCATTTCGTGTCAGTATACATTATAAAAATTACTTGATTATTATTATCTACATTTTTACATTGCTTACGTTATTCGCTCTATGTTAATATTACGTAAATGAGAAAATTAATAATTAACTGGACGAGCTCTCATTCATTTTTCGAGGCTGCTGAAACGTCTTTCTATTTAATTAATAATTTTTATTTTCTCCGCCGGAGAAAATGAAGGAAAATAAAATGTTGGAAGTTTTTTTCTCCGGTAATAATAATAAAATGTATATGAAATATCTTAAGGTATTAGAACAAAGAGTCGCGCGGGGGCTTATTAGGTATTAATTTTCTCATCACACGTCGTAAAATTGGACATTACGTAAGGGATGAATAGACAAGAGAGCGCATGGTTTGTAGCGCCCAGAAAATTAAGGCGGCAGGAGCGTATACATGACGTTACACAACTTCGCCGTGTTAGTTCATTTATTATTTAATACAGAAGACCGGGATAAGTCGCTTAATTCCAATTTTGTGAGTCGTTAATCTTGATATCTCGAGGAGACGAGAGATATTCCATGAAAGATACACTATACGTATATATACCAAATCTCGTACACAGTGCTAGTTAAAAACTGTAAAAAACGTTTTTATTGATTATTTGTAATTAATTAATTTGTTGCAGACAGAGATTGGTTTTAATTATTTCTACATTATTATTAATATGTTGTGTTTATAATTCTCAATATTATTATTGCTAAATTTGTTACTTACTTATTGTTAATTATAATACGTTAATAATTATACGTTATTAATTTGCATGCAACACAAGAAAGGTTTTTTGTTTTTATTTAATAAATTTTCTCGCAATATCTGCGTATTCAAGCGAGGTGAAAGCGAAGTAAAAAGCGACAGACGACGTTTTCCCACGTCTAATCGCAGTTTGCTCGGCCAGCTATCTTGATATTCGACGAGATACGTCTTAGAGAATGTCTTGATCTTATCAGCCCGATATACACGTCGACATCTGATTCGGTCTCATTCATTTAGCGAAGGAGATACCAGGGTAAACTCTGAATATCCTGGGCGGCATCCTTGACGTATTTCCGACATTACGGAATCAAGATGGCCCCCGGTTCTTCCGATATCCGTTGCCGTTGAGAGAGGACGACACCGAACGATAAGACGGTGTCGAAGCTCGCGACATTAAAGGACTATTAAAGGATTATCGCCGGCTCAAATTCCGTCGCGTTACTTGGATTTAATGGCAGGTCTCCCATAATACCCGAGGATTAATTAATTCCTTCGAGGGAACAAAATCCCCCCGCAAGAGCCAAGAGTTCGATGAATTAAAGGTGCGAGATCAAAAGAAACGAAGAATTGTGAGAGATCCGAATATTAGAATTTAAAAGATAGAAAAAAATCTCTAATCCGAGAAAATCGAAAAATCAGAAGAGAGCTAAGATGCAGGATTGAATCAATCGAGAAATTGAAAAATCATGAGATGAGTATTTGAGGAAGCCCAAGGTCCAAATATTCCAGCGTATAAATTATTCAAGATGCAGAATCAAAGAAAGATGAGAAACTAACAAGAAAATTCGGGAATTGTTAAAGTCGGGATATAAAAGCAAAAATTATAAAAGAAATGTAAAATTCTTAAAAACATTTAAAAATCCGTAGTTTAACTGAGAATTTAAACTTTATTGTTTTTTATTATTTATCGCCATATCGCGGTCAGTTTTTGCGCGAGAAGTGCATCAGCTCGTAAAGAAGAGATACGATATAATAACTTTTTGGTCCGGGTTTTCCTGTTATTCTTCGTCGTATTCTTCGATCACGTGGTAGTACTGGTTTTATTAACTTGAGGAGACAAAAAAACAGAGTATCACAATCTGTTTCGTAACCGCAGAGCTTATCGCTGGAGGACCTTCTGGATGATAATTCACTACAGCTGCGAGTTGTCAATGGTGGTAGGGGCCAGCTGATTCCTCCATAATTTATAGCGTCTGGTAAACCACCCCATTATTCCTGGCTCCTCCGTATCATTGTCTCGTGCGGCTTCTCGCTCTTCGACCTCTACCCTCTACATCTCTCTCCTCTTACACTCTGCCGTTTCTATCTAACATTATCTGTTTCCATACGGCGCGACAAGAGAAACAGCTTTCTATAGATCAGTCTAAGACACTGTTACATGAACATTTATTCCGTACAAGTTCCTCAGACCAAGAGACTTTTGAAAATATATTTCTGTTTTTTTCAAGAAAACTATATATTTTGTTACATAATATATGTACAAAATGTAACTCATATACATATACAGATTAATTGTATATTTTTCTTTATCTGTAAGTTTATTGGCCATTTTAAAATCAATTTTTTTTACCAAAAATTTTTGTACTTTATCTTTTTAAACTATTTATTTGCACTGTTATGTATAGTTTCGTTAATGTAGATTGTTTTAATAATTATTATTTATGTGTTATAGAAAGAAGCGCCCTTGCGTACAAATTTAACCCGGGAACGGGGTCACTTGGGGTGACTTTTTTTACTCCAGTGTCGAAGAAATGAAGTTTACGTCAGTAATTTTCTTTATCCATCGAGAATAATCCATATTCAAAAGTTCCGAGACTGAATTCACTTAATAGAAAAACGGACATCACAGGTAGCAGAATAACGTCTAAGACGTCATTAAGACGTTATTATGGGATTTACATGGCAATACTGAAACAACATTGAGACAACATTTTTCAGACAACATTGAGTAAATCTATCATATGCACACTCGCCTCAAATACTAACAAGTTATAAAACAATCAAAAATATACAATATGCAATTATAATAACAATAATTTTTAATTAGGATGTAAAAGTCATTCTGGGAATCGTTCCCGGATTAAGAACATTGCAAATGGAAGCATGACTCACCGTCGGGAACCGCGTGGCTGGTCAACAGGAAGTTAACGCAGGCAGCGCCGGTGCCGTGTCCTACCAGCGTGACGTTTTTGGGATCGCCCCCGAAATAAGCGATGTTCTCTTGTACCCAGTGTAGCGCCGCGATCTGGTCCATCAGACCATAATTCGCCGGTGAGCGTAAGTGCGAGTCTGTGTTGGCGTTTAGAAAGCCTGCAATCAAAACAAGCCCCTGCTTATGGTAAATGCGACACCCAGTCCATTATCGACGGTTACGGGTAGTATAACATCACCGTGATCGCACCGGAATTACCGCCGATGGGCTTAACTCCAATCGTCGCATGTCGCGGACCATCGAACGACAGACGAGGTAAATCGTGGGATATATCAATGAAATTGAGATTAGTCATTAATCTAATTGTAAATGGGGAAAATGAGCAAATGAAGGAAATCTAGAGATATAATATTATAGTCATTAATTATTTCTATGCATATAGAGATATAATTATGTTTAATCTTTTAGTGACTCAAGGTACATATAAAGAATTAATTACAGCAATAAATAGTTGATAATTTAACGAACTATTGATTATGTAAAAAAAATCCTTTCGAATCTTGAAGATTTATATTAGTAAATTACTTTTATCCATATTCATTAGTGATTAATCCGTAATTATAATGTTTTTATATTTTTCTTTAAAATAGTTATTTATAGTTATTAAACTCTTCGATGATATTTTGAAGAAACTAACTACAATAGATTGTTTTCCTAATATATGTTTGAAAAAATCCCATTTTTATGTTTGAAATCACAACACGTTTTAAAAAATTCCAATACAATTCGGATTGGTGTGCTAAATTCAATTTACGTACATTCTGCTTGAAGTATTAACTGTTTTTTTGCATTTATATCTGAATTATTTGGTCTGTTAGAGGAACCTCGCGCCGTGCCCGCGCTGGCCCTCCCGCGCAAAAGGGCTAAATGGCTACGGGATGTAGAGATTAGCTCGTCTGGCGAGCAGCCGGGTATGATTTAGTGTTCAGACGGCGTATCACGTCCTACTTTGTGTATCGTTTCGCCGAGCGAGATATCGCTATCAATTGGCGGAGCCGAGGTGATATTTATGACGGCCGGATGGCGCCATTGGCAACAGTCTTACTCCGATTTGTCGGGTTCAGCATTGTCATGATACGCAAAACCGTTCCCGCGACTTTGTCCCCGTCGAAATACATTCGTCAATAGTGCCGACTTAATTTTTTCCCTTCCGTTTCCGCCAAATAAATCTGGATTCGTAAATCTGCCAGCTTGTCCAGATTTGTGCATATTTATATTCTCATATTTGTTCCATTGGGCTCCATAGTTTTATCCCCCACGGCTGAATACTGCATGGAAACCCGCCCCAATCGCGCACATTACGAAGAAATTTCGACACTACGCGGCTGGAATAGTAATAACGAGATGATTCCGAGCTAAGTGCATTTCATTACATTGTACGGTAATTGTGGCTATTTTCTTCCTTCTCCAGATCCAATTATAAGGAATGGAAACAAATTCGCGCACGCAATTCAGAGTTTTTGCTATTATCATAAAACGATATTGCCAATTGGTAAAAAAAAAATAAAAATTTTTTGGTGATATTATTCTTCAATTATTTAATTATCAATTTTATAATTAAACGAAACCGGGAATTAGCAGCACTGTCAGCTATCCCAATGCAGTCAATCTCTTTTAATATAGATGGAGGAAGGAAATTAGATTAGCGCTAATCGAATCAGGCTCGGCCCTTGGAGGATTCTCTCCCGCCTTTTCCTTCCTTTCATTCGGCCCGAATTAAATCGCGAGCAACGATTGTTGTTGCTGGCAAGTTCGGACGTGATATTTCACCTTTGCAATAAAGGCTGCGCGCCTGGCCGGGCATGTTTGCCCCGTCGCGCTCCTCGAAACGCCCGCGCGCCATTAAATTATCCATCATATTTACCCGCCGACATACTGAAGATTGTTCTTCGCGGAAGCTAAGAGAATTATTCCCATTATGAGCCGCCGTGTATATACTTGTCGGTGCGCATTAACTTTAGGGCACTCGGTGCCTTTAACAAGGGAGGCGTTACTGTCGTCAGGATCTAGGTCAACGATGTTGCGCCGACTGTTTCCCGCCGGCCTTGGCAAATCGATAATTTGGGAAGCTTTGCCAGAATGGAAAAACGCCCGATTTTCCCCTTTCTAAGTTTCCACGAGATTACGTAGGGTCCTTGTAAGATATTAGTTAAGATTAGTGTTTCCCCCGCAGATTGTTCAATAATTAGCCGTCTAATCGAATTGGGAATTGGGAATATTCATGTATTTCCCAGACGTATCTTTAACGACGTCTTTAAGACGTCTTATGTCCCTATTTTGAACATTGTGCTGTTTGGGTTCATTTTTTTCTATCTTTCCTCGGACTTCTCGCAGCTTAAAGTTTTATGGAAGACTGGGTTCGCTTGTTGTATCTATCTCTCTTAAGACTTTTATTCAATAGGACGTTAGCGATGCAATCTGATATCGATCGGATTGTTGGAAAGGGTGATTTTCGTACCTTCTTTGTACTTTCTTTCTCTCTCTCTTTGAATTTTTGCGACGTTGAATTCCTAGAGGATTAGAATCTTCCGAGATTTTTGTGTAATGGGATGTGTTTGCATCGCCTCGCACAATCTTTTCCCATCTTACCTACGAGACGGCGTTTCCTCGTCTTCTCGGCTTCTATAAGCCTTCGGGCCATGTCGTCTGATGGTCCGATCCAATAATGATTCTTCGCGCTCTACGTTGTGGGGGGAAAAAAAAGCGCCCAAAGCTTTTTCGCGCGCGCACACGTTCACACGCACCGCGGAGAGAGGTGCGAGAACATGAAAGCGGAATAGAAATAAAGCACCGGTCATGTCCCATTTGATATTCAACCTCCGGCGTATCTGTCGCGCTGCGCTTCCGCGTCTCCCATTCTTCTCGTTACAATAGAACTGCTGAACGCTATTCGTTGATTTAAATTTTCCGGTACACGCTGGTATACACCTTGCGGGTGCGGAAGGGAATAGGGATCGGTGTGTATCTCGCGCGCCGGTCGCCGCTACGCTTCACAAAGCGCCGCATCATTTTTCCGAAACGAAGAAAAATGGAAAAAACGGGGGTTCTTGCACGCGCGCGCGGGCGCGAGGAAAAAACTGCGGTCGTTGCGGAGTGAAATTTCCTGGGCGTCTCGTCGCCATTTTATCCCGCACTATACTTGCTAAGGCTCTTTTTTTTCGCTGCTCTTTCTTTGTTTTTCATTCCGCCATCGACAGAATCGAATTCCAGAATTTGGATTTACTATTTGCTGTCATCGTGTGTCACCTTTCGAATTTACTTAACGAGATATGACCCCCATTTTTGTACTGTAACACTCTTTTCACTAGTTCCTTCCTTACGTATAAATATCTTCTCAGCGCTTAACTCGGAAACGGGGTCACCTCATTTTATTTTGCATAAACTTAGGTACTTAGGGTGATTTTTATATCCCCAATTAAGAGGGGAACCTCAAGTAAAAATTTTTTTTTGCATTTTTTTATGGCTTGAAAAATTCATGTACCATCTGAAGAATATATTTCCAAAGTTTCAAAGCCTAAATCAAATCCTAAAGGTCCCTAAGAAATCATTAAAGTGATGCGTTCTAAATGGTATAAAAAGCAGGTACATGAGCGCACTCGCTCTCGGCGTTTACCTTTCGATTTCTCCGTGCAACAAAAGATGTTTTTCTAGAAGAGGAAGGATTACTTTACGGCCCTGCTGGCATCGCAGATTAAGCTTAGGTAAATATAAATCACTCTGAACCTTTTTGGTAGCGAAAACTTTAAACGCGTTTTTCTCAAAACGCTTTTTTTTCGCGCCGGGAAATATAACTCAAAAAGTTAATGGCCGATCAACTTGAAACTTTGTAAAGATATTTGTATATGTATCGTATACTTCATGAACCTAAAAATATATTAAAATTGTTATAATAAATATAGTTTTTAACGATTTGTTTAAAACAGAAAATTGAATAAATTTTTTTAAATGTCCCCAATTTTTTTTTTTTTTTTTTTTTTTGCTGAATTTAGGTTCATGAAGTACAAAATATCTTAGTTTAATGGAAAAAATTTAATTCGTTGATTTCAGATAATTACAAGGACCTGAGCGTTTCCCGGCGCAAACTCGAGGAGCCAACTTCAAGCATCTGTAGCGTGGCCATTTTGTTTTCTTTTTCCAACAAAAAAATTTTTTCTTGTACATTAAAACTTAAATATTACAATGTATTTTATTTGAATTCAATAATTACTTCCATTTTTTTGTAATAAAATCTTAAAGAAAGTGCTATTTACATGAGGTTCTCCCCTTAAAAGTTATTGTTATTAATTATATGGGGTGTTTCTGCACTCATTGCCAAAACTGACACAGCGGCTTTTAGATTTTAAGTTTTAAAAAGCTTGAAACAATTGATTAATTCATTCTAGAAAGTGTGTTGAAATCGACGGAGGAATTTTTGAACATTCTTTGTAAAGCTTTAAACAGAATAAAGAACTTCAATTTATGTTTTCTTACAAAAGCAACTTCAATACCCTATTATAACTCCGAAACCGTACGAATTCGGGCATATATTTATTAAACATTTTCGACTTATTTTTTTATGTGCTAAATCCGGTATGTCAGTTTCGGAACTGAATGCAGCACCCTGCATATTGCATATTTTTCATTGTTCTATAATTTATTAATATACTTGAGGACAGTGTATGTATATAAATTCACTCAATATTTTCTGAAAAAAAGTAAGGAGAAACCAAATAAATATTTTAAAACAAATAAAAAAATAGTGCAAATTAGAAATTTGCACTTGGCTTCCTCATAGAGGAAGTGATGTCTTAAGATCACGGTCTTACATACAGGTCTCTCAACTCTAATGTGTGTATGTGCCAAATTTACCGAAATTTCTATAACTCCAGAACTAATTAACCAAATCTTAACGAATTGTATATGAAATAGGGGTAGAATTTTCCGGGGAGTACTATAGAGTGTATAGTTTTTTGTTACCGATTTTCTGGAAACCGTTTTTCTTATTTTTCTAATTTTTGAGTAAAAAAATTAAAAAAATTGGTTTCCAGAAAATAGATAACGAAAAACTATACACTCTAAGGTTAAGATTTGGTTAATTAGTTCTGGAGTTATAGAAATTTCGGTAAATTTGGCACATACATACACACATACACACATGCACACATACATACACACATACCGACATTTTTTAAAATAGCGATTTTTCGACGTTTTAGAACATTCTGAACACATTGGCAAAAGCAACTAAAAAAATTTTTTTTTACGAAAACAAAGCTTCTTCTATGAGAAAGCAAAACAGAAGAAGCACTTATACTGTGACGTGAGTTTTATTTATTTGACACTGTGGTGTGAAAATCCAGAGGCGGAATTCTGTAACTCTTTAACGACAGTTTCGGTATCGTTGCGCAGCCTTTTTACTATATATAATACCTGCGCAATGATACCGAAACTATCGTTAAGGAGTTACAGAATCCCGTTACACAGGTGACCGTTCCCGGATTAATCTTAAAGTATTTTACAATAACAGTAGTGAACTAATAATAAAATCTTTATCTAAAATCTAAAAGATAATTTTAATAACAGTTCAAATCTAATCTAAAACGTCGATTCCTGAGATCTTTATTATAGATACTCTACTTAGCTTGAATTCTTAATTCCGTGGTTTTCAACTCTCTTTCTATTCGTTGAAATCGCTTAGGGCGAGAAGGTTTTAAAACACCCTGTATGCACAATGAGGGTGATGGACGAGAACAGCGGGGTTTGCTGTCGCACCGAAGAACAGGATGAGTGAGTGAGAGTGAGAGTAAGTGAGAGAGAGAGAGAGAGGAAAGAAGGGAGGGATCGAGAGAGAAAGAGGAAGGGCGGGAGGGAGGGAGGGTCGAAGTGAAGTCAAGAATTTAGTTTGGTGAAACGGAAGACCTGGCCGTAATGAGTTTCCTATTAGATTTGGTTGCCCGGGTTGCCAGGCAACAACCCGGGTCGTCGGAACTTGCAATCCCCGTGGCCGCGTTCGCCATCGTTTCTTCGTGCTCTTCTACTTTTTCTGCGGTTTCTTACCCTGTCGTCCGGCGAGCGTCGCACGTCAAACGTCACGGAGTAACAAGTTCTATCTAATGGCGTAATGCCGCGCACGGCAGTCTGCACCTCTCGGGCAGACGAGTATACGTGTTTGGAACTAATTGACCGGTTTCAAGGACCGGTTGCACCAACACCGACCTCGGTCGGGTCATGTCTGTCGCGACCGCAGCTTCCAGTACTGTATGTTTGCCTATGGATCGGAGCAGGAAAATTGAGTAAACACACTTAGCGTTAAGTGACGTCGTCGGTGTAACCGGCCCTAAATAGCTAATGAGCTACGGTCGACTAGCCCGTTTCAAACCTTAACTGCTGCGAGGTAGCGTTTCACACCATTAAGCGAGCAACTAACATATGTGATTTATCTGAGTTCTGAACTGTTCGCAAAAGTTATATCTGACTCAGCAATCGAGATTAATTATCGAGGTTTAACGCAGACGAGAGAAAAGGAACGTACATAGAAAGCTAAGAAATAAAAAATATATGTTGAAAATCTCAGAAATTGGCGATCTACCAGAAGTGAAGACATTAAGAATTAAAATCTGTATTTATGTACGGAAATTAAAGTAAACTTTTTTGAAGAATTAAGGAATTGGAAGTTTTATAAGACAAACCGGAAATGTAAAGAAATTGAAGGAAACTAGCGTCTAGACGCGAAGTTTAGCAACTAATAGATCCCGGAAGTTGGAATCAATTACTCAAAAATTCAAAGAACAGAAGAACTGTTTTAAGACTCCAAGGAGATGACGCGTCAACAACTTCGGGGTTGAATCCCCAACTCGAAATGTCTAGTCACATCCAAGGATAGACCAAGATACAGGAATCCTCGAGCACCTATATAGGATTGCCAGGTCCAAAAAACGGGAGATTTGGCTCTCCAAGAAAATCCAGGATTCCAGGGCTGAAGGGATCTAGATGTCACCGAATTGGGACCGATGGCATCTGTCATGACTTACCGAGAATGCCGAGTCTATAGTTGATAGTGACGACGACGACACCTCCGTAACTCGCCAGGACGCTGCCGTCATAAGGATTTCCGCTGCTCCATTCGTAGCTCTCGCCGTGCACGAACACAATCACAGGATACCTTCTGCCGCCGCCGTCCCTCGCGCCGGCTGTAATCAATAAAATTATTCTGGTGATCGATCGACAGTCTCGACACCTGATAGTTCACGTCGCGCGGCCTTAAAAGGTCATTTTTCAGTCTTTTAAGGTTCTACGGAAGTTTTGACAGCCGGGTAAAGAATTACCGTGTCCTGAGGAAATGCAAACTTTACCAAACCAGCAATCGAACGGTCATATCCTTTACAATCGTAAATTATTGCATATTTGCAATTTGCAAAAGATACTATACTGGTACTGGTCGCAAAACCAGAATATATTTAGAAAATTTAAATGCAGGAAAGAATTATGCGATTGCTTCGACGATGAAGAAACATCCTGTTATATGTATATGCGCACAATAAATCAATAAATGATTAATATAAATCGATCGAGCTAACACATAATACAAGTTAAATAATAAAATATACTATTTAATAATAATGAACAAAAATCAGATAGATTTGCAATTTAATCTTTAATGTTATGTAAGTAAAGATATACATATGTAAAATGTGCGTAATACGCGAAAGATTTCGATGCTCATTCGAGTTCTGTGCCCAATGGACAAGGTGTGTGCCTGTTGGGCGACGTGTCGCTTTTGATGTAATTAAAACAAGCGGCGGTGACGATGGCGGTGACTCGTACACATGAAAGGGGTGTGCGTCAATCTGATTTGCCATGGTAATGCCGGAAGGGTGAACACGCGAGGGTGATCGCTGCGCGGCCAGACCGAGCACCGGTCATAATTCAACAAATCACGCGTCATCATCCTCGCGATAGCGCAGACCCGCATCACGATCACTCTGTTGCCTTCTGCATCCTTTGGCCCCTCCTCCCCAACCCTTCGTGAAACGCAACGACCCTATGACAGGTCGCATCGATTAGTTTACAGCTCTCTCTCTCTTCCTCTATATCTCTCTCTGATCTATATATATATATACATATAATTACATTTAATATTTAATATGTTTTTTATAATATTTTTAATAAAATACAATAATTTTTATAATATTTTTAACAAAACGGCAATAATTTCTGTTTCCGGATTTGTTTTAATTATTAAGCAAAAATATATTTCAGATTTCGTCCTCTTTTTACTTTAGTGACAGGAAACCGTAATTAAAATTGTATATGTAATTTTAGAGTTGACCTTATACAGTTTTCTGCTTTGACGTTAAAAGCTGCAGTACAACAAATTATGAAATTAAAGCTCAGTTTAATTTTTTCTCTTTCAAGATTTATTTCCTAGAATTCTTCCAAAGTAAATTTAAGCCGGTAACGTAAACTCTTTCGGATATTGCGTAAGAAAGGAGATTTTGGGTGATATTCATTTCTACTCTTAGTAAGTTAATTTGCTAAAAAAGAGATCTCGTAAGGATAAACGCATCGCGGAAAATGGACAGCCGTCAATGCGATTAGAGGAGTAAACGACCGCTTGATTGCCCGGCCGTGCTAGTTAAGTGAACGTCCAGAACGATGACGATTCGGTGGCCAAATCAATTAATGAGCCGCAACTACGCCGGGCTAATTATTATTTTCATTATCGTCCTTGTAGCTTCCTCACGTGCCCTTCCTAATTGGCGACTCCGCCGATTGCTCGAAATACACGTCCCCAGATACATGTTATCCGCTAAAGCCCATTTTATACGAACTGGGAATTCGCAGGAGAATTCTGTCACTAATTGTCTACATGTAACGCCGGAAGTGCTGAAAGCAGTTACCTTCTTGCAAATTTTTTTTGGAACACCTTAAAACGCTCTACAATATCTTTTCATAAGCGAGAGAGTGGTTTTTCTTATAAAAAAATTAATGCAAAATAAAGGGTAAAGTTCATCTCAATATTCCTAAACGTTATCAACATAACTTTTATCATTAAAACAAAATTTATTGTTTATTTATTTTAATATTATACATATATATATATATATACATATATTAAATTATAAAAAATTGTAATTTATAAATCTTTGAGTGTCTCTATAAAAGTTTAGTAATATTCGAAGCTTCAGGGCTTGGAGAGCAAACACAAGAATAGAAAATTTACAATATTCGAGAATAAAAATTGAAATCCGAGATAAGAAGACTACAATAATATACGAAAGGGAGAACGCGGTTTAGCCTCAAAAGCCAATTTTCGATATCAAATTCCATACATTCAGAATTCGGGGTATTGAAGGATCTCGCGCAATCGCAGTTTTACGTTTTTCTCGTAAACAAAGAATAAGAATCTCATTTCCCCATTACGGGAGGGAAAATCGGGCTTTCAACTTTCAACTTATCCAACCTTGTGGCATGGCGGCGCGGCGTGGCGCGGCGATATATTATTTCGGCCGTGAATAAATTTACAAGCGCCCTGTCAATATTTGATGCGATCCACAAACAATTTGCCGGGGTGCCTCTAACGGACTTTACATATTCATAAATAGCGGTGCTCCGTAGTTTGATATCGTGAATGGTAAACGAGAACTACCTGCGTTCCCCGTGTCCCCGTTAGATCGCTTTATTTTGCAAATTCGATACTGCATCCGCTTTCTTAGCAACGCTTCCTTTAATCCTTTCGGCCTCCGTTGGCGAATGTCGCCAACACGGAGAAAACACTTTGTGCATTTATTACGCAGAAATCGAAACTTTTCTAATCCGGCTCGATTTTACGTCACCCATACGATTTAATTTTAACTCTCGTCGCCACAATGCTCGAAAATGTAAAAGTATTAAAAGAAAATTTATTAAATTATAAAATGTGGTTTCTGCAATTTTTACCCATAAAGCAGAATGAAATAAATATCGATATTTCGTTAAATTTGTATTTTTATTATTGCAATATTTGATATTTTAAATTGAATGGGTTTTAAAAATAATATTTTTATTAAATTTCAATAAATTATTTCTACGCGTCAATATAAATATGCGAATATTAAATGCTCGTTTACCATACAAAAATTCAAAGAGTTTTATCGCAGGAGCTAGAGCTTTCTCTCTTTTGTGTGTGTGTGTGTGTGTGTAGTCATGATATTTATATATTATCTTAAAAAAATCGTCTTTCTTTTAATCTCAATTTCAACTCTCGGACTATACTTTGTTTTCCCAGTTTCGAAACGTTACATATAGAAAGAAGAAACGAATGGACAGGAATGCAATAAACTGAAAGCTGCACAATGATGCGTGGCAAGGTCGGGTGCAACTGCAGTGCAGCGCACTTTATCGCGTCGTCCCGCGAGTAACGCGAGTTACAGTGACACAAGCAGGATTACGGTGTACAGATAAGGACGACGGTGCGGTTATCACGGCTGCATTCATTGCCTGTATTCACAGCGGAATCGCCGCGGTAAAAGCTTCGCATACAGACCACAGAAGCGACGTGCACGCTGGATACGCTCGTCTTATTAAGGTAGGCGTCTCGCTACGTGCTAGTCATGTGACTGTTTGTAGGTTTTCACGTTCAGAAATATATTTCAGGCAATTTTTGCTAAGAGAAAAATAATTTTATGAATTATGGTGTAAAATTTCATACGTGACAAAGTATGTTACTTTTTCCAAATTATGTGACTTTTCTCATTTGACTCTGTTTTGATCAGCTGATCATGCGAGTCGTCGAGAAAGGATACAAGTGAAAAAAATACTTTTCGATTGAATGTTGACAATTACTGAGAAAGGGTTTCAAAACGCATGACAGGGGTGTTAATCACTATCCAATTCGGCTAAGAAAGACGAGCCCCATAACCTGCAACTACAGTGATTAGCCAGGCGGCGTTGCCAAGTCTTCCCAACCTCACTTCGACTAAAAAATGTCTGCTCGATTACCGCATTTTCACTAAAATAAACTAAAAAATTAGCAGCAAAATCTCCGGTAAACTATATATTTTATGGTTGCATCGGATTCTTCGAAATCTATGTACAAAAAGCAATGTTTCTTCTCACTTCATCTAATCGAAAAATGCGAAAATATGTGATTGAAACCGTGATAGAGCCTTTTTTTCCGGCCGTCTGTATAATATGAAGTAATGCAAAAGTTGTGATTTTCGAGATCGATTTTCTAGAGTAAATAGTCGGTAAAGAGCCACAGAAAAAATCGACTGCAAAGCTGATCATATAATTTGATATAAAATCCAAAATCGAAAACTTTATCTAATACATGCCCTGACGAGACGACTACCTTAAGAGATGTCCTTACGACTGTGCTCTTATATGTGGCCACTCACGAAAATGACGTTTATCGTCCTCGTAAATCCCTTCCTTTTTCCCGGATATTCTTTCGCGGGACAATTGTTTGCTTCGAATAAAGAAAATCCGACAATTGCATAAGATAGAAAAGTTAGAAATTCAATAAACAAGATTTTAAGTTTCAATGTAATTTAACACAAAAATTCTGAGGAACGAGAAAACTTTAAAATAAAAATATATAAATAAGGACGAAGAATGTGTGAGCAGAGGAACGGGAATTAAATTGAGAATAAATAGGTCTGAAAATTCGATAATGCGCGATAATAATTGTAAATGTATAAACGTTCGGGTTATTGTAAAAAGTTGAAAAATTTTACAACTCGGAATTCTAAGAGCCAATTATCTCGAGAATCCCGGGCGTTCGATTCGAGGATTCTGAAATTTCGACGATCATAAACGTAGTTCTTGTATCGAACTCGTTCCCGACTGCTACGCCGAGGCCCTTCACCATAAATTCTCCTCAATATATCGGCTTAAACCACCTCCTTGATTCTGTCGATATAGATCCTATCATTTTCCGAATTGACGCGCTTCGGCACGTACGTATGGATTTTAACATCGACGAGAGAGAAAAAAAGTGACATTTTTTTTTCGCGCCGCTTTTGCATCTCATTTTTTGACGCATCTCCGCATTGGGACTACCCTACCAATTTTTTCGGACCGATTGGAATATCGAGAGCGTTACATCATAAAAATGTCGTTAAAAGTTTTTTATTGCGTCATTATTTTCTCTAATCGAAAAATTTGAGGTGGAAAATTTCCCCAAAAACGTGAATCGCCAACGGCGGACGATGACATGAACACGGTCGCAGACGCGGCTTGTCGTTATTTTTATGCTCGACGTTACCGCGTCTCTTGATGTGTTTAAAAAACATGCTCGAAAAGAATTTCTCAAATACAGTTTTTTCAGTCTTTTTTTATTTACTTTCACAAACTTTTGTCGAGTAATTTTAAGTTACACTTTGTGTTCGCATACTTTTACATCCTCTTACGTTATACTCTCTAAATTTCATATTTGACTTTTAGAGAGTAATGTCACCACTCTCTGACATTTCTTTAGCGAAAACATCGCGATATTTGAATAAAAATAATATCGTGAAATTTCGTTTAACGCATTAAATATATGTACGGCTTAAGTACGACACGAGGATCGCGGTTCTTTTATATCCAGCGGACAATCTTAAACTATTTTATATGTATATCCCTTTTAGCCACCTTTTACGCCCGCGAGAAGGTGAGCGAGTCTCCATTTGCGGAATCTGCCTCAAAGATATCCTGACGGAGAGAAACAGCAAACCGGGAGAATGGAAGAACTGGGGGATTCATTTGAGATTTTCGTACTTTTCGGATTTTCAACTTCCATCCTAGCTCTTACCACGCGAGCGCGCCGATAAGGGGCGCATAAACGAGCATAAATGAGTTCCACCATCGATCGAGATTTCCGCGTTGTAAAATTTCGATGCTAGATATGTAAAAAGCACCATCACGCTAAATATGTAAAAAAAAACGCTTTTTTTTGTTCGTTCGTTCGTTCGTTCGGTCCTCACGTAATCGAGCGCATTATGTGCGCCCTCGTCCTGAACACTTGGCGGATAATTTCGGCCTCGAGCAGCCTGAGGGAAGTTTCGCCATTATCTCGGGAACGAGATTTTTCGAGCGCAACTGTCGAGATTTGTGTTTAAATAATTATGGAACATGAATGAAACATACTTTAACGGGAAAACAACGAGAAATCAAAGAAGCCAAATCCCATCCCAGCGTAATTTTTCGCTTATTCTCATGCAAAACGACTTTGTAAACAAATTTTTTGCAAATTTATATTTGAAGATGTCAGACGCTTCAAGAAATTTTAAAATAACTTTCGCCATTACAATTTAATTTAAAAATCTTTTTATTAAGATATTTAATATTGTATAAATTAAAGTAGGTATTATATTTAATATTTCTTGAGAAAATTTTATTGAAAAAATTCTTAGTCCATTTTTCGGGAACCGTTGGAAAGGACTTTGAGTTCTCGAAATGGTTACCAGAAAATATTTTCTAGGGCAGGCGGAATCACCGAGATGCGGCAACCAGTTGCCAGAGAGAACAATCGATAGTCGGAGACAATTGTGATATGACGTGACGAGCTCAGAGCAGTCCGTAAATTTTCCAGGCAAATGGAGTAATATACTAGAACTGTCTCGTTTCCCCCCTTCTCTATCAAATCTAGACATTTTATTATTAAGGAAGAAATTTTTTGACACATTTGGAATAGCAAGGAAGCTTATGGAATCGATTCGATACAGATGCCAATTTAAAAGTGAAGTAAAAATGAAAAATTGCGCTCGATAAGTGACTTGAAGTTATTGTTCCGCGTAACAATCTTCTTTATTCGCGGTCTGCAAAAGCTTTCGTCGTAATGATATTTCGTTAATTAAAATCGGCAATATTAAAATCCCATTTAAACTCTAATTAAGAGTCTTTTTAATGTTCTCGACTAAGAGAGACTTTAGCAGACTGCATCGTTAGACAATAATTGCGTGATTTTTTTTTTAAATCATCATCAGAGTCTTCTAATATTATTTTGCATAACAAGATACGGAAAATGACTGTACAATAAAACAATAAAAAAGTTGTAGAGACCGCATTGCATCCTCTCTCTAAGAAAAAAACAAATAAACAATGCGAAGAGTTTTGTGTTTCTCGTATGGGTGAAAAAAATAGAAAAGAAAAAAACGATAACAAAGTAAATAAAATAACTGTAAATAAATAAATAATATGTATCATATCCCTAACAGCAAATGTATATTCTGAGAATGTTCAGAGAATATCGTAAAGAATAAAATATTATAAGAAACAGTATTGTCAATATTAATTCAATTTTTATAGAGAAATGTTTAAGCGGGTATAATAGCGGGTACAACAGAAAAGATCCCAACGTTCGACGATTCAAGTCCCGCCTTCTCTCCATCGACAATTTTTTACGCAGCGATTTTTTTAGTACCTCGTGTCTCGGGGAGCGTCGGATTCGCGTCGGCGACAAATCTCGACCGTAGAGGGGGAGGAAACACCAACAAAGCGTCACGATTTTGCTGACAGTGTCTGTCCGCGACGATGGCACTTGATAGATGATAACAACCGGGTTCGCCTCTCGCCTACCGGCAGCCATTCCACGGCGGCATGGCACAGCTGGATGCGGGGACGGTAAACAGTCGTGACACACGCGGTTTTGGAACGCAAACACGAAAAAAACGAAGGGGGAGCGAGGAAAAAAAAGGAAAATAATTAATGAGAGCGGAGCTATTGTCGTGTATCGCCCCTGCCTGATGATGGATCGCGGATGGGGTTATCGGCGCGAGCTCTCATCGCCTGTCCGCTCGATGATGACACGTTTATAAAGCGGATTTTTCGCATGCCGACATTGCGTGCTTGACGTTAAAAAGACCATCTACGGTTTATCAAAAATATTATTTATTTGAAAATAAAGTTTATTTTTA
This sequence comes from Temnothorax americanus, assembly GCF_048541705.1. NCBI lineage: Eukaryota > Metazoa > Arthropoda > Insecta > Hymenoptera > Formicidae > Temnothorax > Temnothorax americanus. Next base: position 210,018 of record NW_027509811.1, read on the forward strand.
TAAGTTATTAGTTGGAACATTATTAATAGCGCGCGATATAAATAATATCCAAGAATGATATTATAGTGGCAGAAGATCTGAGTCCAAAATATTATTTATAATATTCGAGATATAATTTTATGTGTATAAAAATATTTCTTATTAAATAATATCTTAAAGTTGAATTTTTAAGAAACTTAGAGAAAAGTTCAAAACGTTAATTATTTATCAAATTCCAAAAAAATATGATCGTTTAATCAGAAAAGTCGTCAATGTCAAATAACAAAAATTTAATTAAAGTTTAAAATTTTGGGATTCTAATTAAATTTAAAATAAAAAGTTAACTTCATTTTTTTACTTTTTACTAAAATTTCTTTTAATTACAATAGCATTCAAGTTTTAATCAAGTCTAATTAAAATTTTCATAATTTCAATAGTTTGACAGAAAAATAACATTTAAAAAAATATCTCTCATAACTCTAACGCTTAACGAGAAAAAATGCAAGAAAGAGTATACTCATCTTTGGTGCAGTTTGCTTAGTATAATTCCGCTTTCCACTTGACGTGTCGTTAATTTTGAACAAGTAGGTGTTCGCACGTGTTCACGGACTAGCTCGCATAACATATTATCCACACACTTAACTTTCTTTCTGCTTGTTCTTAGTGAATTAACCACTTTAAAATTTATGTGTTTAAATGTACTTTAAGTTTTTAAAGCAAAATTAATTATTTTATATGCACATATCTATATGTGTACAGGATCAACTTTTGCATTTGTTTAACTTTTTGATTGATTAAAATTATATTATTTTACTTTTTGTTTCATTATTTAAAACAAGGCGGAAAAGCATGCAAGTTAAACTAAATTTTCAACGTGTTACAGGAAAGAGAAGTTATAGGTATTCGTGAGCATTACGGAGAATCATGACCGATTACGATAACACAATCATCAGGTAAATAGGAAATGTGCCAATATGCAGTCAGGCTGGATTTCTTGTGCCTAATAATATTTTTCGCGTGAATTTATGCACATTTCTTTGTTTAATTTAATTTAGCGTTTTGTTTATTATATCTATCATTGTAGTAGTAATATTATTAGGCTATATTGGTATATCAGTTTTAGTGTTTGCCATTTGACAGAAAACGGTACTTTGTTCAATATGGCCTGAAGAGGGTGCCTAAATATTACTGGCGCCATCGCCCGCCATTTAAAAGAGAAGCATGCCGAAGTAATGAGCGGCGCTCGGCGATCTCATTATAAAATACGTGGCTGAAGCAGATGTTAGATAAATTTCTAATTTACTTATAGTAACTTTGTTGCGTCAAGCGTGACCCGTTTTAATGGATTAATGTAAAGGACTATGGCGCGGTGTTCATCCGGCCATTCCAGCCAGCCATGATAATCTAAGACGCCCATGGCAACTGCCAAATAAGGATAAAATTTCATGCCCGAGTCCATTCTCCAGGACTTAAGTTCGCAAGAGAGACACAGATAATTTTTAAGAAGATTTTTCGGTAATGATTTTGCCTTCGATATTTTTTACTGTTTTTTTTAACAGTTTATTTCTAAATATATCCTCTTGAGCTATTTTGCAAACAAAAAATATGTAAAATGGTTTATTTATATATAAATTTTATATTATACTGTATTGTTTAATATGATTTAAATAATTATTAATTTTAATTGTCTATATTAAAAGCAGAATTGTTTTTTAATAGCAACACATTGTATAAGTTTTAAGAATTAATAGTAAAAAAAAGATAACTTTTATATATGATGCCGGATGTTTCGGTATATAATATCGAATATTTATAACAAAGGAATTAAAGCTGACTTTGATTTTATATTCCCTGCTCTTGTGGACGAAGATCTTGTATTGGTACCTCTCGAATTCTCGCAGGATCCCGCGGAATCCTTTCCTTCTGCTATCGCTTTCCATTGCTCTCTACTGCTCTCGAAATGAGTTCAGCATCCCGGATGGTCCATACGTATAAAATTGATGGAAAAAATTCCATCGGGGGGAAAATATTTTACTGGTATATTGCTTGAATATCCGATCCAGTCTCAGGAAGATATGGTGACCGTAAATTCCACCGTAGATAAAAGACCACCCTCTCTCTCTCTCTCTCTCTCTCTCTCTCTCTCTCTCTCTCTCTCTCTCTCTCTCTCTCTCTCCCTTCCTCCCTCCCTCCCTCCCTCCCTCTCTTCCCCGCTGTCTCATCAATATCGGAAATTACATTTCCATACCCGATGAGTTTTTAGATCCTTAATTACCAATTAACTGTGCGAAATGTTTATTGAAATCCGGCGCACGTTTATATCCCGCGCCGGGCGGTTTTTAATGAAATTATTTTGGCTTACGCGAATAAACATATAGAGAAAATATTTGGGAGAAAATATTAATAATATTAATAAATATGAAAATTGGACTAAGGGAGAAAACATGAAAAAAATATTTTTTTCTGTAGTACCGTCACAAAAGATATATGCATCGAGATCATTATCAAAAAGAGATTTTATAGAAAAAAAATCTCTCATAGATGTATGTATAAATATTTATCTCGAATTATATTTACCTTGAAATAAATTGTAATTAATAAAATATGGAATTAAAATATTGAACCCCATTTTCTTTCCAGTAATTTTTTTCATTTAAAAAAAATATATACAGATTCATTTGAAATCCATAATATAATTGGATTGAGATTATTTATACATTCCTGTCGCAAAATCGCTTATATAATATAGAGCGTAATTAATTTCGCAGATATACGATAAGCATTACGTGCGACGTTAACACGCCGTGCATGCTAGTCGTGTATGATATTTCAGCACAGCAGACGCAATCGCGGCACCACCGCGAAAGCCACCATCGTAGCTTTACGTCGTTTTGGTCTCTTATTCTCATAAGACGCTTGCAAGGTTGATGAGGTTCGTGTCAAAGGGTGGCGGGGTCGAATTTTGGATGAAAGAAACATCAATATTTAATGCTCTCCCTTCGAGGATGCGAAAATCGAGGATTCAACGTGTCAAAAGTGGAAGTAGTCGAGAAACCGAATGGCAAAGGCTCTAAAGCAAAGTACCGGATGTCAGAAGTTGAATACGTGCTAAGATGTAGACGTGAGAATCGAAGAGAACTGAAGTTCGGGAAATAAGAGAATCAAAAAAGTCGCAGATTTCATGCAAAGATCGAAAATTTAAATAAAAATGTTGTAGGTATTTAAGAAGAACAAAAAAATATAAGGTAACTAGAAGGAATATGCCACGCTTAACAAAAATTCGATTTTTCTCTCTTTTTTTTCTCTTTGAAGTACTTTATTGCATACTGGTCTTCTTTTTCCTTCTTTTATCTTCTCGTTATTTGTATATGATTTTACTGTAATATTTGGATTATTTGCTATTAAAAAGAAAGAAATATAAAAGTGTTGCAAAGTGACATATTACTCAACCATGTAGACAATATGCCATGTATAAACATGTATAGTAATTTAACTTCTAAAGTTACTTTATTCATAAAAAAACAGTATAAGTAGTCTTTAAAATAAGTCAATACAAATGGTTTTTAAAATTAAAAATCTTGTGATCTTTGAAATTAAAATGTAATATTAAAATTATTACAATATTGGTTTGCAACATTTAAAATTAAAATAAAAAATAAATTTTAAAAACTTTAAAACCTTACTTTATATGAACTCTTTAAAAGCTTAAAAATCTTAAAATCTTAAAATCTTAAAATTTTAAAACCTTATAAATTTTATAAACTTTATATCAGCTATTTTTTTCTTTTTAGTCTTTTTCGTATACATTTTTGTTCAAAACACGTATAAGAATGTTTTTATTACTTTCTTTGTATTTTAACAGTGTTATGTACAATAAATAATTTTAATTATCCGGAATACAATTTTGCAAAATATTAAAGTACGTAGCTTATTCGTAGCGTAAATAAAATAAATATAATTAATTAAACAAATATTTAGGTTTATTCAATTTTCAACATTTATACGAGAAAATATTTGTTTACACTGTTTAATACGGCTGTCAGTAAAACGAACCAGCGACGTACTGAACACTTTCATCCTAACCAATACTAATAGAACGACAAGCTAATCGAATTAAAAACAGTGTAACGCTTGAAGAATAACTTATTATACACATAAAGCATTAAGAAAGTTCTAAAAAGTACACATATTATCAAATACTGACTTTTATAAAAACTATAATACTGACAGGAAATTAATAAAACTTATGCAAAACGTCAGATATATAAATCTTTAAACAATTTCATGGTGTTACAAAAGCGTTTCTAACCATAACTTTGTTCAACATAATGAGTGGCATATTCCCCACACTGGCATATGATGTCCCCCAGTTACTCTAAAGGCCTCGCGTCGCGTAACTTGAGACGTTTTCCGGCATAAGAATAAGGATTCGTAGATTTAGGCGTCGGGAGAGTTGAAGATTGTAGAAAATAAAGAGAATCTAAGTTTAATTTAATATATTGATTCCAATAAAGCTTTCAAGAGGAGCCAGAACTCTGTTATATTCGCGGGGACGAGCGCGCGCGTCAGGGAAATCCAGTTTAAAAGTGCTAGAATAATGGCGCCGATAGAACGCAAGATGCGAGGGGAATTAGGGATAAAGATCGGGAGACTTTAGGAGTAGGAAGATGGTTTGCGCTCGCGGTGTACAACGATGATGATAGGTACCCGTTTGCGCTTGGCAGGGCTGTAAATCACGGCCGGGGCGCGAAAAATTGCTCTAATTTATGGTCAAGTCAGCGACGGCTTTCCTCCTTTCGTGCATAAGGCCTTTCTTTCGGCCCGGCTAGGTCCGTGCAGTCGGCAGCAGGCGCCCCGATAAATCGATCAACGGCCCCCGATAAAATTCTCAGGGCGTCTCTATAAATCTCCGGCTAGTCGATATTACCGGAACATCGTAGCCACCCAAATGGATCGACTTACGTCGCCTTCGTGCATATACAACGTCTTGGGGGGAATAGCTATATGAAAATCTAAGCCGTTTTCGCAAATCGACCGTAAAAAAAATTAAGTTATGTAAATTTTTCAGAATTCCACCCCCGATAAAGTCTCCCGTTTATATCGTATTGTTCCTTTTGCCTTTATTTCTATACAATTTATTGTCATGCCGTTGATAATTTTATTCCGATAAAATCAAAATAAAAAGGCAGATTTGTGGAGAGATTCCTCTCACAAGGAAAATACATCGAAATTTGATTCTACGCTCAATGGCGGAATAATAATAAGAAAACGAGACGGGAGTTATTCGAGGGGTTTCGAGGGGGGGTTCCGCCTAAAAATTCCGATAAAACCGGATTTGTGTTGAGCGAGAGAATGTCCAAGGTAGGGTAGGAATGTAAATTAACGCTTTAAAAGCGGCTCCTTGGTGCGAAACAATATTCCCGGTACTCGAGGGGGTGGCGTAAGGGGTTATTACGGCTCCGGCTCTTTATCTACTCACCAGAAGATGGATTCTTAACTGCAATGGGATCTCCCTATGTGGATGAAAAAAAAAAAAAAAAAAGCATTATATACGTCCTCATCGCGCTGGATACCGGGACACCTCAGGTATCAACTCTTAATATCTCGCGCGTTCCACTTTAATCTATATCCACGGATTCAGAGTTTCTCCCCCTCGGATTTTTGACGGAATTTATCGAACTTATCAAAGAGGGTTCCGCAGGGGATTAATCGATTGATCAATCATATATAAAGACCGTGGGTATATACAATCGGTTATTCATAACGTTGTTGTATTCGATATAACTTCTCATTGTTATATAAAAGCAATTGATGTACATTGCAGATAGCAATATTGTTTTCTGTAACAACACTGCAATTATTCAAGTGTGTTATTTTAACTGAAGCTCTTCTTACACATTTCTTGCCGTTTTAAATGACGTCATTTAACACGGTTGAACGTATTAATACGATTAAACGTGTTAATTTAACACGCAACAAAACATGTAAAACGAAATTCAGTCAAATGTGTCATTTCTTAAATATAAAAATAACACACTTGGATTTACAGTGAAGTCGAATTTGCAACAATAATTCAAAATTAGGATTGGATTTGCGGCACACCAAAGACGATCAAGACAAACTATTAACTTATTTTCAAGTTCCTTTTCGAAACGATAGTCAAATAACGAAAATGGCAATTTGCATTATCCAGAAAGACGCAAATAAGAGCTCGGCATTCAAAGAGAAGCCGCGGGGACGGTTTTAGGGCAGCGCGCATGCAACCGAAAGCGTTAATTTACTTTATCTACCGCTCTTGACGATGGTCGTGGGCATCCTTTTTCACGGTGGAGCGGGGGAAAACAAGAAGTCTGGCTAGCGCGACTAGGCGGACATTTGGCAAGGAGAAGCGGGCCTTGACGCGCATGCAGTACGTCATGACTCGTTCCGGAGCAGGCGTGGGCGCGGCGCGGCGGCGCGGGCGGGATGATATTTATGTATCGCGGTGGAAGGGCGCCGCAGCCTCGCTCGGCGCGATGGTATAAAATGTATTGTTTTCGGATATTCTCCGCTTCATTCCCTTTTGTTTCGCGTCCCGCGAGCTCGGCTGGCTACCGGCTACTGGAATACGCGGGAACGTGCGCCCGAAGAACCGCTCGGCGAATCTCCGCTCGCTCTTGCAGGAAGAAATACACGCCGAATAATCCCGGAGTTTATACGCGAGATAAATGCATTTTACCTGTAAAGGCGCAGATTATAAACCCCCAAGGACCCCCGAGAAAGTGCTTTAGTGCATGTAAATAAAACTGCGCAAATTCAGGAACGTTGAGGAAGATTGGAAAATCGTGTTTTCGAAGTGGAAATATTTTAAGATAGCAGGAAAATAATTGAGGAAATATTAAAAAGCTAGTGAAGGTAATACAAAGACCTTCCAATATAAAAGAGTTTCTGCATTTCGGCGAATGCATAGTTTAATTCAAAAGTTCAAAAAAAGTAAATTTTTAACAACTCAGACAACACACTCTTCGAGATGTTCCGATTTTCGACATTTGTGTTATCTGGGAAAACAACTAAAAGCGGATTAAAGATATGAAGAGTTTGAGTAGTAAAGTTTTACAACTCGCAAGTTATTTAGGTATTTCAACATTAAAACATTCGGAAAGAATCCTAGAAGGATTCCCAAAGAACGTCTTAGAATTCAGTTAGTCTCGTTTATCAAAATACTTCTTGTCCCTTGAAATTTCTTACCGCAGAGCGGCGCTTATAATAGCCGCGGATGGGATTTCAATTTTTCTGTCGATTGGCGAAATAAAATGGATAAAAAGGGGCTCTCTCTCTCTCTCTCTCGCCGCACTTACGTTCGAAAACGGGTGGATTGGCTGTAAACGCGATAACGACGCGAACGCCGGCGGAATAAGAGGCTGCAGAGTTTCAGTGCGGCGTGAAAAATCGCCCGGGCCGTTCGTTATCGCGGCACGGCACGGTGATCTCGCGACTTTTTGATAAATGAATCGCCGAGGGCCCGGAGCGGATATTAATTGGCCGATATGCGCGCGTGCATTTTCTCCGTTCTCCGTTGCAATCGAGGTGTATCGCTGCTGTTCCTCGCCGCGAATTTATTACCTCAATCAGTTCCGTTTGCATTACGCGATCCGTTTCAATTGATTCGCTGTCCGTGGAGAAAGGTAAAAAAAAAAAAACGAGAGGGATTTATTTATTCCCGGGAAACTTTTCAATAAAAACAATAATTCCGCGATGGCGACTGCCATTTTCCGGGGCGTAACAACAACGGCGGCAATATCGCCCGCGCGCGTCGACCGCCCGCACTGGCGAAAACTTTATTCCATTTATCCAGGTTAATACCAACAGTCACCACAGACAGGTCCATTAATACGCGGCCGCATTATCAAAAGATAAAAACGGCGGTCGCGCGCGCGCGATCGATGCGCAATCAATATTTATGCGGAAGCGATGCGGCGCCTCGATAAAAACGCTGGTTACCATTTACTAAATTGCTCAAATTGCTTTGCCAACTATTTTCAAATAACGTAAAATATTTTATTTGTTTTGGAATGCCCTATTGCATACCGCAATAACGTTCTGAGCGTTCATAAAGCAAAGTTGCGTGCGTAAATCAAATTTGATTTATTTCACGGAAAAAAAGGAATTAGCTGTACTATAGCAAATCTTGTCGTAAAATATGAACGACTAACATTATTTGCAGCGAGAATTATAATTTAGCAATATGATAGCAAAACTTTAACAAAAGGTTTTGTTACTATATTTCTAAATCATAGCTAGTCATCCATATTTTACGACTACATCTGCTATAGTAACTAATCTTTTTTTTGTGTTGGGTTTACAAAATGTAACGATATAAAAATCCATAATTTAAGAGAAATTTTTAATTCTAAAAAGATTCTTTATAATAGATATACAACAAAAATTGAAATATATGTAGTGAACTATTAAACAAAGCTTTAAGGAAATATAAAAAAATACTAAAAGTTTGGAACCCGATAGCAATTTATTGCAGACAATATTTTAGACATACACTCTCTCTCTCTTCTCTCTCTCTCTCTCTCTCTCTCTCTCTCTCTCTCTCTCTCTCTCTGAGAAAAATGTTTCGATTGTATACCAACAAAACGTATATGAATACATTTTGGTGAAACCAAGCAGAATTTTTCTAGTTATCACACGATAGAACTCGATATGATATATATAACTAGAATATTTAATAATTTAACTATAAAGATTTGATTAGTATTTTTCAGTTGAATTTATAAAACTTTTAGTTATATATTCACTAGACATATAAACGACACATAAGAACAAAGGAACGTGCAACTAATTTTATTAACAAGAAATTCTAGTATATTTAATAGGAAAAAATTAATCATTGCTAAAAAATTATGATTCATTCATTTTTCAAATACTGGTTGACTCTACCTGCAGAATTCCAATTAATGCAACGAGATTTTTTTTTCAGTGTAAGGATTTGTACGACTCAAAGTATTTTTAATATAAAATTTTCCCTCAAAAGTATTAAATTTCAATTAAATAATAAAAAAGAATGTAGAGTTTTCATGACGCGGGAGAATATAAGAGGCCAAGTTTTCGCCAACTAAAAAAATACAAAAAATGTAAAGTTTCCACTAATTAAAGTCAATATAGACAAGTCAATTATTATAGTTTCGACAACGCGGCAACCGATTTCTTCTATAATCGAGAAACAGAAGGAAAACGTCAACAGCTGCATTTGTCACTTTACCCGCGGACCGCAAACTGTACATATTGTGTTCTAACGTTTGCAGGACGCGGTAAGTATGTATGTATTTCTGTGTACACGGTATAGAATTCACGCGGCTTTGTGAAATAGTAGCAGATTTTTTTTTCGCCCGTGCGGCGTACAATTGTTGATTGTTGAGCTCTCGGGGTCGACGGACGGTCGGAGCGTCGGCGCTCCACGTATTGCGGTACACCGCCTGCGGTCTTAATTGGGAGCTGTTGTACCCCGGCGCAGGATTAACCTTCCTTCTAGGTCACAATCGATCGATTTCAGATCGCGCCGCCGCGCCGCCGGCGTAATATATCTCTCGCTCACACGATACCTCGACGTGTCACAGTCACGTTCCTTGCATGCCTGCGTACGTGTATTCCTTGTTGTCGTCTAGATAATTAGACAAGCAGTGCTTTGTATTCCAGAATTATCTCCTTCCAAGAGTGTACACAGACTTTAGATGGGATTCTACGTCGGGAGAGAAAGGACAGATCTTGTTGAATAAATTTAATTTAGTTCAAGATTATTCAAGGCAGATGACTTATTAAGATTAAATTTAGTCTAGAATTGTTGTGTTTTTACACTGAGAAGAAAAAGTTGTTAACTTGACTAAATATTTTCAACTGATTATTATTTGTTTAATTGAAATATTTATATGTGTATTTAAATCAAATACGACATATTAAATCTAACACGACGTAATTGACTCAAATACTTAAATATTTTAGTTAAAAAATAATAATCAGTTTATAAATATTTAGTCAAGTTAACAACTTATTTTCTCAGTGTAGACATGTTTATGTATACTCGAGTATATCCAGCGGTTTTAGGGTATTTCATTATGCTAAATTTTGATTCCCACACTAACAATAAGATCTACAACTAAGTTGTCAGTTGGGTAGTTGTATAAATGTAGTAGTTTCTGGCGGTTTATAGTTGCGATGTATAGATGTTGAATCGAATCAAATCGAATTTTATTTTCTCTTTCGAATTCAAAAATTAAACCAAATCGAAAAAATTTCATTGAAATCGAAGCGAATTGAATGATTTCAAATCGTTGAAACATAATTTTTTATTAGCAATATAATAACTATTAGATTAAATTCTAACATGTGGATAATAAGAGATGTATGATATACATTCTTTTTAAAGCAAGATGACACACACACATATTTAAATAATATTTAATATAAAACTTATAAAATATATTTTATTTAATGTCGTATTAATTAAAACAATTAGGCAAAAAATCATAGATAAATTATTCAAATACTCTAATGTAGTATCCAATAACAATATCCAATTACACATACTTAGAAATTAAATTAAATATAGTTTATTTTATTGTCAATACTTACAACGCTTACTATATTTTTTACGCATATTTAAACTTTTATTTTACAATTTGATAGGATCACAGGGCATGTCAAAGATTATAAACTTTTGACTGCTATTTAGCTCAGTGAGCGATTATAATTTAATATTGAATAGGTGCACTCACTGAATGCACCTATTTACATGATCGTATTTTTGCTTATTAACGAGAAATATGATTTTATAAAATTGACAATATACATGTTTATTTTGTATTCAAACCGTCTAAACTCAAAATTTTCTAAATAGTTCAGGTTTGAATTATAGAAATTCAAATTCGAATAGTTCGCACATCTCTATTGTGTAAGTTGAAGACGTGTAAACTAATATTAACTATCTCATAAGTGTCAGGAATTAATTTAGATATTGAAGATAAATAATTTTAATCCTTAAAACTATATATACCAGACGCAACAGTTACGTTATCAACCACGAACGCGAGTAAAGTAAAAAATTTCTGAGAGCTCTGAAAATCCACGAGATCTAAGGGAATACAGGAATATACAGGAATTGCGTAAGTTTCATTTTGCGGACTGGTTCACGTCAGCTGCGGACGAAACAAGACGGCCACTGAAAGAGAGAAAGGGAGAATGCCTTCGTCAGCCGGAAACCAGTCACCGGTCTGTCCGCGGCAGAAGTCGTTTAAAGTACGTTTCCACGTTCGGCAGAGATCGAAAGATGCGAAGTGCAATTACATAGCTCCGTTCCGAAGCGACGGCGACGTCCTGCAACTGCGCACTTTATACCCCTCGTTGAGTCGTTCGGAACCAACGTCTGCGCCTGCAGATGCGGCGGTAGTAAAAGTTTAATGCCTTGTGTATACACCAACACGTATACGGTCATATTAGCCTGACTGGCAAATTTGCCAGTTAACTAAATGTTTCCATTAGGTAGATTAATTCGTATGGACCGGGGGAGATGAGTTCGTTAAAGACATTAATTAGCTACCGAGGCTTAGTTCCATAAGCCTCTTTACAGTGTATACTAGAAAACTGATCCTCTCAGCCCCCGGAATACGAATTATTAGAATTGAAGTTGACTGGTGACACCTCCGCGCGGCCTTTCACGTCTTTTCCTCTTTCGACACGATGAACGGTAAATTGATTATGTTCATAAAGTCAGTATTAGCCGGCGTGTGTGTTCGGAGCTGCATGCGGCACCGGCTAACATAGCAGATCCGCGCAGTATATCGTCCGCAAGTTGACGTCATCCCTCGCGCTACATAATCGTGCATAATAATTATGGCGTCATCAATTAAAGGACCGCTGGTGACGTTAATGCGCGCTCGTACGACCGCGGCAGATCCCTCTTGCACATACCATGTGCCGCGGTGGTGGTGAGAGTGTCCTTCTGGCCGAAATGTCGCAGGTATTCCAATCGCGAAACCGCTTCATTCATTACGGGAGAGGCAAATCGACATTTTGCTCTCTCTGACCATTATACGGCCGGGTCCACGGTGGACCGTGGGACAAAATCGCGCGTTAATTGCGATCCTACAAATTGTCCTTAAATATATTTGTCGTGTTTCTCTCTTGTCGCGTCGGTTCGAGAGCGTGGATAATAAGTGTGCGTTATACGCGCGTTATATATACGTACACAACGATCGTTCGATCTAGATTAACCCGTCGTCATTCATATCCCTCATTTAGCGCTAACCGCGCCCACATAATTCCTCTCTATTTTGTGTATAAACGGCTTCAATCATCGCGAATTAAACGTTAAATCGCTCTGCTGACTGCCTTGATATCAATAGGGAATGACTGGAAAATAACGTTAATGTAATCCATTTGGCAAAGCAGGCAATAGATCGGCGCGGCGTGGGCGTACTAATAAAATCCCGTTGCTGGGAGACAAAATCTCCAGATATTGAGTTGACAACATCGACGAGGCGGACTGGAAGAGGAAGTGTAGGAGGATGCAAATTGACGCTAGGCAGGTTGACATAATGAAGTGAGGAACCTAACGATTACATAAAGGCGATCCGGGAGGACGTGAATGTACGGCCGCGTGAAAGTCGAGCCGGAACTAATGGCGACGGAACTAAGACGACGGGAGAGAGTATTCCTTATGCTCCCCCTCTCTCTATCCTACTTCGGGATCTACCGGCGACAACGGTCTCGGTAACAGCTTTCCTGTACTTGGTCCTTCGCCCGCTCGAAGGAATTATCACTCCCCCATTGCGACGCATACACACCAGACAGACGCGCGCGGCCTGGCTGGCGTACACACTCACGTCGCGGATGCATCCGAGCGACGCGACTGCAACCTGGGCTGGGAGAGGTGTGAGGGTGCGCCCCAGCAGCTCACCCTCGCTGGTATCGACCGTATATTTAGCACGGTGTCGGTACTTTGTCCGACCGAATGAATGGTTGTACCGCCGCGGCGGCGAAGTGCCGGATGGCGTTCGTACCCGCACCCGGTATCAGTAGCAATAAAGGCGATACAGAGGTGTCGACAGCACTGCGGCTGACTAGATACTTTTGTAAGACGTGTGGGAATTGTTATTGCTGACGTGGAAGCCGCCGCTGCGGCAACGACAGCTAACGCTAATTCAATCCTTCTTGTCCCCGTAGGCGTCTCGGTCGCTAAAATCTACAGATTTGATCTGTGTTAATCAAGGATTTTTTTATGTCGAATCGAATCGAATTTCCTCTTTCGAATCGAAGTGAATTGAATGATTTCGAGTCGAATTGTTGAAACATTTTAAATTAACAATATAATAACTATTAGATTGAATTTTAACACGTGGATAAAAGGTTGTCGAAGTATCGCGGATTGAAAAATCTTGATTTGTTGATCACTGAGATTAACGAGGTTCTGTTAATCGGTAAGATGTTTGGAATTCGTGGCCGTTGACGCACAATCACCTGGCGCATACCTAGTTAACGCTAATGAAATTTTTCTTTCTCCATTATGGGAGAGAATCCGAAGAATCTTAAGTCCCTCCCTTCGCTAAACTTTAAGATTAAGGATCTTTCACTTTACGATTTGTATACGTTCTATAACGCGTTTTTCTGGAACATAAAATTGTGCTCGCTTCCGCTGAAAATGTATTCAAAGTTTTGCTCGATGGTGTATACTTCTGGAATTGATTTCGGTCCGAGTTCGCGAAAATAAATTACACCGAAATCGACCGAACTTTCGAAGATCGATCATCGGCTTGTATGAAGTTAATAAATTGAGTTCTCGGAAAAGCCGATCGATCAAAGATTACGCCGACGCGAGGAAAATATACTTATAGATAAAGAAAAAAATGTATTCCGGCGCCGCGCCATGCGGCGTTAGAAAAAGCGTTAGAAACGGCGTTAGAAACGGCGTTAGAAACGGCGTTAGAAACGACGTTGAGCGGTCGAATAGAATAATCCATTAATTTCTCTCTTTCCTTTTTTTATTAAAACTTTCCTTCGTTCATTTCGTTTTACGAAGTTATTACCTCGTATAACACACTTTTTGATGCGTTTAAAAACCGTTTGTGCGATAGTGGTGGCCCGTTTTTATGTGCCATTCTCTATTGGAGAAAGAAATTCGTATTTAATTTAAAAATTAATATAGAGCCTTTTTGGCGACTGCACGCGCCGATAACTTTGACGATGGTCGCTTTAAAAATGATGGTCTGTACGCTCACCGTGATCCAATGTGCTCTGTGTGGCACTCCGGAACTCCGTTTCGCATGAGTGAACCGAAAGTGTTTATTAATGGAAACCGTTGGACCATACAACGTTGTTTTTCCATTAATTAAGGCCGCGTTCTAATATTGACCACAGGTTCTCAATGTGAGTCATGTGGCCTTTAAAAATTGAGTTAGCCCCCCTCCATTAAAAACTATAAACATTGTAAATCTAGTCCATTTAAGTCTGCCTTTCCAACAAGCAGAAAGATAATTTCTCGCGCTATTTTTAAAGATTAACATTTAGAAGAAAATAACGGATTTTTATATAAAGTAAAGTCTCTAACAGTAATAATATCCTGTATATTTATAGAATATACTAAAGATATACTTAATATACTGCGAAAATTCTTATAATATCTTATACTTTACGATATATCCTTTGAACATTCTCAGAATATACATTTGCTGTTAGGGATCTTTATGCATATGTATATCATCCAACGTGGATTATTTTTATATCAGTTTGGATTAAATTTGCCCTAACGAAATATATCACGCGAGTTGGGAAATACTGATCTGCAACGTTTCTATCTGCTTTCAAGCACTTAATCCCGCATCGCATGACTTCTTTACGAGCAATCCGGCCGCCATGAGAATCCTTCGCACCCGCGCGGCGGTCGGTATGCGAGCGTGTGGTGCAACGGACGGACGGCGTGCCCCATCTGATGCATGCAGATCGATATCGGCGAAGTCGTTATTGACGCGGTGCAGTTCTGGAGAAGGTCGATGGGGCCTCGGGACTAGCGGCCGGGTGAGGGGAGGGGTGGAAAAAGAAAATAGTTTCGCGCAGTCGGCTTTTGTAGGTATACAGGACTTAATGGATTAGCTACATCCGCGGATGGCAGCTAGCACGCCGCGCCGTACAAATACCTGCGCAAGCTCACGCGCAAGCACACACGAATATGGCGTATCCCGGGGGCCATGTATATACATGCAGACGGAAGTCGCTATCGTGCCTGAAGATAAATGGAGCGTGCCCGGAGCGACTAGACTCCGAGAATTTCAGCATCTACGCACCGCTTGCCCTGCGCAACCCTATACCAGCTCCAGCTCTTTCCCACTTCGCGCCACCGGAGTTGCCTTTCCGCGCGTTACGCTCCGCGGGTTAAACCGGCGATTTTTCTATTTTACTGGCCCCAACAAAGCACCGGTGTCGACGAGTGATTCAGAATTTAAGGCGCATGTTTCTGTGTCCGGAGAAAAAAAAAAGATCCACTCTTGAAACTACGAAGTGGGCGCTACTGGACCCCGTCCCCCGAATTAAAGATATTTAAAATCTGAGAAATCTATGGGTTTTGACAACCATGAAATTGTCAAATCGTGTTATAGAGATCTTCGTCTGTTTTTCTTTCCGACTTATGAAAGTATAATTTTTAAGCTCGCATTATAAGCGAACGCACGTCATTTTGATGAAAATACATCTTCCGAGAGTATTTGTGACATGCATAATATTAAATCCTCTTCAGCGCTGCAGGATATTACAGAAGCTACTATTGCGTAGGAACATCGAGGTTGTAATATTCTCTTCGTAAACTGTGCTTTTCCTGCAGTTTTCGTCCCGGCGGCCCGGACATATTATTCTTTGCTGATTTAAACGAGATGTCAAACAGGGTGGGATATCTTTCGCCGATGAGCTTCGCGGGGATAACGAAGAAGATGGACGGCGCGAGCTATTTCAGTCTTCTTCCTTCCCCCCTCCTCCCTCCTCTGTTCGTATAAACTTCCGTAATTTAAAATATGGCGACGGCGAAGTCCTTGAGCGATCTCGCTTCTTGTTTATTCAACGGAGAAACGAATCTCGTAGAATAGCGATCGGTTCTCTCGGCGGGATATGGACTTGGCGGGACTTTCACTATTTTAATTAAACTTATTGATGATCCTTTCGCGTGTTTGCAAGACTCTTCACCGGCGCGTTTTCCTCCAAGTTGCAAGGATGTAATTAATCTTCTTGACTTCCCTAAGATCGTCCCTACGTTGATCCGACCGCAAAAGGGATCGATGGGAGAACCACTTTTTGCTGGGTGCGCCTTCGGCAATCGTTTGCACTTCAGTAGCGACCATCATTAAGGACGATTGCTCTAAGGAGGGGTTGAATCAAGCATTTAACGCTTTTTCTCGCCCCCTTAATGCTGTAATCTCATGCCGGCAAAAACGAAATGATACTAAGGAATAAAATCACAGCGGAATTAATCTGACTATAAAACAGCGGCCGTAAAGCATACTTATATTATCGCGAGTTTGATCTATGAAGAATTTAATAGCTAAAAGTTTTGAAAATAAAATTTATGAAGAGGCGGCAAAAGTAAGATTGCAGTTAAACTAGTCACATTTACGAAGTAATTTGTATGTACATGACACTTGGTGGTAAGCCGGCCGAATGTATGAAGGATTAAGAAGCTGAAATCTTGATGCCGCGGGAGCAAAATGGCGAACGGCTCGAGAAGGGCATGGGGCCATGTATACCTAAGTAAGCCGGATAAATGTTGAAAGTACCGGCGGTTCCGCTTTACGTCCGGAATGATTCCATTTGCCGATGGGTTGGTTGCTGCACTCGAGAGCGCGCGGAGCGATCGTAAGGCAGGCGCATCAGACGCTCCGTCGGTCGGTTCGTAAGCAGACGCTCCATCGATTCCGTCGAGTACTGTGACTTTAATTGATATCGGCTCGATCATACAAACGGAATCCTTTTCCAATATTGAATTTGCGACGTTCACCGCGCGCGCGCAAACGTCAATAATACGTGTGCAATTTAACTTTACAAATAGGCCGAAGTTGAGGAATACTGTTCCAATGGGAATATGTTCCTAGCGTTCGCCCCATGTGACATCTCCGAAAGAACTCTGAGATGTGTTTTAAAATTATTGGATGGAATAAAATTATCTAAGCAAGATAAGAATTGCACTTCGTGCGCTATTAAATTGGTCGGAAAAAAGTAACATGAGGGGATTTCTGATGCTATCCCAATGGGAAATATTCCTAACAGCATTCACATGATACATATGTAGATTGGTTATAAAATGATGAAGGCATTTTAAGGTTTTAGAATTTTTTATGATTATTATATTTAGACTAACAATTTTTCGAAATTGTAAATAATTGCAAAAGTAATTTATAATAAGTAATAATTAATAAGTGAAACAAGATCGTTATAATATGCAATCAATTAGAGAGAAAAATGCCATTTATGACCCAGGGTTGGAGCTTATAGTAGCCTAATATAATAATAATAATAATAATAATAATAATAATATTGTGTAAATATTGTATACTTTTTTTCCGAACTTAGTGAACTGTGCGTCGATTTTTTGTCGGTCTTTAAAACACAGCTTTTAGTTGGAACAGTAAATCGATAATTGATTTAAATCTTGATGCTAATAAGCATCTTTATTAAATCAGCGTAAAAAATTTATTCCGAAAAGTATCATTCTCCCTCGTTCTGTGACGGGCGTCTTATTAATTTACATTAATAATTTACGGGAATTGCATATTATTAAATTTTTAACAGAGAAAGTTATTATACTATTAAAATATGCTATTAGCCTTTTTTAAAAGACACCCTGTAGATCGTACTCTCATCTGAGAAAAAGGGAGAGAGGGAAGGAGGGAGAAAGAAAGAGAGAGAGAGAGAGAGAGAGAGAGAGAGAGAGAGAGAGAGAGAGAGAGAGAGAGAGAGAGATGGCGGCTAATAAATTATTTAATTTAGGCGATTCGAGGGCAAGCGCCATTCGAGAGAGAGGGGCTAATCAGGGTCGGACGTATGGCACCTCCCTTGGCATGTACGCATGAAATTTATGCCACTCGTATAGCAAGCAAAAGGGTGCGGACGTGCGAGAAGACAGAAAGGACGAGGAACGAGAGGGGGGTGAGAGAGTCCCTTGAGCCTCTTAATTCCTTCAATTTTGTAGCTTCTGCAAGAGTAATTGCGTTAGATTGCTCGGAATTAGCGGGTCATAAAAGTTTCAGGACGCTATAATTATGATGATAAAAAAGTGGGACACTTTGTTCCTGGGACGTTTGGACAAGAATGCGACTAGTTGAGTTATACTGCTTCGATTTTCAGCGAAGACAAATGGAACGGCAGCGAGAGGATGAGGAATTAGGGACGTTCAAATACGGGATGTCCTGATGAAGAGTGATAGAAAGGATCGATATGGAAGGATATAACACACACAGTTGGATGTCTCACGACCTGGAAGATTTATGTGCAGCTTAATTTGCGATTCGAGATTAGTAAAAGAAATGATGACTGAAAATTGTGATTTATATATAATTCCACGCGATAAGAAATATAAAATGTACAGCATTGTTTTAAAGCGTTTGAAAATTATTCTAGAAATATTTTACATTAACGCTGTTTTCAAAAATTTTGTTTTAAAAATGTTTTGCGCGTATAACGGAAGAGAATTTCGTAAAAATATGGGATGACGTATCATTTTCAGGAGGTAACATTTTTTTTTGCGGGACGGTGAAATTAGTAGTACATCTTTTTGCCGTCACGCGAGCTGGGAATAGCATCGCCATTGCTTGATAAATAACAGCAGGATGACGATGACGATTACAAAAGAGGGCATCGTGTTCGCAGCCGGCGCGGATCAGTTTTTGTCCGAAGTTTACCCCATAAAATTAGATCGGAACAAACGATTAATTATATACGAGCGGAGCGCAAGATAACGGCGATCTATTAAAGATCCGAATCTTTGACTTGTCATTTATATGTATATCTTATCTCAGGAATTTGCTTACTAACAATAAAAAGGATTTGATAAATTGGCCGACGCGCGTGGTGAATTATTCGCGCCACCGCCGCGCTGACTTTTGCAAAGGGAAACATTTGCCCAAGGACGCGCCGCGCCGCTTCAAGGCTGAAGGTCGTAAAGCACCTCGTCGTCCACGTCAAGTTTTGAAAGTCGCGGCTGATAACGGATAATAGATAGCGGCATTGTGGCCGCAGGAAAATCGATTCCGTGCGCGATGGCCTCCTCAGGCGAAAGGGGAAACCGATGGAGATCCTTTCTGCAGTTTCCGAATGGACCGCTTCCGGCGAAATTTTTCAGAGAAGCTTCTCTCTCTCGTCGGAGAAATCTCTCTCGTCCGCCATTTCGCTCATTTTTCCTTCCCCGGATTCAACTTTATCACGCGCTGTATTACTTTTCCCTTCCAACAGGAAATTAAATGAGCAATTATGTATCTGTTATATGTACTTATTACAGAAATTAAATGAACAATTGCATTTCTACTAAGATAATAATTATTTTAGTATAATAATTGTAATAAATATCATATAATTATTGTAATCATTATTATATATAATTATTACAATTATTATACAATCCGATAAAAATAAAATGAGATTTAGCATGTAATGTTAAGAACAGAAGCGCGTAATGTATAATTTGATAATTAAATTAATTAAAATTAATTCGAAATAGTTTAATAACATATTAAATTACAGTGCAAACCGAGTTTCATGTTATAACAAAATTTCACTTACTTAAATATACTTACAACTTTGTTGAAAAAAATTATGTAATTACGCCAGTTGTTAGACTGTGTTTCACCGCAATTTTCGCAACACCGTTCACGAAATAAATTTGGATCATTTTTCTTTTTCCTCTTTGTTCTGGATTTTTTGTTTGTTTTTTTCTAACGAGTAGATTGTTCCGCGTGTTCCTGCATTATGGCGGTTTTCGCCGTTTTATATTTCCGTTTTAATTAGCGCATGAAAACTGCGTTGCAATATTTTTAATTGGAAGTGTCAATAGCGAATGCGTGTATATACAATGTGTGTGGATGCGCGCGCATGCGTATACATATTGAAAAAATAAACTTTAATTGTAAATAAGGAACTTTCCGTATCGGCCGATAAAATTCCAGGCGAATTTTAACGCCCTGTTTCGAGCTTCCGCCGGGCGTTACGGCTTACAGCTGTATAAACTGTATAAATTCATTGTCTGGGCTTGATTGTTTCTTGCCAGATAATATTATCACAAGCTGTGGTTTATATTGATCAAAAGTACTTTTTTAATTTTTTAACCATGCCAATTGAAGAAATATCGCCTATAAATTGAAAAATTTATTAATAAAAACAGGATACATTATTGTGTTGCACGTGTTGTGGTATAAAAGAATGAAAAGATGTATATCATGTGAGTGAAAATTGACTTTCAATTGCAGCCAGCAGTAAAATAAATACAATCATGCACAATATATACTTTATCGTCCGATTTCAAAGAATTTTAAATTTAATTTTTGTGTTACAGTTGGGATTAATTAAATTCATACTAAATGCATATTACTATGGTATATCGGGGCATTGCTCAGTTAAGCCCACATTGAAATTGGCGTATAATTAATGTATAATAATGATTATTATTCGTCCTCTGACAATATGCGTGCGCGCGCTTAACGTGGCGCTGCTCCATTTATTCAAGAGTTTTAATTAATTCCCTCGACTTTAAATGAGCTCTCAGATCGACGGAAATACGTGTCCTCGAGTTTGAGTGCTGTCAAAGCCAAGTTTCACGAGTGACGCACACGAGGTGCATCGCGCGCGCGAACGCGGCGGGCGTCGTTATAACGGGCCACGAAGCGCGTCTCGCGCTGTATGCGACGATTGATGTAAAATTTCGGATTTCTGCCGGGGGATTAACAGAAGAGCGGAGAGAGGAGCAACGCGCGGCGAGAGTTACCCGGCGGAGTAAAATTTTGAGCGAAGATCAATTTCCCCCCGTAATTTCAAAGTGGAGCCTATTAAATCTCAGAGATGCGTCTCCGGAGAGAGACGCTCAAAGGCCTGTGCCAACTATAAACACGAGATTGCCGCAACAAATTTGTAATCGGATAACACTTTGACATAATTGGCCCTGCCTTGCAGGAAGCAATCTCACTCCTGGCCCCCGGGAATCAATATCAACAACAGAAGAACGACAGCATAAGTTCAAAATCTCCTGATTTTTGTTTTTATTGAGTCCATGATATCCTATATGTAACAATTAATGATACATAATTTAATATATGACAGAATATTAACTATTAAAAATGATTGGAATAAGTATATTACATACACTAAGAGAAAAGTGTTTGGTATATATTTGCGTATAAAACCATGTATATATGGTTGAATGAATGATGTTAAAGCTATGACAACAATAATATAGTATAGAGTCAACTATAATTCGCATTGTTAAAATAACAAAAAAATGCAGTTAGCACCAAAAATAACTAAAAATTATATCTAGTAAAATTGTGGTAACTGCAACTATTTTTTCTCTCAGTGTGGCATATGTAGAAACATATGATCAATATATATGATTGCGTATTTTATACGAACATTACATCTTTTATTTTAAAATTTCTTCAAAAGTTAGAAAATTTATACATGAGCATTTTCTCCAAGATACTGAGTTATAGAGATACTACGAGGATCCTGAGTTTTTCCATTTCTTCCATATTTTGTATGTCTATAGAGAATCGATGGTTGCGCATTTACAGAATATGACACGATGTGGCAAAAGGATCTATCTAGTAGTTTCATGGAAAGAAAAGAATAAGGAACACAGACGACAACAGGAATAACGGGGAAAGAAATATCGGTGGAAAGTGGAAATTCAGAGCCAAGGAGGCGGAAAAATGCAGCGGTACTGGTCGATCGACACGCTCTTAAGAAGATTACGGTGTCTTCTGGAATCCTCAAGGAGAAAGAACACACCGGAGAGGACAGATCAGAAAAGATTATACTTCTGCATGGGAGTCAAAGAAACTCTGCGAGGAAGTCTATATAGAATCTATAGATTCTTGGACACCACAATCACTTGGCTTCTTGAATCCCATGATCTTTGTTAAATAGTTTAATTTTGGAAAAATAACGTAAATTTGGTCGAGTCGCATCTTGAAACTGGAAAAAAATCTTTGTCTTGAAGATTGAAAGCTAATTTGACGTTTCCCAGTCCTTTTTCTAATATTTTTGCGAGTTTGAGAATATTATTCTTTAATAGGGATTATATCTTCATAGTTTAATGAAGTAAAATACAATTTGTAAATTGTATTTTATAGTCTGTTTTTAATTTTTTTATTATTTAAATACGCTATGCTTTTTTATTGATGTTTTTTTCGATCGTATGTTAAAATATTTATCCTGATGGAAACAAAAGAGCTAAGATGCCCCGTGTGAGAGTGGTCAGGCTCTAATCTAAAAATCCATTTCTGCGGGAATCGAAGAAATACTCGTCCGGAAGATTAAAGGGCCAAGACGCAAGATTGACATTTAGGAGATGCGGTGGATTCCTGAGGGGCGTTATCGACGTGATGAACGAGTATCGTGAAGAATTCAGTGTGAAAGAGAGAGAGGGAGGGAGAGAGGTGGTATACATGTGCGCCATGGAACATGGAACCAACAATTCACGGGGCAGCGAGCGCGGCCCGACGTCTTTCCAGAAATACGTGTGGGAGTCCTGCATAGCGGTTCTCCGCAGTGAAATACGGTAGGCGAAAACCGCCATGTTGTTCTACGTGCTATCCTATTCTATTTATGTCTGAATATTCTAAAACATTGCGCTGCCCCGCACACATCCTGTCACTCTGTCGAGCTGCTTTCTGCCTGTCCCCTGACCGTCTCTCCAAACATTCGCCTGTCATTCCGGACATTTCGGAAAACACGGGGCTGTCAGTGAGCCTTATGCATTTATTGGCTCGTCTCAAGGATGACGATCGAACAACGACAGAACGACGCAATCATTTTGAAAAAAGACATTTTCTAAGAAATATATTGAAGAACTATTGAAGAATTAAATAAACCGATTGGAACTATTAGTGACTATATAACCATTAGTGACTATAAAATTATTATTTATATTTATTAGTGACTGTATAACCATTAGTGACTATATAACTATTATATTTAGTAGTGACTATATAACCATTAGTGACTAAATAACTATTATAACTATTATATTAATTATATTAATAGTTTTACAATTATGCAGTTATAAAATGATAGAAAGGCCACTTATTATTTCGAGCAACGGAAGTAAAATTACAAAAAAAAACACGTATTATACTCTTTTCAGTAATATTTCTTCTAATCGCGAAAAGAGATAAAATCAAACGTTTGAAGACCTCCTCGGTTTTTCCGGTAAAACTGATTACGCAGGACAGAGACGTACTAAACAGTATGGCTTCTGACCAAGCAATCAAGATGATTTTCTCGGACCTTCGATATCTACTCTCTTGCCCGGAATCAACGGAAGCATTGTTCGTTTCCACCCTTTACCCCTTCCCATCCCTCGGAAGCGTAATGTCGTCAATGTCGTCATAAAGGCGAGACGGAGATGATTGACCTGGAGTCACTCATCTTGTTCGCTCTCGTTCGACTTAAGTCCAAAAATCGTTCTTCTCCGCAAAGAGACCCACATTTCTCCCTCCCTATCCCTGTTTCCGTTTCCTCATCCCATCGGGATTATGTAATACTCGAAAAATTCCCGGGGAAATTGAGGGACGGGAAAATCATAAGATTGCAATGAGATTGCACAGCCATTATCGGGGCGATCGGCCAAAACGTCGTGGAATCTAATCGATAAAATAAAAAAAATTGAAATTTTAAAAAGTGATCTCTTTCCCGAAAATGTAAGAAGTATTTTTTTCATTAAAACTCTTAAAAACGGAAGTCGGGCTCTTCTTGACGTAACTCAAGGATTTTTTAAATATTTTTTACAGATCTTTAAATATATTCTTTTGTGAACTTCCGTCCTATTTGTTTGAAAAGTTTTATCTGTAAAAAGAAAAGTTTTCAAAGATCCTAAATTTCAACATTTAACTTCTTCATCATTACCGTCTAATAATTTTCTGAAGATCTTCCTTCAAATGAAGAGAACATAATCTTCCGTTGATGCAGTCACAAGGACTAGGTTGGTGTCTTCGTTGAAGGAGCAGAAGCCCGGAGATAATGTACGAGCTAATATAATATTCTTAGACGGGATGCGGTCGGTTGGATTCTATACCTCGTGGATTTAATGGCGGGAAACGTTTGCAGTCGCGACGGATGAATAATAATCGCGGCGCCATTGCGGATTCTGTTCTCAATTTGGAGCGCGGGCCGATAGGGCCGTGATAAAGCCTCTCGAAAAAGCCGGCCGAACTCCGAGTTTCCATCGAACGAGTGCGCACCGGCCGGCGCGGCGGGCGCGGTGCCGAGATTTCATAGAGCTCTCATTCCGCAGCCTTCTCGCGTAACTGGGTAAAAAAATTCGCGAGCGCGGCGTTTTGATTTACGGAACTTTTTCCCCGGCAACGAACGGTGACGTACATATTTTACAGGCATGCTTTGCGGCAAACGCTGTTACGAATGCGTGAAACCTGATAACGGTGATGCATGAGACTTGTAATTTCTTTAAAAAAGTTGCCGAGTCTTTGAACCGGAGTGACCTTTCCCGTTCTTATGCAAAATTGACCTGGCGTCGAGCTTTAGAGTATATACCCTTTGTAAGTATTCGGCGCGCGCAACAACGATTCAATCCACACACCCTGTGCAAACTTGACAAAAAAAATTCAATTTCAATTTTCCCAATTTTATTTACCCGATCGTTTCAGTTCGTCAATTTTAGTTATCAAATAATATACGTGAGGAATTTTAGTAAAAAAATGTTCTCCTTCTTCTTCCAGCGCGGTGACCGTTTAACGATCGTTGGCGATCATATTGGCTATCATGCATGTCAGCCATTATCATGATTTTCCCGCGGAAGAATAATGAGACGGTTTCTCGTTGCCTTCTTCTAAAAAATTATTCCTCATAAATTATAAAAAAATGCACATTAGTGAGCAAAGTATCAATTTCTTCGTGCCTTAAAGAAATTTGTTATCTCGCACACCACCGTTGAATATTATCTTCTTCCACATATTTTAAGAGAAAATTGCAAATTTCCGCCTGTTACACTCGTTGCTCATCAATCGGAATTTATTATTACACACCTTGTTAGATTCTGTTTTCTTTACTACTCTCTCTCTTTCTTTCTCTCTCCTTGTTTTAAATTATAATCTCGAAACTTAAATTAAGCTTTTTAACTCAATCTCTCTCTTTCCCGGTGCGAAAGCAATTGCCTTGCTCATCAAACTTTCAGAGAACTGAACTAAACTATAAAAATGCAAACAAAATCACCGCGTCCAGGGGCAGGAATATATAGCCAAAGGAAGAGGACATCGAGAGAATAATTCTTCAAGTGTCCTGGAACATCCCGCCGCGCCGGTACTGCGAGGTTCAGTCGATGAGGGAACATCGCGATTTTATCCACTTCACGTTCGTGCGGTGCGGTACGTCGAACGCTCGAGAACAAAACAGGCCGAAGTTAACGGCGAGTTAGTCGACGGTTGAGCTGTTTCGGGACTCCGATTTGATATGGCTGGCTTCTCGTTCTGCCGGAGCTACTAACTAATATGTCAAGCCGTTTATCCTCCCTGCTTGTAACTCGGGACACGTATGTTCGGATCTTTCTCCTCCTCCGACTCCGCCGCCGCGCCTCCTCCTCTTCCTCCTCCTTCTCCCCTCGCCCCCTTTTACTTCTCCGATATCCTACAGCATCCAACCGCACCGTCACCTATCTCGCAGGCAGGAATTTTAGGGTATACCCGGTTTGCGGCAGCAGCGCGTTTGCACACTGCCGCCGTTCCGCCAACATGGCGTCGCGGTTTGATCGAATTAATTAGTTTCAATGGCTGATTGTTAGTTTTGAGTTTGAGCGAAAGTTCCGCGGAACAAATTGAAAAGCCGAAAGGGGCCAGTTAAGAAAGCAGCGAATTGAAAATTCCGCTAAATCCGCTAAGTATTGAAAATATATAATAATATTTAAGTTGGCTTGAATTTCAAATCAACTTTACCGGTACTTTTCCAAGTATCCGAAAGAAAGACGTTTACTCGATTCCGGGACTTCGATAGAAATTCGATGAGAAACTTATTTAGCAAAATTTGTGTGCGGAAAGCTAGACGGACTTAGACGCCGTTGAAGAAGAAAAGTGCGGTTGAAAGATGGCCGAGACGCTCTCTGTATTTCATCATTTGGTCCCGATACCGCGCATCTCCGGCGATTCACTCGATAAAATAGCTTTCTCCCGGCGCGGCGTTATTTACGCCTGATTTGCCGCGGCAATCTTCTCTCGCAGCGGGGAAAAGACGTCGCGGCGAATTGCGGCCGACGGTTCGCGCGCGGAATTGCTCATTCGCGATTTGCATATAAAGCTAACTGATTTATCGCGTCGAAACCTATAATCTCCCCGCCGATGAGTCATCCGGCCGTATTCTCCGGCCACATTTAGCGCCAAATGCGCGACCGTCTGATTCTCGCCTCATGTTCGCATTCGACGTAATCTTTCAGTTCGATTAACAAAGCGATGAGATGATCGGATTTAATAGTTAGCGTGTGCATGTAGCTGTTACTGATCGATGAGCCAACCAGCGTATTGAAGTTGAGTCGCTTTATAGACACGGGGAATCAATATATCTATTCGAGGTTGGCTATTTTTTCAAAAGCACAACTGTTTTTTATAGACCATTGCTGCGGTTAGATTAGATCGAGAAAATAGATAGAGAAAATATATCGCCGGGTAAAGTGGTAACGCTTTATGAAATCGCTGTTTTTTTTTCTCAATTTAATTGACATTAAAATAAAGATAAGCAAGTCTTTTGGGGTTTTTCCGCCCTCAGTTCTCGGACTAATGACGTTGAGTATATTTAAGGGTGTGTTTCGTAATCGACTTGGCTATGCGCATAATGCGGCAAACGAAAATGCATGTTAGCGCTTCAGTGATGAACGTATCGGCGATGCCTACCGCAGCGTTGCCGGGATATATTTCACTTACATGGCCGCATCTCCTGTTTACCCCGCGTAAATCCCGCGTAACTGTCTGACGCAGCGATAACATCGTTATATGTTGACGATGTGTTCGAACCGCGCGCCGCCATCCACATTGTTTCCCGCCGAACACGTCATCTTCGTGTATCAGGGCTCTCGCCGTCCCTTGGATACCGTCCAAGGTGTCGTTCGATTGATAATAATGACCGTATGAAAATAGCCATATTTTTCCGGGGAAAAAGTATGGCAGTAGTGGAGAAGCTTCCAGGATTTTTGGAGCCCTTCGCTCGTTGGAAATTTTGACTACCCAGACTATACCCTGAACTAGGTCAAAATAGGAATTTCTTTCCTCTCCTCTGTTTTTATTAGACGTCTACATCATCTATGATATTCAAATTATTATACTCCAATGTTGAAATTATAACATTTTTCAACGAAGAAGTTCTGAGATAATTAGAACAAAATCTGAAAAATGTTTCCCTAACAGCAAATGATATCATAAAGTATAAGATGTTATAAGTTCTCAGTATATTAAGTACATCTTTAGTATATTCTATATAGATATACAGGATTATTGTTGTTTAGGACCGTTGATTATTCGCTTTATTACAGTTTCTTTGATTATTTTATTGTTATCAAAACACTTTTTTGTTTAGTTCTGACGCAGAACTCATATTTAATTAAGTTCATATTTAATTAAGTTCTCACAATCGAGTGCAATGAAATTAATTCTTTGATCCCTTCCTCGACTCCGTAACACGAAGCAGTCGCATGACGTAATCTCGACTTGCACCGAGGGATTTAAGCGAAATCCGACGCTTTTCGCATTGAGGTGGACTTGCTTTATATCGCGGAGACTCAAATTTCGGTGCAGCCGATGTCCTACGTGCCCGATTTCAAAGGGTCCAATCTCCATCCGCGCGCGCCCGGCAAGGCCGCCGCCGCACCGCGAAGAAAAGCAACGCGCGTTCTCGATCGAGCGCTATCGAACGTGGGGACAGCCTGGGGCTTTGCGCGGAATCTCTTTGTGCACGATACATTTTATCAGATGAAAACGTAACTCGCTATGCATTCGCGATGCACGCGCGGATTTTTCAAAAATCCGCTCAGGTTTTTCGATTAAATGTTGCGATGCCGAGAAAAGATTGTACATCAAAGTCCATAAACGAATCTGAGGAACAAACCGACAAGAAATAGAGAATTGAGATTCTGACTTGAAAATCTTATAAACCTAAATATTGTATAAACTAGTGATCACATAATGTTAATAAAATTTGCATATAGTATCGTTATTTTCCTGTATAGTAGATGTATATACTTCACGTGTTTTGAAGCTAGCTCGTACCTCATCGATCCGTTACCGTCTTAGGCGACGTTTACATGGCAAGTCACAAACATCCTGCGGAGCCCCCGATGCATATTCATTTTTGCCGTGGGTAGTATCGCCTTGGGTAATTTTAAGGGGGAAAATTTTGCTGACTCCCGCTTCGATGGGAAACAGGGGCGTTGTCGCCGCCAAGATAAACAAGATAATTAAAAGATAATTAACAGATAGAAGAGCGTCGTACGTGACCACGCCGTGCCAGTTCCAGATAATCTCAATCCTCTTTCGCTGGAAGTGGCATGGGACGATAAAACCCAGTTGGGGGCGAGGGCAGAGGGGAAATAAAGAGGGTTGGCAACGAGGCAGCGAAATGGGACGAGGAAGGGAAGGGGGAAAGACGCAGGAAGAAAGGGCTTGCCAAGCCCCCACGGCGATTTGTGCCTGCTTCCCGCAATAAAACCACCGAGCTACAATCACGAGTACAACTACCGCGTAGTATCGGCCACCGAGATCGAAATAATCCGTCGGGTTACTCCCGGCGAGTCCCGTCGGTCGACTCGTGGATCCCACGATCCCGAGATACTCGCTCAAAATGTTTTAGAACGTAGGAAGCGACAAATGCACAAGTAAATTAGTAAAATAAAAAGATTTGGAGGAATCCCCTATACATATATATATGTATATATATATATATATATATATATATATATATATATATAGAACAACTCTGAAGATCAGCTGAAACTATAGGAATTAATTAATTGCGGGGGATTCCCGAGGATAATGAGGCAATCCAGAAAGGATTGAGATGATTTCTCGAGCGCGGAAGGAGCGCCGAAATTAATTATAAATTCCAAATTAGAAAATCTCTCCCCTATGAAACTGGAAACTCGTTGTAGGGACAACGCATGCAAGGACTCAAAGATTTATGGGGAACTAGGGAAACAAATAAATTCCACGTTTCCACGACTACAGTTTATCTTTCGAAAGAGACGCTATTTATTCCTGTCATCGTTTACCATCTTTATCTACCGCGGCGCGGTTACGACGTATTGATTCGCCGAGACCCGGGCAGTTATTCCTTCATAAAAGCGCGCGCGCTGGATACGGTATGCAGACATCTCCGTGGGTTACGATTTTATGCCGAATCGTAAACTTAAGAAACTTCAAAGCGATAACTGCCGAAGAATCGCGATTTGTAGCTTTGAATGAACAGTTAAACCTCGAGGAACATCTAAACTTTCGCGTGTTCGTTTACGCGTTAATTTTCCAGAAGTTATGCACTCCTGATTGCTTATTGGAAAGTATAAGTATTCGGAGAAGTATTCCAACCTTCAAGGATCAGAGAGCGAAACCAAAGAGATTTAACGGGATACAAATTATTTTCGAATCGCAAACTAGGAACCGGAAATTTATAGCCAAATCACAGAAAGCAAGGAATTCCAATTTCCGAAAGCGATGAAACGAAATCCTTTAGTCGAGCGCTAATTTGCCTACTGAAAAATGTATAATTCCTCGCAAGGTCTCCACCGATATGAAAAACAATTCCGGATCGGCGGCGCTCGAAACATATTCGACATCAGCTTCGTTCGGGATGGAGAGGGATTAAATTTTGCGTGAAATCCGCATTAAGCCGAATCGGCGGTGGGGGTCGCGGCGCGAGAGAGGGATGGGCGCAAAAGCAAAGAGGGGGATGAGATGAGAGGGGACGCGGAGCGCGACAACACGAGCACGTACCAACATAATTTGTCTAACTGCGCTCGCTCGCACGGTCTGATGGTCAACGGGATTGCCGTTGGTGTAATTCGGCAACAGCTTGTAGTGGTTCCGAGTCCCATTGCACGGTAACGTGTACTAATGTTCGTGGCCCCGTGCTATCTGCTCGTATTACACCGCCCTGTATAGCTAATCATCGTTAGTGACAGAGACATCGACCATGGCCAATTAATGGTGTTGCTCGTTGACGGGTTTCGGCAAAAACCTCTATACCCGGGCACGAGTACATGATTCCTTGTTGTTCAAATTGTAATCTATATGTGACATCTAGCGGGGAGAAAATCTCTGGAAATGGACTTTTCTGTTGCTACATGAAATCGCAGCACTCCGCAAGTAGAATATAACGGTGTCATTCGTTGACGTTCAATAAAAGCTCGCTAGGACTCGCTAGTGTAGAACGCACCGTTGCCCAAATTGACATCTAATAGCAGAAACATTGTTTTGGAGAAATAAAACCTGTAAATGGATTTTTCAGTTGCAACTTGAAATATATATATATATATATATATATATATAAATGAAATCAAGAGACAAAAATCAGTACGTAGCATTCAACAGTAGAACGATAATAAGGTAGAAATAAGGCAGCGTGTGTAAAATTAGGCAATAGGAGGTACGCTGGCGCGTGTTATAACACGGAGGTTACTTTGAAGAGAGATGGAGATGACGGAGAGAGAAAGCTTTAATTGGGTCATAAGTCCATCGCACGATTCAACCAACTCTCAACCTACTCTATGGTTCCTACCTGAGTCCAAAACACTTTCACTCGCTTTCATAAAGCCCTTACCCGACTCCAAATCACTTTCGCCCTTTCCTACAAATCCTACCGTGCTGCAAACTTCTTTCGTGTTAACTTTACGAGCTGGGTGCATAAGTATGTATTCGTTATACACGCGCGGAAAAAGGAAAAAATAGTATATTATATAAATATTAGTAGTGTGGATATAAATATTAGTAGTTTAAAGTTTTAAATAGAGAAATGGTGTAGCTTTATAATAAATATGAAAATAATTAAAAGATGCATATAAGGTTATTTTTACTAATATTATAGCAATATATAATTATAACAATAATTTATAATTACTAATAATTATAAAAATAAGAATTTGAACTATAATTGTTTTACTATGCAATTATAGTTTTGCAATTATAATTAATTTGACTTTTCTCTTACAATTAGTGTGGATATACGATTCTTTACTTCTATAAGGTATATACAGATATACATATATATTTATATAGAATAACAAGTTACCAATTAATTATTTCGTGATATAAATATTCCAGTAACGTAATCATACTTGAGATATTACTGAGTTACAGCAAAGTTGCCGCAATAAAATTTGCGGACAATGATAACCAGGTACGGGGAGCGAGTGTACTGTACAAAATGCAATTTGCAATGTCTTGCGCTATACGGCGTTCGTCGCCGACTTAGCGATAAATTCTGGACGTTGGTGCGCGGCAGTATATACAATGCATATTTCATTCTGCATAATGAATCGCCGCGCCATCGGGCCTTTAATTAAAATTCAGGCTCGGCCCGTAATCAGGAAATAATAATTTTTACGCGAGCTCACCCGACATCCCACATTATCGTCTGCCGCCAGGCCGGATGTCGCGCTATTTGCATATCGCAATAACTTTAAGGCGAGAGTTCATGTTTTATATTGAGCAGCCGTAACAAATTTGTTTATTTATCATGAAAGTTTTAAAAATTTGCAAAAGCGGCTCTACACGAAGAATTCACTTTGACGCAATCGAAATGCGATGAATTTGCAAATGCGAAATTTAATAAAATAATAACACACAGAAAGGGAGAATATATAATATATATATAAATATACATATATATATATATATAAAAGCGACGTTTTTGAAATCGTGAAATAATTGTTATGTAATTGCAATTATGCAAACATTTTGGCAACAAAGCTAATTGTTTATTAACGAATGCTGCTTTAAAACTTTCATTCGCATCAAGGTTTTAACCATCGCATTGACAAATAATTCATTTATCTTGCATTGTATAATAATGGAATGTATAATGTATGAATGTGTATAGCCATTCCTGAGAACAACTTTTTCACAGAGAGCATTTCAAACATTTCAATATTTTGAATGAATGAGAAATCGAAATGCCATAATACTTGGATTCTTGAAATGAAAAGTATGAAAGGCAAAATTGTATCATAGAATGTGTCGCGAGGTTTATTTTTGTACCGCCGTTGCTGTGCCAACGCATTATCGAACGTCGAATGGACGACGATAAAGCTCGTGGTCCATTTTACTGATAAAAAAACATACACAAAAAAGGGGGAAATGCATGAGCAAGCTGGCGCATATATATGTCGAGTCGATTCGCACTTGTTATGAGAGCCGCTGTATCGTAAATATTTATTCGAGGAAATATTTTTCCCCGAGTTCCGCGAAAAATTTTTTCCGAAATTTTTTTTCCTTGATCGTAATCGTCGATCAGCAGCGACTTGCTGCTCTCTTAGCTGTTTCGAGGTTTCATGAAAATTCAAACAGTCGCTGACAAGCGCAACACAAGGGACGCGGACAATTATAGATTTCAGCAAATAAATTATTTAAAAACATTTTTCGAGTTGAGATATGAGACGACGAGTACAACGATTATAACATGTTTTTCTAATTGTTTATAATAATTTTTAAATAAACAATTTGTTAATAAATAAGTAAACATGAGAAAATGTGTTGAAAACGGCTTTGCAATATGGTTCAATAATAATGCGAAAAATTACGTAAATTTTAATAAAAAATAATTATTTTAGTGTAAAACAAGCGTTATCCGATCTATGAGCAATATTAGATAACTTTGCGCGTCAATAAAAAAATCAGCGTTCGTCGTACGAAAAAAATACAAGGGTCCTTTTTTGTTGCAAATTTCGTCCACAACAAGATGCATACAATAAAATTCGTCTCAAATAAATTCTAAGGTCTGAAAACAGCGAAAAACTAAGAGTAGTCCAAAAAATCAAAATTTTTTGCTTACATAGCTACAAACTAAAGAAAAAGGGTCTAAAAAATCGGTTACACCCTGAAAAATATTCTTTGTAGTTCTCAGATGATGTGTGATTTTTTGGGAATTTTTAATTCCATATTAAATGACTGAAAAAAATCACCGACGCAACATCAAAAAACGATGAAATTGAGGGTTTTCGAGATCCGAGTCTTGGACTTTGACGGCGTGTGCAAGCTAAACGACTGACTTGACGATAAATGTTGTTCAGATCATTATTGTAGATAATTTTACGCTCTACAAAAAAGGTACGTATAGTTAATTACCCTATCTTGCTTAGTTTTTGAGATATTTGAGAAAAAATAAAAAAAACGCGTTTTTTGTTGATAATATTGTTAATAACTTTTTAATGCGCATTAATTATGCAAAGCAAAATTAATCCCACTTACAGTACCTTAAATCAAAGCGATTCATGGTGGTTGCAACCTGAAAAGAGTGATTGGAAAGTTACCCCCCTAAATTAGTCTAATATGACTGGCCTACAAAAAATATTGTGACATTTTCTTTTTATCAAAAAGAGATTTTATAATAATAATGAGTGATAAGAAATATAAACTATAACCTGTTATGTAAAATAAATTATTTATGCGTATCTATGTTTTACCTAACTGTTAATTTTTTTTAAATTAAAATTTTGATTTTGATTTATATATTTATATATTTATCTTTATCTTTATGGCACTCCCCGGGAAATTCTACCCCTATTTCATGTACCCTTGATAAAAATTCGGTCCACTACTAACGAATGAGTATAGTTCGCGGTCAGACAGACAGACAGACAGACAGACGTCTGGTACTTATATAATAGTATGATTTATATTTTTATATTTGTATTTTTGTTTATATTTATATATTTTATTTATATTTTTTATGCGATATATATATATATTTTTTTTTAAATTTTTCTTTTTTAAAACATAATAAATAGTTGATAATAAACCGTACGTGATGAACTGAAGTGTAACATGAACGCACAGCTTGCAGCGTTGCCAAATAATTCCTTGAAAGTCGCCATTAAAAATATTCATCTATAAATCACATTTCAAGTCAATTTTTAACATAAATATTTTGTTTAAATATTCGGTGACTCTGTATTTTTATCGACACTATCGAAAGTATAGAGTTTAGCGAATAAGAGTAGCGCAGTTAATATTTAATATCTTGACATATTTGATAAACAAATTATTACATTAAAACGTGGAAAATAGACTTCTTCGATAACGTCACATATAAAATATCGAATTTTCAAAGTCACAATTCTTCTTTATATGTTCGGTAATGTGGTTTAATTTTTTTCTGTCGTAAAGATATGCATTTTAACTATCTCGTACCAAAAAATCAGTTAATTCTTAAGACTTTGGTGTCATGAAAGGAATACCTTAAATAGAATTTTAAATAGAAAAATAATTCTGAATTAATTTTATCAATAATTTTACGGATGCAAATAATTGCACTCAACTTTTCTTTCATTATTAATTTCAACCAACAGCGTTTTCAAAACTCACTCGTTATTCCATCTCGCTTATTATTGAAAATAATCGTTTCAGCTATTTTAATTATTTTGCGTTAAATTTGATATTGCAGATTAATTACACAATTTCGCTACTGCTTTCAAATTTCGCGACATCGTAACATACCTCATAAAGCATAAAGCAATTCTATTATACTATATCTATACATACATGCTATATAACATCGATATTTCGTAAGGTCAGTATCCACATCCTATTACTAATGCAAATGCGCCTCTATTACTAATGCAAATGCGCCTCTATTATTATTGCAAATAAGCTGCCCTATTATTATTACAAATAAGCTACGGGCGATGGTAATTATTATCGATTTGTAATTGTTTCCACGTGACGCGAGTTTATCAATCTTCGCCCATTCAAACGTGAAAATACATTATAGACTGCAAGCCAATGACATGAAGTTTTCGATAATAATTCCTTTCATTAATATTTATAGTCTGTTTATAATCGATTGTTTATTTATTCGAGAAGCGACGGCGTTGTTTCTCCTCTTGAACTTTTGAGAGAAAAAAGAATTTTCTGAATTATTGTATATTTTATTTCAATACTTAATTAAAAATAACTAGATTTAATAATTTCAAAGTTCTCTAATTAAAAACTCTCCCCCAACGTTGGAAACTTGAAAGTACTTTCAGTACTTGCGTTTATTTTCATCCTGTTACCGCATCCTCCGGGAAAATTGCATCAAGGTACTTCTTAATCATACGTTTGCGGAACATATAGTTTGACACGCTGGCAATAAACCTCTTGTTGCGCGAACTTCCAAGCTCAATCTCCCCCCCCGCCCCTCCTGCAATTTATTTTATAATTCTACGCGGAACATGATAGTAAGGAAAAAAAGGTGAAAGCAGTGGACCGAGAGGGGATTCTGTTTATTTTACTGCTCCAGCGGCTTTCGCAGTTGACAGATTGGAAAGGTGGCGGACCTCCCGGCTTCGTAATTCCCATGAAGAGGAGATGGGGGAGGGGGCTGCAAAAAGAGGAGGGAACGCGTGGGTGTTGCGGTGTTGGGGAAAGATTGCGGGATTACTGGACGCCGGTGTATTTCGTAGATATCGCCGCGCGGTACCTTTTTTTTTATTGTGTCGTAGCTCTCTCTTTCTCACCCCGGACTCACCCCCCCTCGTCACCCCCGCTGTCCCCCCTTGAAGCTATAAAAGCACTCTCCGCCGTTACGGTTTAAAGCCGCGGTCGCTACGTCGGTCGATTTGTTAATTTGCGAGCCGACCACTACTTACCCTTGGCCGGAGAGGGTGCATTTAGAGGGCGCGTCCAGAGAATGCCCGATAAAAAAAAAAAGGATTAGCTTGACAAGTTTATGGTTTTCAAATAATGCGGGATAAGCACTTTACCCCTTTCTCGTTCTGTTTTTTTTTTAATTATCCGATTCGCCGTTTTTTCATCTGGTGCTTCTTGATTACTGTGCGCTCGCAAATAACCTATTGCATTATGTCTAGCGATCATATCTCATTAATTTTGTCAATTATTCCATACTTCGTCGTTTACGAAGCGCTTAGAATAATCAAGATTCGCAAAGATGCGTAAATGATTAATTTACGCAAAAATTAGCGGAAATAATCCGGATCTCCCGCGAGAGATGAAACGCGCGCGCATGAAACCGAAACGTTTATCTGCGGCCAAGTGCCAAAACAAGTCCCATTCCGTTGCAATGGGAGCACCAGGATCGTTTCGGGGGCAGGAAAAAGCGCGGTAGACACTAATGCGTCTCTTCCTAGAAGGATATAGCGGGTGGTCGATTTCTTGCGGCCTTAAATGTCGTTGGAAAGTAGCGTACTTGCGGTACGCGGCAACCGCTGTCGTTATTCCGCAAAACAGAAATTCCCGCGAAGGAAAAAGTTCTCGGCTAGAGAACGAGAAATCTATTTGTTATTCCGCGGCCGAGCGCCGAATAAATTTCCAGGTACACGTGGCCAAACGGCCGGATAACAATCGCGATTTAGTGGCGCTGACCGACCGAATCGAATGACGAATATCGAATCGCCGGTATAAATAAGTTTATTGTGTATACCTATTAACAATATAATGGAAAATAACAATATGTGCCAGAACAATAGCGTGGCGATAAAACATTAATTAAAAACTTTTAAATGTCTTATATAACATTTTTCTAACAGCCCCAGTTACGTTTCCTACGCTCGTAGGAATACAATTATCTTTCGGTACAATTTTCACACTTAAAAGCATAAGTATGTAATATCCTGCAAAGAGAGTCAAGAGAGAAGGAGAGAAGGAGAGAATTAAATGAGAAAGGACGACGCACGTTGCTGTGTTTGGTTGTCTGTAGTGTCGGTGGCAAGAAACAAAAGCCGTTCTAGCAGGTGCAGGCAGCTTCAGGGTCGAGATAAAATGGAAATGCACTGCGCTCCGGTGCGCGTATATACATATATGGCGAGCGCCCCGTGTATGAGGGCATGGCATGTGTGTGCTTCATACGTGCATATGCGGGGCGCGAGTGATAACATTTCGCTGAGGCCGCCTCTATCTCCTATTGGCGCTCGAATTGTTACGACCTCGGGATATCCTGCAACACCGGGGTAACTCCTTTTAGGATTCCAGACGAAGGGATCTCAGGATCTCAGCTGAACCGTCGGCGATAGAGGATAAGGAAAATATCAAATATCACAATATACAAGAAAATGAAAAAACAAAGAGTGTGGAGAGAGAGAGGGAGAAAGAGACAACCAAAAGATATTCTGACATGATATAGTTCCTATTCGATCTGCAAGATGATTTACAGAATGGAGGATCAAAAATTAAATTGTCAATGATAAAAGTGATTGAAATATTTTAAAATACTAAGAAGAGAGAATATAGAAAGAGGCAGACAAATGTACAAGTTGAAAGATTTGCATCTAAAGAACTCTGCATGAGTAAAGGATGTGTTGAAGTGAATAAGTGAAATGGATATTCTTGATATAATTACAAGAACTATATAAGATTTTAAATCAGGAAACGAGAAAAGTGTAGGTTCCTTTTATTTTAAAAAAATATTACATTATTAAATTTTATTTATTTAAAATATTTTAAAATAAATGTTCTAACAATAGATGTTTAAATATAAAGGTAAGGATTTTTTTCTAAATGATAAACGCAACGCAAGTGGAACAGAATAACAGGACAAATAAATCTTCATAAATCCACAAATCCCTACAAAGGTGATATGCCCTTTAAACTATATTTTACTAAAACATTTTTCTAAATTAAAAAAGGGATTTCTGTATTCGTTTGTATCTTTTAATCCTTCGCTCTCGAGATATGACAAGTTAAAACCAGTTTTTTGCCTCAATGGAAGTTTACAATTCCATTGAAAAATTCTATAATCCATTGTATATTTACACTGTATTTTAGCAAAATTTGTATTTATAAGGAATATTTTTTTCAATTCAAAAATGTAAAAACTATTATTATATATCATTAAATTATAAAAAACATGTAATGTATACATATATTATTATTCATTATAAAACAGAAACCATTATTACATTACAATATATATATTTATAAAACATACACACATACACCCTATTATATTAAATTAAAAATAAAATGTAATTGAAGGTTTATCGTATTTTTTTTTTACATTTTCAGTTTCTACAAATTGAAAAAGAAAGAAAAATTTAAAATGTGTTAATGGATAAAAAAATAGTATATATTTTTATTATTAAAAAACGATAAAAATTATTTGTGCGTGATAGGTTAACTCGTACAATTAGTTTAAAAAATTATTGATTTATATCCGCAGACGCTCTTCAAAAATCCATTTTTTAAAGTTTTTTTAAAGCAATTAAACAACCTGTATAAATTTATGTCGCCCGACTGTCGCTATGGATTTGAAATCTCTCAAGGTAAAATTGAAGGCCATAAATAGTCGGCATGGCCAATATGTCAAACATCTTCAAGCGCGACATGAGTATAAATGTATCGGTCCAATATCCTCGTTCGAGAACGGACGCCACGCGTGCAGTTGCGGAGTGTAATAACGTTATATGCACGTCGGCAGTCAAGTGAACGATGAACTCGGACAGGTACGGCCTATTCCCCCTCGGGAT
Organism: Temnothorax americanus; assembly: GCF_048541705.1. NCBI lineage: Eukaryota > Metazoa > Arthropoda > Insecta > Hymenoptera > Formicidae > Temnothorax > Temnothorax americanus. Next base: position 248,881 of record NW_027509811.1, read on the forward strand.
AGTCGTCGCGTGATAACTGAATAATTAATTATACGGTGAGATTAATTTACGCGGGGAAGCAAGCTTCGTTTGGAATACGAAACCTGGCGGCTTGTCCGAGGGGAGAGAGCATCTATATATATATACATATATATATATCCGGCAAGATTTATCGTTTACTTGATGACTCTACTTCGAGCGATTTACGGATCTTAACTGCCATTACGACGGACGCAATTGGCTCTGCTAATTTTACGCGGCCGTCGATCCACCGTTGCCATTTAATCACCGCTAACTCCGCGAACTGACAGCCTGAAGGCAAAATCGTTTCAAAGCCCGATAATTTCATTCCCCACTTTCCGACTTCATCCGCCCTCATGTCTCGAGAGATGCTTAATTATTAAGATGACGAAGTCTAAAGATATCACGTTCGAAAAATTGAAGAAGAGATTAAACGAAGAACTGCTTGAGAAAATAGTAAAAAGAAATACAAATACAAATAATTAAAGAAATTTTTAGATTTTGTTCATTATATGAATTAATCAAACTTAAAGTATTGATAATTCTAAAATATTTCAATTTATTATCTAACGGTTTTAACCTCGAGAACAAATTTCCGCAAATAACCAGGAAACAAAAATTACGTGAAGACCGGTCTGCATAAATCAATTAAGCCGCGAATTACATACAAAACAAGTTAGTGCGCGATCGTTCGACACACACAGGGTGTTAAAGGCTTAAGATCCAGCCCCGGCCGCAGATCCTACTGCAAAGTCGCCATTGACATGCAAATGAAATCATAAAGCTGCAGCGAAGCGGCGGCGTATCGTCTGTAAGGTATAATTACTGCGGGCGCATCGATCCCCGGTCCGCGCCGCCATGACGGCCTATATCTCCCGCAATTATCTCCCGCATTTAATCAGACTAAATTCACCTATTGTTGGCGCAATACGTGCGTCGTTTCGCTATATGATTTCGATTAGCGCTCTCGGCTTCTCCCTATACGGCACCCGAATGTTCAAAGCAGCGATTGTTACGCGCGCGAAGCTTCAAACGTCATTACTTCGCGCGCACATTTGCTGCATGCGCTAATAAACTCGCTGTCATCATATTTCGCGTTACGTAAAACAGTATGTTTGAGAGGTTTCAATGTATTTCACTGTTTATTTCCTCGATTTTTCTCTTTCTATAATAATAGCAAATTATCCATTAGTAGTAAAAACCATTAAAATTATTAATAAAATTTAGACTTATTATCAATTAATAACTAAATTAATAGTATAAAAATGATTGATAACACAAAAAGAACACAAAATAATTTAAAAAATGATTATTAATAGATATCCTTTCAAGAATTTTTTTAATTACTTTACACAATTAATAAAACAAAATTAATATATTATATTATATTATTTTCTAATAAAAAAATATTATTGCAATAAATTTAATAAATAACATAATATTTTTCAAAAGCAGAATTAATAGCTATTATAAAATAATTATAGAATAATGAATGGGGGAGAAAATTACTTTACAATGATCGTTAATTCCGTTATTGGAGGAAATGTTATATTATTTCGTACACATAGAATGTGACATATTGCATCAATGTTGCAATAACGCACATTATTATGCATTATTACGCATATAATACTTCCATATAATATTTCATTGTTGTAATAATTGATAATTATGAACCTGATTAACTCTTTATACCTTTCAATGTCATAAAAGATAAATGTAATCAATTGTGGCATATCAATCGAAATGCGATGAAGAGACGCGCGAGGACTTTGCATATACAATTGTGACAATCAGGGGAAATGCCGGGAATGCATTTGTAGCCCTCGCGGTTTGTAACCCTTCCCCAGCCGATACACGCGTTCTCTTGACGGCGCCCGACTGCACACGACGGCCATCGCTCACTTGGCCCAGGCCGGACCGGCCACTTGTCTTTGTTTTATCGAAATGCGATACGGTCAGCACCGTGTAACGTTGGCTGCACCGCTAACCGATAATGCATGACCCCGACGTATCCACGAAATTGCGCGGTCTCGGCGCATCTCCGTTGCAACTGCACCGCTGCAGTTGTCGGTCGGCTTGGCCCCTCTCTCTCTCTCTCTCTCTCTCTCTCTCTCTCTCTCTCTCTCTCTCTCTCTCTCTCTCTCTCTCTCTCTCTCTCTCTCTGGTTAAGGCTCGGCACGTTTGTTGCTTTGCTCGGACCTTTGACGGCTTTGACCCGGATCATCATTCCGCTCGATAAAAGAAGATCGATAAAATATTAATTTTTATTCTAAAAGTTACGTGCTAGAATTCCTGATGTCATTCAATAAACTTGGCAATCGGACTAAAAAAAGTCAAGTGTTCTAGCATCACATTTGCCATTTTTTTTATAAATAGTGAAATAAAATAAGTGTGTAATTTTTCAAATATTATACTAGATATTATACATACTCTATAGTGGTATACTATGTAGTACTTAGTACTTACTGTATAATATATTACTATACAAATAGTATATACTATATATATTAAAATTATACAAAATATTATATAAACACTATATTTCCTTTATGTAAAAAAAAAACTATTGTATCGTTAAAAGTGATTGAAATTTGGACAATTAGTGTGTTACAAATAGAGATGAAAAGCGTTTCCTTTTTCACTAACTTTCCCTAGGGTAACTTTGTCCCGAATTCCTACGAGAGAATATATTCTTTGCGCCATGATGTACAAGTTCCCGGGGACGTCGTACATCATGTCGCGAAACATCGCGTCAAAGAAAGGACGGAAATAGCGGACGGGCGGCCTCTCATGTCGTTTATCGATATGTTGCTCTTGACGAAATATCGGCGTGCGATGTAGCGGAGAGAAGTTTCTGAAAAGCACTTCGGCCCCAGCGGGGAAAGTTTCGACCAACTATCTACGAGTGTTCCTTCCGCCGAGAACGACAACGGCCAAAGTTTGCTTATGAATAAATTTCGTCGCATCATCGCGTTTACTCGCCGTTTATTATTACTTTCCCGCCGTCGCCGTCGTTCGCGTTGCGGGCCTAGCAGCCGGCCGCGAAAACGCGCCTCTCACGAGGATTTTATATAAAAAAGAGACACCTCTTTTCCTCGTGACACACTTTAACCTCCAATTAAATTCCAATTTAATTAGAAAAAAATGTGAAATTCTCGAATTATGCCCTTTTACTTCTCACATTCTTTCCTAACTTTTTTTGCTTCCTCATAAAAGCTTTGTTTTCGTAAAAAAAATTTTTTTAAGTTGCTTTTGCCAATGTGTTCAGAATGTTCTAAAACGTCGAAAAGTCGCTATTTTAAAAAATGTCGGTATGTGTGTATGTATGTGTGTATGCTGTGCCAAATTTACCAAAATTTCTATAACTCCAGAACTAATTAACTAAATCTTAACGAATTATATATGAAATAAGGGTAGAATTTTTCGGGGAGTACTATAGAGTGTATAGTTTTTCGTTATCTATTTTCTGGAAACCAATTTTTTTAATTTTTTTACTTAAGAATTAGAAAAATAAAAAAAACGGTTTCCAGAAAATCGGTAACAAAAAACTATATACTCCATAGTACTCCCCGAAAAATTCTACCCCTATTTTATATACAATTTGTTAAGATTTGGTTGATTAGTTCTAGAGTTATAGAAATTTCGGTAAATTTGGCACATTACACACATTAGAGTTGAGAGACCTGTATGTAAGACCGTGATCTTAAGACATCACTTCTTCTATGAGGAAGCCAAGTGCAAATTTCTAATTTGCACTATTTTTTTACTTGTTTTATATTATTATTATATAATATATTTCTTCTCCAGTGTTATATATATATATATATATATATATATATATATATATACTAGACCAGTATTAAATTACTACTGGTTACTAATTTAATTATCATAACTTCTTGAAATTAATTACAGCAATTCTAGTCATTATTCATGATATTCGCGTACACGTACGCGTATATTAGTTCTTGAAATTCCATTAACTTGATTATTAACTAACTTTTAACTAAAAATTCTAAAAATTTGGCGTATTGAGCGTTATGTTTTTTGTCAATTAATTATTATTGTCTTTATAAATTATATTTATAATTAATTTTACTGTTAATTATTGTAATTCTGTGATAATTAATTGCGAGTATTAATTTTCATAGTTTTCGAGAGATTCTGTTTGCATTTGTATCTCGACTAATTGACGCCGGGAAAAACGAACCCGGTGCAACATCCGTTGCACAAACGCCACGTGTAATTCCCGTAAAAGTACAAGCGCTGGTGTACGTGTAAAATCCACGAGCGTGTAAAGCCCCTAACTGTCCTAACTACGTGAAGTTAATTCGAACGCGCGAGTTTCAAAGCGGCTAATTTGTCACATCGGCTATTCCTCTTGACAAGCAAGCGCTTTTAAAGCCGAAAGCCAAAAAGAAAACTTTTGTAACACCTTCCATTCATGTCGGGGAGGAGGGGGGCATTAATGCGGCCTACTTGAAAAGGACGCGCGACGCAAGCATCGCGACATCCAAGAAGCGCCCCGTGATATGATGCATCGTGAATTAGATGTTTCTATTCAGTCACGAAAATTTTGTATAAAATAATAACTCTTTGAGTTTGTTAATTCACACGATAGATAAGCAAAATTCTGCCTAAAGTATAATTACAACATAAATATGCAGAGAAGAAGCGTTTTGAACGTGATAGCGGCAACAAGATTTGTAAATGATTTTTTTAAGTATACAAATTGCGAGGAACAAAATTGAGCGTTAATTCTTACAGTTCAATAATGCAAAAATTTGTAAACGTTAAAAATTGCAGCTTCTCAGGGCAATCACGCTCCTGCGGTCTGGCTAAAAAATTGAGAAAGGGTGAGAAAAGAAAACGATTACTTATACTCTGCAGAAATTTCTCATTACACCATCTCGCCAGACGGCTTGACGGCGAAGAGAAACGAATTCTAGATTTCCCCTGTGTCATTGGATTAAACGTCACGGTCGCCGGAAATGGATAGCGTCATTTCTTATTCGACCATGAATTATACCCCGCGCAAATACATTTCCGTCATTTGCTGCAACTGCACTTGTATGAACGCGTAGATGAACAAAGACAGCTGCGAAAACCGTAAAGCGATACCTACTCACACACTCCGCGAGCGATAATACTTTATAGCGTATTTCAACGAATTGGAGGTTTGTACATTTCACACGATATGTCTCTGCAAAATTCTTGTTAATGGATTTTTCCTTAGTTGCAGTTTGTAGAAAACACTGCCTTTAAAAATAAGATGATTTGGATTTTTATAGAGCACTTTCTATTATATTGTTTTGTGATAACTAGAGAAAAATTGTAGAGATTTCCAAAATATCTGTATTTCCAGAAAAGTATTTATATATTTGAAATAATAACATAAATTAGCTATAAAATAAAAATGGCGTACGCGTATGTATACTTGGATTTATTATCAATCGGTAAAACAATAATGTCGGGTATCGAAGAGAATTTTAGCGTCGGTATGCCGTACTTAATCGTCAATTAACGCTAATTAATACCCCCATCAGTATATCGGTTTACAGCAATTTAGCGGCGTCACGCTAATGGATCTGACCCCATGAAGCGTTTATCGAATCTGAAGCCTCAATCTCATGTTACTCAAATGTTTGCCTTCTTATACTCACGTTGCACTGATCAAAAGACTCTCTCATAAAGCCCAAAATCTCGTCCACTGACGCACTCATTTCGCCACAAGGCACCGCATGAAACTTACCTGAAACAATAATTGATTATTACTCGTAAATATTTGGTGGCAATTGAATCGAGATAACTAAAATGGCCCAAAAAAGGCTAAATAATTTCAAACAATTAAGAAATCCATTCGTAATTTTGTGTTTCAGACAATCCGAATTCTTTTGATCCGAGAAAGTTCGTTTTACCTTCTTTTATATTTTTTACAGCTTAAAAGACTGGATTTTTAGAGATCTCAACTTGCTCACACATTTCATGTGTCATCTATCAAATCCTGTAATAAATTATTTGCATTTTTGCCCGAATTTTGCATATACATCTCCTCTCCCTGCATCCCGAAAATTTATCTTCGATTTTCCAAATGGATCGGGAATTTAAAGACGGATTTCAACGTCTCTGTAGCTCCTCGGTTACTTACAAGATCTTTAGATCCTTAAATCCTGCGTGTTTCACGGGGGTCGGGTCACATGCTGTGACTCGTCCTCGTAACGGAGAACTTTAAATGACGTTTCAAACGGAGCTCACTCGTGAAAGTCTCGTCGTGAGATAAGAGAACCCAAGAGCTTGAGTTGTGTAATTTGGTAATTCGAGGATCAGAGAGAAATGTATTTTTCTTCTCCTTCCTTCTTTTCCCCTGATGCATTTCCACTTTTTCGTATTTTATCCAGTAAAAGATATTTGACAATTTGTCATATCCGTAATTTGGCCAAGTTGTATTTGTCAGGAAGGACATAAACTCGAGCAGTCTAGTATCTTTTTTCGAGACAAAAGATACTCAAATAAATTTTCCATCCTTGTTAACCATACTTACAACGGTTTAAATACACATTTATATTTCTTTTTATATCATTTATGTATAAAATTTTGTACGTGAAATATTGTGAAATATTATGAATGTATGCTTTCCATGAAAAATTAAAGTCCAAAGCAGATGCTCAAAATAAAACTTTCGTAATTAGCTGTAAACATGGTATTTATACATTTTACGCAGACTAAAAGTTGGATTGGTTTCCAACTTTTGAATTATTATTTTTGCAAGTTAAAATAGAAACATGGATATATGAGACGCTTTTTGCGATCACTGTATGATCGCTATGATACCCGATACAGCGAACAATTTGGAGTCGACGATGCCGCATTAATGTTGCTAATTAACTCATTTTCGTTATTGTTGCAGGTATAATTGCGCTGTATCGCTTTGTTTACGCTAAATTGGTGTACTATTGTACATACAAGCAACAGCGTTCATAGTAATCGACTCTGCGCACTTTTCTGCTCTCTGACAAATTGTCATGCAATAAAGTACTGCAGGTTATATTAAATTTAGAAATTATACGTTACCATTTCTAGATTACAAAAAATAAGCTTAACTAATTTTTTTAAGTTAATATAAAGACGGGAAAAATGTCTTGAATTAATTTATTGCGTCAAATAAAGTAGGGCTGGTAATTTGCTTCGAAGGATTTTGATATTCGAAGCTTTGAAGTTCGAAGTTTCGAACAATATATTTGTGCGAATGTCGAATTCATTTAAAAAGAACGCTAAAAATATTGTAAAAAGGAAAAGAATTAGTCAATATATATATATATATATATATATATATATATATACTAAAAAAATGTGTAATTGTTCCTAAATTACAATCTTGAAATATCATAACATGAATTATTATCTACATGTTTAAAATAGAAAAGTTTTAAATAAAAAATTAAACCGTTCTTATTGAAACATGGAAAGAGTTTTCGGAAATATTTCTCGTTCTGAAATTATCAAATAACGCATACTGCGATATTTGTCTTTAATATGCTATAGTTGTTTGAAGTATATCTATCACTTAAAAGATTAATATTGCACACAATTGGCAATTATATATCTTATTTAAAAAAATGTATATTTATCAAAAATAGTTGTTGAGTTATTTATATTTGTTTATCGCAAAATTCGTATGTGTACATATATATAGCGAGAATAGCGCGCGTTGGCTAATGTATAGCTTTTAAGAGTGGAGATCACTTTTAACTTTTAAACTTTCAAAAAATCAATTTTTTTAAAGGTTGAACATTTTATAATATTTTTAAAATAAAACGCTTGTTACACAATTTGAAACATTTACCAAGTTAGTCAAGTTACAATATTTTATTGCGTCAGAGATTTAAATTGTGTTATACTTATGTACTGTCACTGAAACTTTAATCGCGTTTTTCGAAATATTTTCGAAAATTCATCAATTAGATGTCCAACACATTTTGCTTTTAATCTATATAAAAATTGTTAAGACAATTAACAATTCGTTAACAAAATTATTTTTAAACTAAATATAAAATTAAAAAAGAACTAAAATAAAAACTAAATAAAAGTAAATAAAACTAAATATTTTTTGTCAAAAAAAAATAAAAGTACATGGCTTTATTGTTCTAATAAAAATTTGTTTTAAAAAATAAAAACATTTGTCGAAACATTCTCAGAGGTCATGCAGCTCCGTTGCGGCGAAACGATATTGCCCGCAGTTGAAAAAATTCGCTCTGACGCAACGGATGTCGCGGGAATACATAAATATTTCTTCGCCAACAAAGCCAACTGTGGAAATTTCTTTTCATGTGATTTCCACCATTGAAGAGGATTCATATTAATGTCAATTTGTGGCTCACAAAGATACAGTTGGATCTGCTGAGCTGCCGAAGTTAAATGCGTGTTTTCGGGCTTTTTAAAAAGATAGTCTAGTACGCTTTTTGACAAGGTTTGTGACGATTCGGACCCTGTTGGAATAAGAGATGTTGCTTCTAATTCAATCAGTTCTCTGCTAACGTTTTTGATACGCCTTCAGTTCCACAAGAAAGATGATTAGCGATCACAGTTTGAATTACTGGACGTATCATTGATGCTGGTGCTCCGGATAGTACCGCAGTTGCAATTTCAAGTGGTTTGAGAACTGGTATTAAATTTTCAAACATACTCCATTCATCTTCATTTATTTCTAAATTTTTAGCATGCAAAGGAGTTGTCACGGTTCGATCTCCAAGAACAGCTGTGATAGCGCTACGATTCTCTACAAGTCTTTCAGCCATAAGTAAATCTGTATTCCATCGAGTACGAACACTTTGGATTAATTTCCGTTGAGGTAAGCCTAATTGTTCTTGTTTTTTTTGCAAGAGCTTGTGAAGCAATGACGGAATTATGAAAATGGGAAACAATTTTACTTCCTTTAGCAAGCACGATGGAAATATTTTCTTCCTTCAACGCATCTTTCACGGCTAAGTTTATCGTGTGTGCTGCACAACTAGAGTTGGATCCGACGTTCATCATGCTATTCACTACGAGAACAATGTTGCTTGCATTATCATGAACAATGGATACAATTTTGGTGTCAATTTGCCATTCAGCAGCAACATTTTGTAAGCTGTCCGCTAAATTTTCCGCCGTATGCCTTTCGTTAAGTTCTTGCATACTTAACATGAATATTTGTGGCTCCCATACGTTATTTACGATGTGAGCATTCACATTCATATAACCTTCTTGAGATCGAGAAGTCCAACAATCCGTGTCCAGAGCAATAAATCTGCACAAATCTAATGTGCATTGGATCTTTGTTTTTACTTCATCTTCAAGAGCGCACGTAAACGGCGTAGTACTGTCTGACTGCATAGGCACTTGTATCCAGGCTCGATTTCTTTCATAAATGTTTCGAAAGCAGGACTAGAAGAAAAACTAAAAGGCAGTCGGTTAAATGCGATTAATTTAACTAGTGCCCGTGTAATCTTCTCGCTGCGTTCCTTGCTAACAGATGTAATCCCACGTGCACGTTTTCGTGGTATAGTGTCCGAATCAGTGGCAGAAGATCCTTCGATTGGGTCATATTCTTTCGAAGCTTCAAAGCTTCGAAGTTGTCAAAAGTAACAGCCCTAAAATAAAATGGCACGAATAAAAAAATTAAAATTTTAATTTAATCAAATCTAATGCTTGTTAAAAGAGAATTGAATTAAATTTACGCGCGCTTCCTTTGGGAATTTGTATTTAATTCAGCTCTCTCTTAACAAAAGTTGGATTTAATTTAATTAAAATTTGTATTATTCAACTCATGCCACTTTTGATCAATTTCACTCGATAAATAAACTTAAAGTATAAAAGAGATTACACGTGGGAATGAAGTTTCGGCCCCCCCCCGTAAATTCTCAGCGTCGCTGAGGTCGGTCGTTGCTGCTTAGGCTTAGAAGAGATTTCGGTTAACCGAGGCAAGGATTATCAGGATGCCGTGTTACGGGGTCCAGGCTGACTAGCGCGGGGATAACGAGGGCCGATCAAATTCCAGGTGACGTGTTAAGCCCGGCTTAAGGCTCTGCAGCCTTAAGAAGCGCGGATCGAAGCGCTACACTGCATATATCCACTACATGACCCGAAGATACGTATAAACCGCTCGGACGCGCGTTAATTTGCAGAGATTAGGATAATCAAGGTGAAAAATGTCGTATCGTGCGAGCTCGTTGTCAATTTAACGTCCTAATATATCGGGCGTACACATATATCTTAACTAAATTCGACCGAGGTTGATTCGACATTCTCGAGTCGAGCGGATAAAAATGGAGAGTTGCCCCGGGGGGGCGGACAGATATAAGGACCCCGGCGTTCCTACAGGTTTCGAGGGCAACAAAGTCTCTCTCCATTCTCGTCGCAGCCCCATCGTTAGAGGACTTGTTCTACAAGAGTGGGCACAATCTAGCAGCGGAAGGGTGGAGAAGGTGAGGATCGGGTCGGGAATCAGGGTTCGGTACCGGGCGTGGACGGTGCTGGGGGGGAGGGGGCGGAGAGGGAATAACGGGACGCATTTCTTGGAAGTAAACTTAATTACTGGGTGGTACTCGCTGCTCTGACATTTGGCAACGAGCCTCTAAATCTCGAAGAGGAACGACGACGCCGTTCCAAATTGCACTCTCGCGGAGGCAATCGCGCGGCGTCCTTCGCCAAGCACGACTTCCTTCCGCGCGCGAGGACGCTTTTACTCTATATCGAGATTTCAGCGTAAATCCCGTAATCCATAGATCCCCAGAATCGAGAATTTGTCGGCCGCTGCCGACACTGCAGGTAGGAGATCCGAAGAAGCTAGAATTTCATTAAACAAAAACTCGCGCGAGGACGTGCGACCGCCGCGCGCTTTCGTTGACAGAAATATCGAACGCTCGCGATTCGGTAAAATAGAGGGCGTTATGGGAGTTATCAATCTAAAGGGAAATAAAACAACGCACGGTTATTTCGCCCCTTTGATTACTCGAGTTCTCGAGCAGTTGCGAACTTTCTCCCATAAATTTCTCTTACGATTAAGTGGCGAGCGAGCCGAGGCGCGATAGCGAGGTGGCGAAGCGACAAGGAAGTTTTGACGCTATCTTTCGGCAGGATCATTCGAAATGGAGCAATGAGCAATGTATATATATATACGGGGACAAAAAACCACTCGGGGAGAAACGGTATTTCTTCCATAAGGGGATCATTAATACCCCATAAAAAGCGCACTCCGTTATTACGGTAATGACAAACATTAATAGCCCGCGGAGAGTGGAGTTTTAATGACGTCACGCGCCGCAGACAATTGTTGTAAAACGTCGAGGGGTGCGGGGGGTGTCGTTAACGTCGCCTTAAAACATAAAATATCGACTTTCTCACCCGCACCGCCATTTGCATTGACGCCTTTATTCTTTCGTTAACGATTTATTCCGCCGCGACGCGAAAATTTTCCTGTCATTACCAATCCTCAAGGGGGTAATCGTCTCTTCTCGCGAGCACTTCTTCGCACGAGTGATTAAGAGAATGTAAAATCCCGGCGAATAATATAAAATTATTTAGATTGAATCCGAAATTATTATTTTACACAATTATATATACCGGCCTTTACTTGAAATATATTTGAAACGTTGGGAACAGCCTTACTCTCGTCAATCCTCAACAATACTATTTGTTCCTTTAGTATTTTAATCAAATTACGTTGTTTACATGTTTAATCATTAAACACACACGCGAGCGGAAACAAGGAGACAAATTTAAAAATCTACGTGCGCACCATAAATTTGTACCGTGGCGTGTTTTTGTAACATTGAACGATACGCACCGGCGGAGCCGGTTGCATTAATTATGCTTTATTCTCATTAATCCCGCAAAGGTAGTATCTCATTGCGTATGTACGCTCGACGTTATAATTAATGAGCACTCGCTTTAGTTGCATCGGGATCATCGGCAGGAGATTACTCTTCTACATGTAGCGCCTCAATACGTCTAATAAGGCTCTCACTTTCAAAGATTTAATATACCAACAGGATGGGGATCATAGTAATCAACTGCATGAAGCTATAATGCTTTAATTTTAAGTATCTTTTCATCGCGCGCGCCACGCTTATTTCCCTCTCGGGGCCAATGCAATATTACACGATTTTTATGATTACGGGGCGCGAGTAAAGTTTCAAACTAACAAAGATTAAGCTCTTCAGAATTATAATAAAGCTTAATAAAATTATATAAGAATTATATAATATAAATAAAAATAAATTAATTACTACTGAAAAATAAAAAGTTACTCAAATAAATAAATAAATTAGTGATAAACGTACACATACTTTTTTTTAGAAAAGACTATCTTTTATCAAATCTGTATTCAGGTCTTCGAGACTTTGCGCTATATTTCAGAGAAATACTAGAATAACAAATGCGATATATTTGGCATGGTTACCATAAGGAAGGAGGAATGGGACTTGTTAAGAATAGGCCAAAATATATTGCCTCGTCAGCCTAAATAAAATGGATAGCATCTAATCTTGTGAAACAGAAGCCCAAGACAGCAGTAAGAAATAATAGCGTCGTAACAAAGCAAAAGGAATACAGAAGGGAAAAGGGAATAATCGTTTGCTAGATTAATCGAGGTTCGCTTTGCGCCCTTGAAATTTCTCTGTTCCTCCGAATCCCTGAATTTTTCATTCATTAAGTTCCCCGAAATCCTTTGTCTGCTAATCCTTAAAACGCTTAAGCTCCTTTAACCTTTCCAATATTTTGCTCTCAATTTTTTTCCGTTATAAATTTCTTTACTTCCTAAAATTAAAAGCTCTTCTGTTTTGCGAGGAACGCGCGTTTGGAACGACAAATGTTTTGGATCCGCGCAATTCTTGCGGGCAACATTTCATATTTTAAGTAAAAATAACAATAATAGCTGGCGAACAGGGCAGAAAGTTTGGCGACTGGAGTTTAGAGGATCATTCGAGAATTCTCGTGTTGTCACTTCCAGAAGTTTTAGTTTCTCTCAGCATCCTTAGGGGACGCTGTCGAATCCTTGGACCTGGGTTGGCGAGGCGAGCCAGTGACGGACTCTGACTTTTGTCCTTGTTACCGTCAATATTGCACCGCGAGAGACGGACGCTCGATAATTATGTCTTAATTAAGCTGTTTGACCTCATTTCCGCGGGGAATGCTTTCGCTTCTGGTCGACGACCATTTTCCGCCCCGTTGCGCACCTAGAAACGTTATACCTCGTTTGCCTACGGTAAATACCTTCGGCAATGATGAGCTTTACGAAATGATACTGCATGCAAAAAACGGCTTCATTGTCGGAGTCGACTACCGAGCTTAGTATCTAGTTATTTTATCTCCGGGTCCACTTCTGATTATCTCTGGTGCCAAGTTGTATTCTTAATGGAATTTGATTTTATTAAGACGCCGGAAATTACCAATTTGAATCGCCTTAATTAAAATAATGAAAAGTAAAGAATAAAGTTACATCAATTTTTGTAATTGTATAAGATTTAAAATTTTTGAAATTTGAAAAAAAATTTTAAATTTTGTGTTTTAAGAAAAGAAATATATGATATCTTTATACAATTTATTTTATTTGTACTATTTAGTGTTTAGCAAGTGATGTAAAAATAGAATTGATCAATATAGCTCGATTCTTACTAAAATTCCACAGGTTTAGTTTCTAAAAGACGGGGGGGAGGGAGGAGTACCTGGACAGAATCACCCTGTATGCGATGGAGGACCATCCGGTGGTTGGCAAACGCGGATTCTGTTTGAAGTGCGGTCGACGGGTACGAGAGAGGTTGACTTTTCAACTTAAATGAAGTTCGCCTGCAATTGCAAAGAGGAAGAGAAAGGGAAAGGGGAGTGGGTGAAAAGGTGACGAGAAGAGAAGCAAATTTTATACAAATTAGACGGCCGCGCAACCTCCGTCACCTCCACCGCCCTCATTTGGCTTTCAGTCGAGGCCGCCGTCTGATGGCTAAGATTTCGCCAGGATACTTTGCAAATTAAGTCCTTACTGAAGTGAGCATCAGCCACGCTTGACTACGCTCGGAGGAAACCTCCTCTCTTCCAGCTCTTCGCGCGTAATCAACTATTGCCGCGTTTAATGAGAACAAGCGGAACAACCGCGGGTTTTTCCAGAATTTTCATATTATCCTTTCATATTTCCGAACCATTGTATTTTGAATGAAAATCTCTTAGAAATATAATTCTTTTATATTATTACTAGATTTTTTTTTTGTATTACATTAGATTATTATTTTACATTGTTGTAATATAATAGAATTGTATTTATATTATTATTTAAACATTGTAGTATAATAGTACAGCAGCATGGTAGCATGGCAGCATGGTAGTATAGTAGTATAGTAGTATAGTAATATACAAGTATAGCAGTATATAATATAGCAGTATACTAGGTGTCTGAGACCACCCGCCCACCTCTTTTCTTTCAAAAACTAAGCATTTTGGAGAAAAACGTTCCAGACAAAAATTGTGTGGTTTTGAGGGGAACATAAGATGGTGTCATTGATTTGACCTTGGGTGGCATTATTAAGGACAAGTCAAGGACACCTTCAGTTTCTTAAATGAAACCCCCTATTTTTTATTGCATATTCTTATAGCTTATGTCGAGAGCTTTCCAAAACGCTATAATTAAGTATTTTTTTATTAAGTACTTTTCGAGTTATAAAGCTTGAAAGTTATAGTATTGTGACATAATATTTTGTTAAGTAGTATTTATAATTCAAATTCCTTACTTTTTATATTTTTGCAAACAATATGAATCAATTAATGTAAAAAAACAAAATTTTCTTAAGGGCGGCGGTGTGGTCTAGTGGTAGAGCGCCAGACTCGTAATCTGAGGAACCAGATTCGAGTCCACTAGAGTCATGTAACATGGAAAAGTTTTTTTCCGAAAAACCGCGCCCCTCCGTGTAAGATGCGGAAAAAACTGGGCTCTGTCTTTCGGAAGAGACGTTAAACCGTTGTCCAAATCGATTTTAGCCGGCCAAAAATCTGAACTTCCTAGAATATTTATATTTTATAGTAAAATTTATGATAAGATATCTTACATATATTTGCGGAAGTGTTCAGTCACATTTCACTTTGTATTATTTAATATTTTTATGATAAAATATGTAAAATATACAATATGAATGAGAATGAAGTATGACGTTATTGACAATAATTTTTCTTTCCTTTAGCATTACCCAGGACTAACGACAAGGACGTAGAAAGAAATGCAGCCCCATTTTTCGTTTTTTTGTTGATTTTATTTTTTATATTTTTTGTTGGTTTTATATTTTTTTATTTTTTTGTTGGTTTTATTTTTTATTTTGCTATTTGTTTTCTAATATCTTGTTTAATTATTATATTTTGTTGATTTCTCTTTTTATTATAAATATTTTTACAGTTTTGTCCCATTCATTATAACTTAGTTTTCATCATTATTATCGTTATCATCATTATCAGACTCATTTTCCTTAATGACATCAGGTTGTTTCAGTAGGTTTAAAACGTCTGCAGAAATAGCGCCACTTTTTTTGGGACGAATTCGTTTAAGAGATGTAATGTAAGGATCAGACAAAACAAGCAATTTTTTAAATAAATCCTCATTTGTTGCTACACGCGAACATTTTCTCGTGTGGTGCTCTCTGAAGTATCGACAATCCTTATTTCTTGCTTCTTGAGCTTCTTCAGATAAGAGTCCAAGTGGAAGAATGGCTGTCGATACAATCATCTCGCCATGATCTAATAATTTATGTACAGTTGGGGGCATTGGGTACCAATCATAAACCTTCCTGTACAGGTCTGCAGTTTCCTTACAATATTCGCCGAATTTAATGGAATCGATCTCAAAACCGCAAGAAATGGCTTTCAATAAAATAGAAAACCGAATGATAAGGCCATTATCAATTCCGGTAATTTCACTGGACATTGTTGGATTTTCAAAGAATCTACGGGCAGTATTGCCGTCATTTGTGTTTCCACTACCTTGGGGTAGACTTCCGAAAACGGCCCCCTTCCGATTTCGATGAAACTTTGTGAAAAGCTTCGTTTTGGGTTAAAATGAAAGCCCTTAAAAGGAATTTTGGCGACTCCCATGATAAAGCCATTTTTTTAGATAAAATGATAAAAAATATAGGAAAATCGTCGTAATTCTACAGGATGTTATAAATTGAATATATACTGTTTGTATTTAATGATTTAATGTTTTTATTATATATACTTACAGCAGAATACATAAATAATATGCTTTGTAATATATTACACTTTCCACGCGAACCGAGGTTCACGCACACCCCCCCGTGCTTTCGGGTGAGGTGCGGTAGTCCCGAAATAGTTCACGCATACACTTTCCACGCGAACCGAGATTCACGCACACCCTCCCCGCGCTTTCGGGGGAGGTGCGGTAGTACCGAAATAGTTCACGCATACACTTTCCACGCGAACCGAGGTTCACGCACACCCCCCCGTGCTTTCGGGGGAGGTGCGGTAGTACCGAAATAGTTCACGCATGTACTTTGTAAAGCACACTATGTGTCTAGTTTAAAAGATGTGGAGCTCCCCGCAGGGGGGCGGAACCTACTGCCCCCACGCATACACTTTTCACGCGAAACGAGATGTCACATAAGTTCGTGGCGCGTTTTACAAGCTTGTTTATATATATACATACTAGCTTCTGACCTTGATTATTTAAATACAAACAGTATATATTCAATTTATAACATCCTGTAGAATTAGGAAGATTTTCCTATATTTTTTATCATTTTATCTAAAAAAAATGGTTTTATCATAGGAGTCGCCAAAATTCCTTTTAAGGGCTTTCATTTTGACCCAAAACAAAGCTTTTCACAAAGTTTCATCGAAATCGGAGGGGGGCCGTTTTCGGAAGTTTATCCCTACCTTGTTTTGGAAAATCTACGATTAATCCCAATTGCTGTCGGAGCTGATGCTGAATGAATTTTTTTTGTTTCTCAAATTCCAATTTATCGGTACCTGTAATTTGCCATTTTTTCAATGTGAGTCTGTATGTGAGTCTGTATGCTTTGGCTTCTGGAAGTATGCTTTACTTCAAAAAAATATTTCAAATAAATGTGTGTGTGCGTGTGTGTGTATATATCTATTTTAATCAGCCTGTTTTCGGCTTTATTTTATCTTTTTTCCTTTTAATCTCTCCTACAATATTATAATTTAAATTGTTTAATATATTTTAAAGACTATATGCAGTAGTATATGCAATAGATTTTCTGTTACTATGCGTGGCGTCTTATGGACAGATACCAAGCAGCCGCAAACGTCTGGCATTTGCGCCACGCGTAGCAATACAGAATTTGTTGTATCTTGAGAATCGCTGGGAATCGCGTGTTCTCGTATTGTATATCAGTTCTTAAGAGTATACACCTTATGTAGGAGAAGCCCCATCGTGGAAGTCGATGGAAGTTTTTTTCTACAACATGATATGTGGTCTATTTTGAATTATATAAAGTGGTTGTAGAAATTTAAAAACTAAATTAATCTGAATTAATTTAAGAATGATATCAGTGGTTTTTTAGAGGCTCACATGTTGATAAATTATAAGAAAAAATGTTTTATTAGTCACTTCAACAATAACTTTAAATAATCGCTATATATTTGGATTACTTATTTGAATTGCTTAAGTGAGCTATGCAATACACTTAGTTCGGTCATGAATTTTCTTCTCAAACAATGGCATATTTTATTAAAACTTTTATTTTTGCGTGCATTTGTTTATTAAGAAACAAGAAAAATACATATTTTCTTACAATTTTATATTTTATTTTTTTCATTTTTGGCCGGCTAAAATCAATTTGGACCCACTGTTGGTCCAAAGGAGGAAACAGTAAGGTAGTGGATGAATTGGAGGTTATATAGGGTTGAGTACGTCCCTTCAAAAACGCCCTTTAAAGCCCCTTGGGGTATATAAAGTAAAATTCTTTATCTTTTTATCTTTTTTAACAAAATTTTCTTAAAGAAAAACTTGTTGTGTAAGAGCGTAATGTGACACAGTAGATAGCGCACTAATCTACAAAGCTGAAGAACAATTTTAATGCCATTTATAATGAGTGTAATTCTTGTACCGTTGTTAAGAACAATGTCTAAAACGCAAATCAAGCACCCCAAATCGTGAGAGTCAAGTATAATACAACAGTACATAATACACAGCAGTATATTATATAGCAGTATATAATACAGCAATATCTATACTATTATTATAAAGCAACAGGGTTTGCATTTTTTTTGTTCGCTATGATCTCGGAAACTAATGGACCGAAAATTATTACCAAACGTATATGAAATAGGGGTAGAATTTCCCGGGGAGTGGTGTATAGGGATGTAGGGTGTATAGTTTTTTGTTACCGATTTTCTGGAAACCGGTTTTTCTAATTTCTTCAATTTTTTGGTAAATAATTGACGGAATTTCAAAGAATTGTATATAAAACAGGGGTTGAATTTTCTGGGGAGTGCCATAAAGTGTATAATTTTTTGTTACCGATCTCTTTGGAAGCCGGTACTGAAATTTTTGAAATCAAAAACCATTTGACCGAATTTTTATTAAATTTCATATACTTTTAATATTGATTTTTTTGAAAACTGGTATTAGAAGTTTTTCGAATTAAAAACCATTTGACCGAATTTTTATTAAAAGTATATGAAATAAGGGTAGAATTTCCCGGGGAGTGTAGAGGTAGAGTGTATAGTTTTTTGTTACCGATTTTCTGGAAACCAGTTTTTTTTTATTTTTTTTATTTTTCGAGAAATAATTGACCGAATTTTTACTAAAAGTATATGAAATAGGGGTAGAATTTCCCAGGGAGAACTATAAAGTGTATAATTTTTTGTTACCAAAATCATAGAAAATAAAAAAAGGCTACAAACTGTTTTTTTTATTATAATAGTAAAGAATTTTACATAAAACAAGGGTAGAATTTTTGAGACTAAATAAGTTGTTAAATTCACATGTTAAATATTAATCAATATCGAAAGTCGCTTTCGGAAAATAATTGATCGAATCTTCTTGTGGTGTTATTTTTTGACCCGGTATTTATTCCTTATACACACACACACATACAAACACTAACACAAACACACATACACAACAGGTGTAAATCCGACCAGGCAACCTCCACGTGGTACATCTTGGGTAATGCTAATGCCGGCGGTATTGACACAAAATTGAGGTATGGCATATTATATGCACAAATGCTTTATTTCCGAAATATAAGTTTGTTATATTGAAAATTAAAAAATGGCAAAAGCTACGCGTATGAGAGCAATGCATATGGAGAGAGGGAGAGAAAAAAAGAGAAAGAGAGAGAGAGAGAGAGAGAGAAACTATTTGGGTGTCTTAATACACATGTTCTCCGGGGCGAAGCCCGGCGGGGCATGCTAGTATAATATAAATATATAGCTATATATAATATAGCAGTATACAATATAGCAGTATATAATACAGCAGTATATTATAATATATAATAGTATTTTATTAATAGTAATAATTATAGTATATAATATGTATAAAAGTATATAATATACGTAGATAGAATGACACTCAATTTTTTTGCTAATTCGGAATATCGTGAATATTCTCGATACACAGTAGTGGCTGTATTTTCAAAAAAATTGTGTCATGCGCGATACACGAATTGCTTAAAAATGTCTTTAACATAAAAAATAACTAGATTAATTATTCTAAGAGATCGCGGGTTTTCCAACTTATATATTTCTTATATATTGCTAATTTTTTAATTTTTATTGACCGTTTGATTTCTTGGATTCGACAATTAATCTCTTTCGCGTCCGAGTCATAAAAATAATAAATTTCGAACCTTTGGCACGGAAAGGTACGTTTTGACGTTTTCACCCTTAGGCTTTCCTAACTCGCCAGCGACGATCGGATTAACTCGAGATTTTCTACCTCCACTTCCGTAATGCGGCGTTTTCTCGCGAGATATGAAATTATCGAAGTTGGAAAGTAAAGCCGGAAGAGATACGCTCCCCCATCGTGGAAACTTCAGCTGCTCGAAACGTCGTTTAAACTTTCCAATTGCCGTTTACAGGCAGTCAGGCAGTCCCTTTCCGTTCTTTGTGGATGGCCGCGTGCCTTAGCAATTTTTTTGTTCGCCATTAATTAATAGAAGCCAGAGGCGCACGATTGTTAGTAAAAGAGTCGAGTGTGTCTAAATAATATGCTCTTAGTCTATCATTCTATGAATAAAATGTCTTGCTGCAGGTAATAAAATTTCGAAGTAAAGTGTAGTTATTCAAATATTTGAGCTCGAATTTAAATATCCTGGAATTTAATGATTCAAGTATACTCGGCGACAAGATTTCGCCATCATTTCCAGCGCTCTTTCCGCAGCATTATGCAATCATTGGCTATACGCAATGCACATAGATGCAGCATGCAAGCGCTCGAAAGCGCGAGCGTCCTTGGAGAACATGAAAGGATTTGAAAGCCATTCGCGCAGCACCGGGGCGTCGCGCCTTTCTTTATTCAAAAGGATTAAGTTCCCTCGAAAGAATCGTAGTGCTTTCTGCAAGAGCGCAACAGTACATTATTTTGCCTTTTTTCTTCTTTTTCTTATATATATTTCTTGCCTCGCTATTTTCTGCGCTGATGGTTGCTTCCGAATGTAATAGATTCAAGGATGCGAAAATTCCAGATCCAAGGGTTCAACGATCTGTAAATTTCAAACGCGGAAAGTTCAAAGATTTTCGAGAGGTAAGAATCAGTTCTGAGGATTGAAGAAATCAGCGGCCGTAGATAATAAAGGGATCCATACGGATTTGTGACTGATAATATTGACTATTGACGTGGCAAGCATGTGAAGCAAAGGATTAGAGGATCTGCAAATGAAAGAATTGAAAAATCGTGGAATCACTTCCTCTCACAGAAGTAATTCTAAGATTTTCCACGATTCGTAAAGCAGAGAAGTATAAAATTACAGAAATCTCAGGAAATATTAAATTCACATGAATAACATAATTAGAACGAAATGATAAGATAGATATAATACATAAAAGTTAAATTATATGAAAATAAATATGAGTTTGAAAGTAAAAATTGAATTATATGGAAATTTATAGAAAAAAAACTGTGTTAAAATAAAGCGTAATATCGACGCTTACGTCGAATATCTCTTTTGTTTTCGCTCGTGAGATTTCACTTCGATTTTACTGTCGCTATCATATCACGGAGTGCATTTCGCGTATCATGCGAATGGGACAACTACACGGGCTCAAAATTCCTCTCTGTAAAGATTTGCCGAAACGGCTAATTCCTCTAAATCGGCTTATAGATTCTTCACGCTGTAAATCGGCCTCTTCGAAATGACATCGATATTAACCCCCGTTATAAATATCGAACCCCGACCGATATCTACATTCAGGTCGGCCGTGTCTCGATATGCGACATTCCGCAGCTGTCGCGCTATAATCGTTCGAAGCGTGAAATTATCGCAGAATCGATATCGGAGCCGGGTATACGTTTTTGCTCGAGTACGGAGAGATATTTAGAGAGCAAGAAAATATCGCGAGTGCTCGATCCCCCGATTTGCGATCGGCAGATATTATTCGGCAATCCCGTAGTAATCCATCAATTTTACATAATTATTATTGCAATTACAAGATTTAAATTTGTTATTACGTACAATTACAGTTTCACTTTTCTGTGTAATTTAATTACGGTTAATTGTACACTTATAACTTAAATTAATTTTGATAAATACATTTTAACCTTATTAGTATTAAATTAAATTAAAATTTATTAAATTTTGAATTAAAAGTTTTGATTCCGGTATTATTTACATTCATTTTGATCATGGTTTTAATGTCGCCCAAATTGATTTTGATTAAAATTCGAATTTAATAAAATTTTTATTAGTGCAAATAATAGACGATAAAAATTATTCGCATTTTGCGGGGTCGTTGATTACGTCATGGTAGGATCAATATAAAATTTCCGGCCTTTCCTACGCGTATCTGAAATTGAGACTGCGTTAATGAAGAAAGGATGGGTACTCTCTGTAGTGCATAATTGAGAAAAATCGGCACTCGTTAACGGGGGCGAGACGGAACCTCGTTCCGTGAACTGAAAAGCGTAATGGAGCTCGGTAAGGGTTGGAGAAGCACGAATGGACTCGAAATCACGTCAATTCCTGATCTCTGAGTAACGAATACAGAGGGGGTGAAAAAAGTATCTGAAAAGTTCTTGAAGCAACAAAGAGAGGAATATAATGAGAAGGACATATAACTTCCGTTCCAATCATTTCAATAATTAGATAAAAGTATGTACGTCTAATTATGTTTTTTCTTAGTAAATTTCAAAATTTAATTTAGTAGTTAATTTAGTAAGTTAAATTGGCGCCAACTTAAAAAATTGAAAGGGATTTTTAAAAGTATTATTCATTTTGCACTAATTTCAAAAAAATGAAAGGGACTCTTAAAAGTATTATTTTATACTTTTTAAAGCTTTTTTTAATTTTTTTTATTTTTTAAATACTTTTTAGAGCTTTTTTTTTGTGTGAGGTCGGTTCTATTTTTCAATATTGTTTTTTGTAACTATTACAAAATCTTGTTTTAATAATTTATTATTAAATTTTCTCTGGTTTATTAGAGATTTAAACGTTTGATCGTAACGTTCTTATAAATATTAACTCAAATATTGATAATTTTTTAAAATATTTTTGTAATCCGAGAGATGTATGCTTTTATATAGACTTTTCATTAAATTTAATTTTGCTAATAGATCCGTGTTAAATTGTTTTCGGCGACGTAAAAATTTATTCTGCTTCAGGAAAGAGATAAATACTGTACATAAATTTGCCTTCTCAAAGCAATCGATTACTCCTCTCCTCGGGAAAACACCTCCAGTCTCACACCGGCGAGTCGAGTCGCGAAAACTTGGGCGAAGCTCTCGCTCGTCGGAAATTCGGTTTCATCCGGGCAATTACCATTCACGGAGGTATTGTTCTACCATGCCCCGGGATGGAGGCGGACAATACGACGGATTAGCCGAAAACAGACTTTGGCGAAATTAGAACGGAGCTTACAACGCGTTTATTACAATACAATTTTCATTCTTACAATCGGCCGGCATCCGTTTTCCCTCTCTCCCATTGTAATCTATAGCTAGCGTGTTCGATATCAATTTATTAGAGTGCGCGTTCATGTACGGATTTGTTTGGTATTATAATAATAATTCGCGGACGTTACAATGTCGCACGTCCCCCGACGAGTGCGGAATAAGTGACATTCAATAGGGGTTGAAGAGCAAAAGAGAGATACAAATCTGAAATATAAATTTCAAATAACATGTTATAATTAATAACATAATTTAATTACGGACTTTGCGATCGAATAATGTTAGACTTCAGCATTGATAATTAATTAAAACGATGTAATTTGAAATAATATAAAATATGAATAGTGAAATATGAATAGTAGCAAAATCTCTTGATCGAGTTGATCAATGTCAGATGGATTATTTGATTATGGAAAAGGGATTCCAAAATTTAAGTAAAATACTAATAATAGTTTAGTTGAGAAGAAGGGAAATAAAAATGTCAAAATAGACCCTGAAAACGAAAATCTAGTCGCGAAATGCAAACGCTTTTGTCGCCGACGGCGACCGTATACACGGTATTTAAAGGAGAACTTATCAAAAGCAGCGTAAGGTAATCCTATTTGTGATTATAAAAGTTTACCGAAGAGAGCTCGGCAATACAATGCCACCGTTACTTTAAAAGTTTCGATGAAAAATCCTTTTCCCATTTAGGGATTAAAGTATCGGAACGCTGCCGAAGGATCGGTTTAACCTTCGGAATAAAGAACTGCAACTACCCGCGCGCGCGCGCGCGCGCGTAATGTTATTCCTAGACAAGATACTTTAACAACTAAGTGCGGCACTTTGAAAACGCTGCAATAATTAAAATATATATGTAAATTTAAAATTTTTTAACTTTAATTAATTAATTACAAATATTAAATAAAAATGTTAACATTATTATACCGCGAAGGTATAACGTTTTTATAAATAGATTTTATAACAAAAATTATATATTGGAATGACATTAAAAAATATAATAATAAAATCAGGATAATTTTAATTAATTAAATTAATTGCGAGGATAATATATTCAAAGTATAATTATATATACAATTTCAAATTTGTAGGTACTTATTATATTATTGCAAATTTGATACTGATATGATTAATTTTTTAAAATATTTTGCTTCCTCATAGAGGAAGCTTTGTTTTCGTGAATTCCGTATATGAACCTTCAATTGCGTATAAAGTTGGGTCTAGTCAACTAAATTTAAATTAATTATATATGAAATAGGGGTAGAAAAAACCAACAAAGAGATTGGTTTTTGAGTTTCTTCTGCCAATATGTTCAGATTGTTGTAAAATGTCGAAATATCGTCTAAAAAACCCGTCCGTATGTATGTATGTGCACATTTGATGTTGTAGTTGCTCTAACTTCCGCAAATATTGAGATATCGAGCTGTTTTTTTTTTAATCGATAGAGTATCATTCAAGAAAGGTTGGTATTGAATTTGGAAATGATCGGTAAAGGGGTTCTTTTTTAAAAAAATTTTGAATTTTTTTAGAAATGTCTGTGGTTGCTCTAACTTCCGCAAATATTGAGATATTGGGCTGTTTTTTTTTTTTTTTTAATCGATAAAGTATCATTCAAGGAAGGTTATTGGTATTAAATTAGGCGATGATCGGCAAATTAGAAATGTCCGTGGTTGCAAATAGAAAACTTCGCTCACAAAGTTTATTTTTATAATAATAACAGATATTAGTATAACAGATATTAGTTGCAATAAAGTTTATCACAATAAAAACAAGTGTGCAAGTAGAAACTTGCACATTGCTTCCTCATAGTTTTGAAGTGTGTAAGTAGAAATTTGCACATTGTTTTCTCATTGTTTTTAGGTGTGCAAGTAGAAACCTGCACATTGCTTCCTTATAGTTTTTAAGTGTCCAAGTAGAAACCTCCATATTGCTTCCTTATAGTTTTTAAGTGTGCAAGTAGAAGCCTTCGCTCACAAAGCTTTCTCTATGAGGAAGCCAAAACAATAAAATACTAATAATTATACATCGAATAAAATACAGGCTTCGTTATAGAGGAGCTTAGTGAGCGAAGGCTTCTACTTGCACACTTAAAAACTATAAGAAAGCAATATGGAGGTTTCTACTTGGACACTTAAAAACTATAAGGAAGCAATGTGCAGGTTTCTACTTGCACACCTAAAAACTATGAGAAAACAATGTGCAAATTTTTACTTACACACTTCAAAATTATGAGGAAGCAATGTGCAAGTTTCTACTTGCACATTTTTTTTTAATTTTAATGAATTTGTAATAATAATTCAAGGGCGAGTTTACAATTTAATTTTTAATAAAAAAGTAAAACGTAATATAAATGTAAATTTGATAAATGGTGGGTTAATTTAATCTTAATTTTTAATAGTTATGTTCTAACCTAATTTAAACGACAGTTTAAAATGTAGATTTGCCAGGAGTCAACTTGTAATTCTGGCAATGAATATTTAATTTTGTTTACTTAAGAAATGCATTTCGGAGATGTTTAATTTATAATTATAGTTTCTACATACGTTTAATACTTAACGCATACAAAGATTTGGGAAGCACAGCGCAACGTATTAAATTATCTAATTAGAAATTCCATTAGCGCGGCGCGGATTTTCAACGTAATTCTCAACCTAACCGTTGCTCTACCATTTACTATTTAACAATTAAAATCAGCGCGAGCCTCAATCATTAATATGACGTTTAAAGCGCAAAATTAATACGGCGCGGCGGTGCGAGCTCGAAGAAAATTGCTTTTTCTTCAAACTGAGATATTTTTAAAGATATTTAGGACAGAAATCAACTTCAATTTCTCATCAGAGAACAAATATTTACTGATTCTCATCGCCTATACGGTATATACCCCATATATCAGGCGTCACGGTGGCGTTTGGAGAAATAATTGCTCGTCAAGCTTGGCAAGTATTTAATTGCTAAGGTAATTAATTGTCTATGCTTCTCTCGGAGTTTCGTAAACAGAGGCAGCACCTGAAGCTCGTCTGTCGTCACCGTCGTCATCCTTTGCCTGGCCCTTATTATTGTCCGTCATTAAGTTAAAAGGTATGGCAACGGGGCTTCGCTAGCGTTCATATACATGTACGACTGCAGCTGTAACAACAGCGCAAAACAACCTCCTTCGTAAGCGTACCTCATCCATGCGTTTTGTAAACATACTCGTCATGTCTCCGCGCGCGGGAGTCTCGCATTAGCATGTAAGAGTCGCAGATAAAAATTGTCTTATCTCTGTGTCACAAAGCTGTCCACATTGAATAAAACTGGATAACATGCACGCAGTAATTAACGTTAATTAAATAAGGCAGTGATTAAATTGTAGAAAACAATTAAAACGTTAAAAATAAATGCATATTTGTATCCAAGTAATTTTGTTGTTTATAAGATTAAAAAAGCGCCATAAAAATTAATATAGAAAAATAAAGATAATAATATTTTTATAACATTTTCCGAATAAAAACAAGATGTGAACTAAAAATAAATAATGTTGCCTTGATATTTTATTCTTAGATATTTCTTAGATATTATAGAGCAAAAATGGCTTGTTAGGGGAGGGAGACTCTCTAAGATTATAACGATTCGCTTTCATAAAGTTTTCAGAATAAGCATTCAAAAGTGTTTTGTGCTTTTATTCCCAACTTGGTAATTGGATCCCAACATCAAAAACAAGTACGAACTTAATTAATTTAAAAAAAGCATTATTTGGAAATTAATTTTCTGAGAGAATGCTTCAATTTTTAATATCTCGTGCGTCAAAATAAAGTCGCATTAAAGAATGCTTTGTGTTAAATAAAATTTTAAGTAAATTTATCTCATTTTACGCATATATATAAAATATATGAAAAGATATTTCTAAAAACTAGTGTTAGGACTAAATAAAATATTTATTATGGCACGAGAATATGCTGATATTTGGTTTAGATGATAAAAGATAAGAAATATATCGCATCACGATACATTGCCGCAGAAAGAAGAGGCTATAGGGGGTTATGACACGAGAGCTCGAGGATTGATCAGGGGGCGCTGGCAGAACATTTATCTAAGGGGCTCTATCGTCCCTTGACATTATCATATTTTTGCATAATGGAATCAAGCGAGAAGCGCCGCTTGTCGTGTGTAAAGATATATCGTATACATACGTATGCGCGCGTAGTTGTGTACCTTGATACATCTAGAGTGGCCGAAAATAACGCGACCTGCCGTAAAACAAGGTTACGGTCGCGATGAGATTTTATCCATAAAATTATACGACGTACGAATTTTCCACGGCGGCTTCGGAAGTAGTAAAATGATGACAACTATGCGTCATAAAAAAGCGTTTATCCTTTTTTATATTTGTATAGGGAGTTACAGACATCAAAATTCGCACGATTAAAGATACAAATTACAATCTAAAATGATAGATATTAACAATATTATATATAAATATAGTAAAAAAAGTGGGGATAAATACAGAATGAGATAGATACAGAAATAAGGCAACATTCTTTCAATTGTGCTAAACAAAATAAAGCTTTTTCTGATCTTTAACTTTTTAATTTTCACAATTTTGTTGCAGTTTTTAAATTTACTGTGGCTGACTAATTTGACTTAGCGCACTGCGCTGAACGTGATAAATATAGCTTTTTGCAAGGTATATATGTTTCTTTTCATCTTGACGGAGAGCTGAAAAAAAGTTTCTCTGTTTTCCCGGCATAATGTATGAAGTAAGTAAGAGAAAGACGTGATCTGGCGAAGTGCGCGGATGTAAACGGATCCGATCTCGACTTGCATTTGTTTGTACGCGTTGCAATCTGGGAACGTTATCGAACCACGCTCGAACGCAAACAGCGGTACCCACGGGAACATAATAGAATTATTTATTACGGGCAAACAAGCCGTATACGGACAACTTTCGCCACACGTTCCGTCGAGGCTAAACCACCACCCTCTCCGACCCCCATTGCACCCACAGCCGGTTGAATAAACAGAGCGGATCGCGAAGAAACGTTCCTTCGAGAATTCGATTCCTACGAATTTTTGTCATCAAGAAACTAGAGGATTTCGATATGTTTGCAGACAGAAAAAGTTGGGCGTCTATGACTTTCAGAATCCATGGGAGATGCGAGGAAGAAACTCAAAAGTAAAGACTCTCTCTCTTCCTCTCTTTTTCTCTGTTAAAATACCAGTCAATAAGCCCAAATATTTAATTTTATATAAATGTATTTTATTTTTTGATAATAAATACGCAATCTTTATTAATAAAAAGTATCTTACTCATTATTAAAACGTTTGTGTTTATTTTTACCGCTGTTATCAAACCAATAATTTTATTTATCACTCTCAAAAAAAGAACGGTAACGCGCGGGGAAAAAACTGCTCTTTAGAAATTGCTTTGTGATTTACATCTTCCCCCCCCCCGTAAAAGTGCCGTGTATTTCCTAAAAATATTAACGACGCTTTATTGTGTATCCGAGTGTGTAGCAAATATTGTTCACATATTTTTGTTATATTATTTCATCGCGTATCGCTGGTAATTCAATACAAAAGCGTTGACGTTGATATTCAAATTGTTTATTTATTCGCAATCATTTTCATTGAAAATCACTTCAAATGCAAATCAGATCAAATACGTACATGTTTTTTGAATGTAAAAAATGCAGTTTAAATATTCTCTAATAACTCTCGCGTTGCGATTAATGCCAATTACGGGGGGGGAGGATAAAGTAATGAAAAATCGTGCATCGAATCGTGATGCCAAATTGGCGGCGATGCGTATCCACGCGTGCAAACTGACGTGCACAACGTGAATACACTATATCGATACATTATGCACTCGTACGAAATATTCATGATTGTCCGATTTCCGTCATTCGCCGAATGAAAAATTAATACATATACGTCGATACTCACTCGAATCACATATCCGTGAGATAAATCGAAGACATTTTTTTAAACTGTCCGCCTGTCCGATAATACAAATTTTCAGAAATACATTCCGGCGAGCGAGGTGACATTCCTGACAAAATTCAGTGTCGCAAAATTTACAAATACGAATTCTTATTGTAGTGAGATCATATAGAGTTAAAAAAAAAAAATAATAAAATTGCATAAAATTAGTTTATAAAAGTAAACTCAGTAACTTATGTTGGTAAATTTATAAAATTAAGACAGTGCCAGAGTAAACAAATTAAAGTTAGGTATACAACCGTAAGGTATAAATTCGTGAAAGATAGTTTTATATAAGAAACCGGAATGTGTTATATTATACTATTTAGACAGAGTCTGTCTCGGCGCGGATGGGAATTGTTAAGGAACATTTAGCATGTCGCATATCAGCGCGTTTGAAACGAGGGAAAAGCCTGTTCCTTGAATTCTCCCGCGTTGTATTCTCGGGGAAATACACTGCGAATTTCGTCGCGCGACGCGACGTATATGAGAATTATTTGTCAGCTCGGCTTTTCCGCGCTTCGCGGAAAGTAGGAAGGTGACGCCCGGCGTATTTATATTCTCGGCGGCAGCGGCGGCGCGGCGGCGGCGTTGCAAATACACACGGCGCTTATTATCAGAATTTATTATAAAACGCACGCGACACCGTGTTAACCACGGTATCTCTGTATTAAAGCGAGTCCGTTAAAGCGTACATCGCCGACGAGGAGACTCCGCGTATACGTATGATAATTATTCATTTAGCTTAGATTAAACTTTGTTGAAGATTTGAAGAATTGGAGTTAGAAAGTCGAGGTAAAAAGTTTTTGGAAATATGAAAGTCAAAGAAAGATAAACGAATTTTATGAGTCAAAATCAAAAATTTTAAAAATCTGAAAATCAGAGAATTTCGAGAATTTAAATATTTGAGGACTTTAGAATTTTTAAAATTTATATCTAAAAAAAGTATTTAGTAGAAACAAATTAAGAAAGTTGCTTGTATATTTTTAAATACATTGTCGTGGTGTAACTTTTAATCCATTATTGTATAATTTAAATGGTCCATTACATTTTTAACACCTCTTCGTAGGATTTATTTGCTCTTAAAATAAAATCTTTATGTAAATTCTTAAATACCTTAACGTACCGTCGGTATAACGGCCAGACAATTACATTAGTATTAATTAACGCAGTCTTTACATTGTATGTACCATTTTTACCCAAATCTCCTCTTCCCTTTACCTGCCACATTCACATGGTGGTCGCGGGAAACGTGGTGCCCTTAAATTCTCATGCTCGGAGAGACGTTTTTCTCGAGCGGTGATCCGGGGAACGGACGCCGAGGGAGAGGGGAGGAGGAGTGGAAAAGAATCGTGTGGGGGCGCGATGCCGCGGGCAAACAAAACGGGGAAACTGCATGAAAAACAGGCTGTCACTTCTCGCTGTACGTGGTCGTGGTTTCCGGCGATCCCTGCAGCCGTTGCTGCTTTCCCAGCAAAGAATGCGAAAATGGCAGACGCGAAGAGGGGGTACAAAAAAGGGGGATGGAAGGTGCCGCAACAAATGCACCGAGTCCGACGTGAAAGAAGCCCGCTTTCATCCTTTCTCTAGCTCTTCATCTTCTTCTGTCATCCCATTATTTTCATTGATTCTATTATATATGTATATATAAAAACTATAGAAGTAAATTTAATATATATATATGCACAATAACTATTTTACTAAACAATAAAGTATAATCAAATAACAATAATGTCAATAATAGCAATAATTAATAATAAAAGTATGTAAATGATATTAATAATGTACAAATTGTAATGTAAGTACTTTTTTAGCACGATGAATTAATCCTGAAAATTTGAAAACTTCTAATTGTATGTACATACATGTGCTCTCTTATTAATTACTTATTCACAAATTTATACTTCTTTTCTTAGCGACACTGATATAATTAATTTGTTTTCCGTATTTAGTGCCCGTCTTGCATTTTTTATTCCATCACTTCCATTCTTTCTCTCTGTCTACCCTTTCGGTTTTTTCTTTTCTCGGTGTCAATGAGAAATGTTTCAAGGTGCGAGATAGATATACCGGGTGGCGCAAATATATGAGGGGAATTATATGTTGTGCATGAGGGTGGCAACGTACGTCTCTTCCGGTATAGCCGGCGGTGCGAAATATTAATGAGAACGTTTTCTGTCGAGACACACTTACACATCTCGCAGCTGCGAAGTATCCCAGATGCTCGCTTTGATGCACTTTGTGTGTTTCGTCACACCACTTTTTTATTTGCGTCGGATTTATGGATCGCGTTTTTTAGAAGAGAATTGAATATACGTATTCTTTTTTAAATGGACAAGGTGTCAGGGACTAGAAAGCTAGAGTTCTTTTTTCATTTATAGCTGCCGAAGTATGACAAAAAAATTGAGTAAAGTAATTTGGGAATAATACGAAAATAATAAAAATATGTAAATTGAGATTTAATGTAAAATTATTATATCAAAATTGAAATTAAATACATATTTTGCAAAATTAAGAATATACTAAATAAAGATTAAAATGCTATAAATATAAAGAATTAAATATTCAAAAATTCTATACTTTAAGTAACGAACAATTCGAGGTTTTTTTAAATCTTTATTTTCTAAGTTTAAATATTTAAAATTTTAAGGATTAAAAAAGACTTACAAGAATTTTAATAAATTAAGAAACTATAAAAATTTAGCTACAAATAACAATTATTAAAAAAACTCTGCGTGTAAACTTTAATATTAAGGATTTTGTAAATATTTATTAGGAAATCGTATTGTTGAAATCATTTAATTTGTTCAAGTTAGATTTCACGCGACTTATATTAGCCGTACTTGCATTTTTTGCGTTGCTTTTATAATCTTAATAAAGATATTTCTTTAATTCGTGTATCCAGCGCGCATTTATTCTCCCCCGTTAGGACGCCAGCGAGTTTTCCATTCTTCGTACTGTTCCTTCCGGCCAGTCGCAATCTCCCTCGACCGGCGTATGAAATATTTTTGCAATTTTTTCACGACCCGGAGACGTTTTCTCACTTCCTATCTCTCCGTGCGCGGTGTCCGAGCAAGAAGAAAGAATTCGTCCGGATCCCTAAACGATTTTACGACGCGCTATACGGAGGCACCGAGTTTACAAAGCGCATACATATGGATGCGTATATGTCACAAGGAGGATCCTTCGAACCAAAACAGGGTTTGAGGGATCAAAGGCCACGAGGATTGGCGGCTACAAAGGTGAAATGTACTTGGTTTCTACGCGAAATCTGGTATTCAAAGACCGGATCGTGTAAAGCCACTCGGTCCAATTGTAACGGAATTATCGGTATCCTATAGGACCTCAGATTTTCACAAGAAATTAATAACGTTATAAGCTTTAAAAACTTGTAAAAATCCAGAAGTTCTTATATTTGTTAAAATGAAAAACTGTACTCTGTAAATCCAAGTGTGTTATTTCTAGTATTTCTACGCGCATAAACGTTAAAAAATGACACATTTGGCTAAATTTTGTTTTACATGTTTTGTTGCGTGTTAAATTAACACGTTTAATCGTATTAATACGTTCAACCGTGTTAAATAACGTCATTTAAAACGCGCGGCAAAAAATGTGTAAGAAAAGCTTCAGTTAAAATGACACACTTGGATTTGCTGTGATAATAGGCAAAACCTCAAAAGTTTTTCTCTCGTGATTTAAAAGATCAACATTTTAAAATTCAAAGGATTAAAATTGACTGATTGCCGCTGCGTGATTCTTATGGGACACGGTATATTGGAATATTATGGGGTTTTTTCCTTGTCTCTCCGCTTTCTACAAAAGTAGCAGAGCCGGCGAAGTAGCCGACATTGTGCTGCACAAATTTTTATATTAAATTTTTATCTACGGAGCATGCGACGGACAGATGAAACTTTCTGAATTGGACGAGATGTATACCTTTTATTGCGTTAGGCGGGCAAAATACTTGTATGGGGTATGACGTGCTTATTCGCGTTCACATGCGATCCGAATATATATATTTCATATAGAATGAGGAACTAAAGATAATTACACAATTTAATTACATATTCAAGCGATGTTAATAACGACAATTGAAATAAGGCTCTCGGCCTTTATTTAAAATAACTATACCTCGCAATCTTGCGGAGGAAATCAATAATGCACAATAATTAAAACAGTAATAACAAATATTTAATAAGAAATGTTAAAATAAAAACATTCACACGCAAAATTGAAAATAATATAGAAATTGCAATAAATGAAGATAGCAAATAAAATGATGGTAATAAAATTGCAGCTATAATAATGATGAGTAATGATAATATTGGCATTTTTAACAATTAAAGTAATTTAAATCGACCGTAACTGGCAATATATATATCGTCTTTACCGATATGAACATTGAAAAACCGTGAGCCAACTTGGTTTGTCGGATTCACACAGCACATTTTCAGAACATCATCGAGACATTATTAACTTCGACCATAGGTTTTGGTCAGTTGATGTAATTTCTAAATTCAATAGTTTAAATTTTTATTGCGAAAAAATATTACCCCAGCCAGGGCTTGAACCTGGAACCTCCCGTATACCGTGCGGGTGTCGTGCCAATTCGACCACTGGGGCTGTGGTAATATTTATCGCAATAACAACTATAAGATGGAGAACCGATGCTTCCGTCGACGGTGTATAATAAACAGAATAATACATTTATTTTGCCAGTGAACAGAATAACAATTAAAGTAATTTAAATCGACCGTAACTGGCAATATATAACGTCTTTACCGATATGAACATTGAAAATGCTGTGTGAATCCGACAAACCAAGTTGGCTCACGGTTTTTCAATGTTCATATCGGTAAAGACGTTATATATTGCCAGTTACGGTCGATTTAAATTACTTTAATTGTTATTCTGTTCACTGGCAAAATAAATTTATTATTCTGTTTAATAGCATTTTTATTATATAAAAAATTATATAAATTTTATTATATAAAATATTAATTATTATGCTAATTAAAAATTCCTAAAGCAAAGTTTACATGAATAATATTTCCAAGAAACTTCATCCCATTGTGCGCGGCTCTTGCCCTTTGCTTATCGCGCACCCAGTGTACTTTATCGACCACTCGTTATATACTTGCACGCAAACACGCGACATTTATTCCCTCGCTGCGTTAATCCCTTCAGTTCTCTATTTATTCGAAGAAAAATCTGAATTTTCCGCGAATGAAGAAGTTATTTTTACCATTAAAACATTTTCAGGAATCTTCAGAACTATTAAGAAGGATTATCCAAGACTTACTCATTTAATATTAGATTCTTGGGAAAATTTCATTTGCTCCTTTTATTCTTTTACACGCTCGTTTTGAACGGACTATAGTATGAATTTATATATGGAAGAAAAGCTTCTTGCGAAGTTTTATAGTTTGATCAATTTCCAAGATTATTATTGAAAAAATTGGCATGCAATATAAAATACACGTACGTAGCAAAGAGATGACAAGGGTTTTAGTTGTCAGAATGACGGGGGTTTGGGATTTCAAGTAGTAAAGAGTTATATAATAAAGGCGCAATAGACTATCGTCGACAGAATGGAATCTATCACGCAATTCGGGCTCGTGTTACAGAGAAGCTCCGCAAGTACGTGTAACTGAATGTAACTCTGGCTATTCGTCCACGTCAGCCGCCAAAACCAATCTTGTTAAGCTCGTATTGTGTCGGACGGAACACGGGGGATTCTTTGAAACTCTTTTGCCGGAAAATATTTTTATAAATGAAGATACGGCTGGCTGCGTATGTGTATGTGTGTGCGTTGGGGGGCAGACAATTTTCTAATGATATAAGATTCGTTCGTGTAATGCTCAAGTTTTGAAACAAATTAACGTAGCTTCGTAAAGTATCAACAATATGATGATTTAAAGACGCAAGAATCCAAAGATTTAGAATTTTAAGGATTTATGTTTATTTCTACTAATTAATGCAGATTAACTTTAATCTCGGTTTAACTCTTTTTATTTTTTTCTAGTTCTAGGAATTAGGAAAAGATAAAAAGTATAAGTTAAACTGGGATTAAAATTAATCTGCACTATGGTAGAAATTATAGGAATTTAAAAAATATATAACTTGATAATTTAAAAATTGACAACTTCAAGAATAATTTGTATATGTTTGTAGATCAATTTATTTATTAAAATATATGGCAAGAACACAAAGTTATATATAATGTATATATGCTCGGTTTATAGCATCTGCTCTCTCTGTCGATGCTTTCCGAACTTTAACTTCTTGAGCCACTCTGCTCTACCGTCGTATGTGTATACCTCCTCTACCAACAGATTTCTTTCCATTATGAAATCTCTTCACTCTAGAACTTTCTCGATCTTCCGCGCTTTTTTCTTTCTATCAGTTGCTAAAGCAATGCTAGTTTTAGTATATAGTCTCCGAATCTGGCATTCCGTTCACATGACTATCCCAAAGCAGTTGTCTTCGATCTATATCTTCTATTATGGTTTCTTCTACATTCATAATTGTTCTTATTCTTTCATTGGTGATATTTTCTGTTTTTCTGATGGAAACTCTACATGATCTTCTCAAAGCATCCATTTTGAGCGTCAGGAAAGAGAGTTTCCTAATGTTATAATAAATATAACAAAATATTCTGGATATCTTTCAGTTCATTTGTTTAAATTCCTAAAATTCTACATCCCTGGATCTTCTTTAGATTCTTGCGGCACGAATCTTTGGTATTCCAAAACCCTAGAGACTCTCCCATCGGCATTCGATGCTCGATGGAGCCTCGCTATTGTTATCCTTGAGCGTATGCAGGCGCGTTCTTCGTCCTGCCGTAGCTCGACCTCCGCATTATCGTTCTTAAGAACGAAAGCGCCTTTTCTTATTCGCCATCTTGGGCCTACATTTACCTCAAACTTCTTTCGTGCACTCCATGTGCACGTACACACGTACGCATCTCCCGCGGGAATACCGCGGAGAGAAGAATATTAGAATACGTGAGGACGGTGGGATATATATATAGAAGGGATAAGGGTGAGGTTTCAATATCGTGCGAACTTTTCAGTCTGTCTACGATTGCATCGATTCCACGATTCCGGCTTGCCGCCATCTTACCGAAGTCAGCAATCACCGTATCTACCCTGGTTCATCGAATGTATGCGTATATTCTTCTTTGCTGCGATATATCTTGCACCGAGATTTAACTAAATATTACGCGGTACTAAATAATGGAAATTATTGCAAATCGTTGATATTAAAATTCGACGAAACAGCTTGCGAGTTTCGAAAACGTTTCTTCACGAGATCGATCAATGTAGTGTGACGTCGCGGGGAAAAGGATCAAAGACATCTCTCGAAGACACTCGAGCTTCGTCGGTCGAAATTCCGAAATTCCTCGGGCGGAGGAAGCGAGAGAAGGAAGCAATTAAAGTAGATAGAAGTGAAGTCCTGGAGGACGATGCATCCTGAAGTTGGTCTCTCGGTCGCGCCGCTTGTTGGACCCTTCCCACCGGCGCGCAAAGTTGCAAACTGACCTCAAAATAGGGTTGTGCCACCGTGGAACTTGCGCGCCCGGCCCGATCCCTCTCCCCGCCCCCTACCAGTTTCGCAATGATATCAACACCCGTCGAGTTCGACGCGCCAAGTTTCGAGATAAATCGTATGTTCGGACGTAGCCGCGTTTCCGTAGCCGGCGGCGTTATATTACTTGCTGAACTTTCCTTCCCGGTTCTTACCTCACGCTGGCCGCCGCGCCGCGCCGGGAAAAAGCCGACCGGCCAGACAGCTCCCGCAAGATGAACGCCAACTGCCGCGCTTAACGACGTTCCGATACAACCAGCCAGCCCTCTGTCATTCCCGATCTCGCCTGGGAAACGGGGAAAACACTTCCAGCCTTCCCTTTCGGCCGCTTGAAATTCCAAGGATCAATGGGGCGACAACGTTATATCGAGAGGGTACTTTTCTTATATCGTCGAGTTTTTAGATCGAGGACAAGTATAATCGTTTCGCAAGATATTGTCGGCAAAACGTTCATGATTATATATAAAAATTATGTTAGTCAACCGCCGCTGATGAATGTCGCCATAAATATCTGCGGCTGCTACCTGCAAAACATGTTAATAAGCGTTTCCGAGATAGCAGTGCCCATAAATGACTCTCTTCGACCAGAATGATTAACTAATAAAAATACATGTCAGACCGTTTTCTCAGCTTCCTGTCTTGACCGTATAATCTCTCTCTCTCTCTACACTGTTAAATATTAAAGAATTAAATTTAAACCAATACTTTGAGTTAAATAACATTTTATTTGTAAATTGTTTTAGTTAAATTAACGACAAAAACTGTAAAAGCTCTCAGCGCGAACGAGGGCAAATTTGATCTTCGTATCCACCTTTTGGCTGCTATATGACGTTGGCACCGCATTATTGCCGAAAATGCGCGAAAGGGAGTCTCGAGAGCTGAGTCGCGCTGAAATTTCGTGCATGCGGCGTAACGAAAACCATTCCAAGAGGAATCTGATGCTTGCGTAGCACAATGTGAAATTTACTTAATGTAAAGAGTTAATTTATGATATTCTTCTTTGTTGTATACGACTACTTTACATTTTCTTTTGTCTTAAAGTATTTAGTTTAAATATTCATGTCTGGGATAAAATTATGCACACTTGGAGTTGTGCACATCTATTGTACGCATCTACTGTATCCATAAAAATATATTTATGTACAACATAGCAGTTAGGCGTTTACGCGTAAAATACAATAAATCTATATCGACGTGTATACAATGTAAACTATGCTTAAAGTGTCATCTGTGTGAATAATGAGTAATCTATATGGAAAGGATAATCGGAGATTTATATTTCGTCAGAAATATCGGAACTTATATAATGCGTTTTCTATTTTGTTTGCAATTTTATTTTCAACGCTATTATTTAGCTGGGGTATAATTAAAAAAAAAATTAAACAATGGGAGGTTTGAAAGATTTTGATTTTGTGCCTGTAAAAAAAAATAAACGTCATGCATATTGTGTGTGTTGCAACGGTGAACTAAACAATGTACTGTTTTTTAACGTTTAACCCGAGAATGGGCGCATCTCTTTTTTTTTTGTAAAAACGGTTACCTTTGGGGCTATTTTTACACCTCAATTACAAGTCATTGTTATTAGTTACATATTGCATCTTGGATTGTTCTGTAATTTATCAATATTTGAGGACAATATGTATACAGATTTACGCAACATTTTCTGAAAAAAGTAAGAAGAAACCAAAAACATATTTAAGAAACAAAAGAAGCACACTTATTAAGCGGCTTATTATGACAGTCCTTTCTAAAAAAAGGTATTTCTAAAAAATGAAGATGTCAATTAATAAAACGCTTTTTGTTGGATTGCGATGGGATTGCATATATTTAAAGATTTGTAAAAAGAATTATTTGGGAAAAAATAAATATTAATAAATATCCATTTTATAGTAATCTGAAATAAGACTATTCGTTGTTATATAAAATTATTTATATTGTGTTTGCTCGTCCAAAATTATAAAAAATGATTTATTTTCATGATATTTGTTTATTACGGACACCTAGGGCTATTATTGTACATAAATATAAGCTAAAACGTTTCTTAATAAAAATAAACATTTATGTTAAAACTTTATTCCTTCTAAAATATTTTATGTAAATCGGATTAAAATATTAAAAATATAAATATCATAAACAAAATAGTAGCTTAGTTCGCCCTAGTGATTATAAACCAAAAATACTTTATTTAATTTGACTAACTGATGGCAATATAAAACAGAATAAAAATTCATGACGCGACGTTTTGATCCTTGGGTGCAGATTGAAGACATAGAATATAGAAATAAAAAATAAGAAAAATATAAAAATATAAAAGGAGAACAATACTTATATGTAAATTGTCAAATAGAGTCGTCAGAAATAGTTACAAGACATCTTTAAGATCATGAAGATATTCCAATAAGATCATAAACTGAATTTAAGCGGTTAAGTGAGTTAAAATACTTAAAATTGTAAATTAAAGAATAACAGCAATTGTGTAACGTAATAAATAGAGCCTTACATGTCTTGTGTGTCCAAAAAATTAAAAATTTTTTCGTAGCAGAGCGTGATTTTTATTAAAATGCTCATAGTTAAGAATACAGAAGTCACTCTTATTGCAAGGTATCGAGCACCAAATTGACACGTTAACTGTATGAAGATGGTTGTAAGACTGACAATGAGAGACACGATAGAAACAAAGAAAAGTAAGACTGCAGAAGGTTGCAAGAAGAAAATATTTATTTTATAAGGATGTAGGTAAGTTAGATGGAATAACTCTGTCACATACTGATTGTAAGTTGAGATTCTCAGTGTTTTTTTTTAAATTGATGATATTATTTTGTCTTTTGATAAAGAACATCTCCGCAATTTCTCTCTTTTTTTGTATTTTTTTTTGGGGGGGGGGGTAAAATTTCAGTTGCTGTCAAATTGAAGTTGTGCATGATATTGTTGGATATTTGCACCACCAAATGGTTTTATGTTTTTTTACTGTGTTTTTTTATGTCATTTTGATACTCTTTTGCCACGGGTCTCTGGGTGTCGTTTTGTTTGCCCTGTATATGAAACGTAACAGTCGTTACAATTGATTTTGTAGATAAGATTTTTTTATTATTTGTTAACTTATCTTTACCCTTCTTAATAACCGTTATTTAGGATAATTCTATATAGCCCATCCAATGCCCTAGGTGTCCATTCTTGCGTTAAAAGAATTATATCAACGTATAATAATAATAATATTTCTATTACAGTTAATAAATAAATTAAAATTGAAATTCATATCTAATCTAATTTAGTTTAAAACTATACTTATTATTTTTGTGGGACTGTGACAAAAATAGTTTAGTTTAAAGAAATCAATCAATTATTTAATTTATAATAATTTACATGGTTACATGATCTACATGAAAGAGGCCGTGTAAACATAACGTAAACAATACGTAAACCATCCATAGATGCAATCTTGAAATTTACGGCACAACCCTGCAATTAATATAGTGTTGTGCCCGCGCCAATCACCCCGTAGATTCGAGCTGCTGAATCTATAGCTGCCTTCGAGTGGAAGTCGCGAGGCGTTCTCCATATTTATAAACAGACGTCGTGGTGATTTGGTACCGTCGATTCGTATACGGACGTGCTTGCTGCGTTATGAGAGATTTGTAAATGCGTTCCAAATACACGCATGTTTGTTCCTAGAAGCTGCGAGTTTT
Organism: Temnothorax americanus; assembly: GCF_048541705.1. Lineage (NCBI taxonomy): Eukaryota > Metazoa > Arthropoda > Insecta > Hymenoptera > Formicidae > Temnothorax > Temnothorax americanus. Next base: position 289,222 of record NW_027509811.1, read on the forward strand.
TATTTCTCCGCACGAACGGGAGCGGTCGCGAGTGCGAGAAGTGTGTCGGCTGGAATCTACGGGACGACTCAGCGTGGGCATAACAATATGTAAGGGAGACTGGGGCTATGGGGTAGGCCAGTTTTTCAGTTTTTGATTTTTAATAACATACATATGCATAAAAGAAATAGCATTGTCGCATTTACAGGCTACGGTGAAACATATATATATTTGGCTATTAAATTAAATTTTTAAAGTTAACTTATAATTTGATGGTAATTAATGTAATTGAATATTTTCCTTATATACACTTTCCACGCTGGTCAACCACCTCCATGGTCGGAGTTGGTTGACTAACAGCTAAAATAGTGCTATGACATTTATTCTTTTGCAGCTGCATAAAGCGTGAAAACAAAAAATCTCAGAGAAAAGAAATTTATTTTTGTAGTCAATTTTTCAACAAACACTTGTTATTCTTTAACAACATGTGACGTGACGTCGGATCTAGCGCAATTGAAAGGGGAGTAATAATGCTTGTTTCTACAATAAATTTTGACGCGATCGGGCACACATTCGTGTAAAGTTATTAACGATTAATTCAACTACCCCTATGGTCAGTCTCCCCTAAGATATCCCAATTAGATATTTTCTCTTTTAAACAAATTTCGGAAATTTGCGATCGACTATCAGTTTTGTTTCGCACCTCGAGATATTTACATCATATGCCACAGGGGAATGTAGGGACGTCGTGATAATGATGAATGAATCGTCAGGACTCGCAAGACTTCTGATGCTCGACGGAGAAAGAAAAGTAGTCAGGTTGTCGCGAAGAATGGTCCGACGAAGACTGATGAGGATGAAGCCACGAGAAGGGTGGAGCCAAGTAAGGGATGAGGGCGACGGTAAAAGAGATGAGACGGGAATTAAGTAGGCGGCGAGAAGTAAGGGGATGCGAGAGTCTCGGCTTTCCCCTCTTTAATATTTCCCCGGGCATCTTGCATAGAATATCGCTTAGTTGCAATCTGCCTTATTTTTTTTCCTTCAGTCCCAACCCTTCGACCTTTTCTCAGCTATTGGATCGTGGTCACCCTCGTCACCCTCAACATCCGCAATATGTTGTTTAATACTTTCATCAATTTTATACTTTTTTAAGGAGATATTAAAATATTTTTATTAAACTAAAGTATAAAAATTCGAAAGATTTTACAAGATTTTTAAAATTATACAGGATTAACAAATTTCTATTTTGTTCTATCAGATTCGATCGAGAATTATAAAGTTTGTAGAATTTGACAAATAGAAATTTAATTTATCACTAAAAATTAAATTTAGTACCAAAAATTTTTGAAAACTTTTAAAAATGTAATGAAGTTGATAACTTTTATTTAACTAAATTTCGTGCTTGAAGTTAAACAAAACTTTTCAAATATGTCAGAATCAAAGGCAATGAATTTTGCAGTATAAAAAAAATGGAATTTTGAGATACATGAATTTAGTTAATACTAATGTCTTTTAAATTTGAATAATATGCCAAAATTTAATATGTTACAATATTAGAATATAAATATAAAAATTTTTACGAATTCAGAAATATAAGGTCTTTTTATTGGATTAACATAGAGGTATATTGGGCATTTTAAGCCGGGTTCAACTTTCCCTTTTGTTTGCCATTGAACAATGTGGAATGGTATTCTCGTGAGATTCTGGGAAAGCTTAATTTGTTACGCAACGTTATTTATGCCCGAGTCACGGGTGAGAGCGCCATGTCGAGCGGCAATATTTAATTTTCCTATTTTGCCGCGTAATTACGCCCCACGTTTTCCTTCGAATACTTATACTCATTGTGAAGTAGGTCGTTCATTAAATTACATCGACAATACCTAACGGATGTTAAATAATTATAGGCCACTGTCGCAAATGTATTCTTTAAAAACGTTATTCTTCCCAAGTTTTTTTGCAACCTTAGAAATCGTTATTTCAAAAATTTACGTAATTTGATAGAGAACATTGTTCTAACGTTTTTATATTCTGAGTCAAATGCTGTTGCTTCTTTTCCGTATAGTATATTTTATAATGTAATATATATATTATAACCGAGAAATAAATAAATATGAAAGAAATGTAAATAGAAAAAATAATATAATAAAATTACATGAATTTCATTCTCATTCTCATGCAACACGAGGTTTGATGGACGAGCGAAGGCATTGGCGTTGTTTGTTATCACTCGATCGATCATTCTTTAATCAATTTAAAAAGCAATTACACGCTCGTTAAGACCGGAGAAAAATGAATTGGCCAACGTTTTGGCGAAATAGCCGTCGAAGTATTACCACCCATACCGGGCTAAAAAAAATTAGAAAATATAGAAAACTAAAAGCGCGTGCACTTTTTGTCCGCGTCTCTTTCCTTTTTACTTTTTTTTTGACGGTTCGTTCGTTGACCCACTTTCGAGATTGTCAAAGAAAATTTATGCGCCACGAAAAACAAGCGAAGACGTGCATAACACGATCAACGTTCGCTTATGAATATGTAGGCAAAATATACGAAGAAAAATATAAATTACTCTTGCAATGCTTTTATATCGGCATTTGCTTAATCTGAATAAAATAATAAAGGTTTGCTGTGTTACACATCCACATTTGAATATTCAGCTGTTGAAAGAACGTGTAATGTAAAACTGATAAAAAATAAAATATTGAAAATAGCCGCGCGCAATATATGATTCACAATTCGTGCGAGTTAGATAGAGAAGGTAACACAAGAAACTGGATAGTAGGAGTAATAGGACATAGAACACAAGAAACGAGTGCAGCAATCCTCTCATAATTCCGTAATGGCGGGTGCGCGCGACGTTAATGAAGAACAGTATTTCCTTTTGCTGGACGAACTGTTGCCGCTGGTTTCCGAAGCGATCGAACTCGAACCCGCAGCAGCAGCCGAAAACGACCAACGCGAGCGTCGGCAGCTTAACGAGGGGCTCGTCCTCGAGATTTTAATTTCCGACCGACATCCGCTTCCATTTGTCTTGGCCTTAATCGAGGGACGACGAACAGATATACATATATTCTCGGAACGCGTATTTGTCGAGAGCCCAGGACGAGCGGAATTGCGAATAGCGCCGGCTTCTGGAACTTAAGGATCGGTACGAGTCGTGGGTATCAATGGGGAAACGTGTTTGAAAATTTAAGCGTTCATAATCGCTCTCGGCTTCAAAGCTTCCGGAGCTTCATAAGTCTGCGGCTGATCAGATATGTGGCCGTAAAAAGATCTCTCTCTCTCTCTCTCTCTCTCTCTCTCTCTCTCTCTCTCTCTCTCTCTCTCTCTCTCTCTCTCTCTCGCTGCAGATTAAGTAGCCAACTTTATGCGAAAGTTCCTAATTTTCTGACAATATCAGCATGTTAATCGAGAATTTCTAATTAAAGATACAAGATCAGCTAAGTATATTTATTGTAGAAATTTTACCTGGTTTATTGCTTAAGAATTAAGGAATCCTGAAATACACGTTAGAATCTAAACTTGGTAAAAAAATTTTGTGTTAAATTTAACACATAGGTATGTCCCAATTTCTCCACTCTAATTTTTATGGTAATTTAACAGAAGACAAATATATTAATAAATAATATTAACTTAATGCAGAAAAGTCAAAATATATTACAGTAACATCAGTATATGTTAAAAATTTAGCACAAAAATTTCTACACTCATTGAAACCCACTTAAATATGTTTAAAAATTTTTTTTACCGTAAAGTTTTAAATGAAGAATCTCAATGTTCGTAAATAAATAAATACTGTAATCTAAATTCTGTGACTATTACAATAGAAAATAAAAATTGTAACAATATTGAAATAAAAATCTTAATGAAATCATAGAACATATTGATATTGAAGAGATTATATAATGAAAAGATGATACGACAATTCCCATATATTTTGGCACAAATGGTACGTTTCAAATAAACATTCTTTTGTCTCGATAGACTCGACTTCTACATCCTGATTACTTATTCATCCATCCTCCGCGATATATCTCCTCGCAATAGCGATGTTGACAGTGACGAGTCGGTGGCATTGGTGGTAATGGAGTAGGCGGGCGCAAAAAGTATGAAGAAAAGGGGGAAAAAGGAGGAGAGGAGCGCCGAAGGCGGGGGGGGGAGAAGAGGGGGGAGGGAGATGGAACAGGAAAGAGAGCAAGAGAAAGCTCTCAAAGTGAAGGAGAGCTCGGCCGGCGGCGTCATGCTTCCGTAATTGAACTACTTCCGGCCAATTATAAAAACCGCTGACTGGCGCGCACTTGTTAGTTGTTGGACGAAGATGGAAACACTCTCGGGGCATTGGTATCCGTTGACCCCTCCCACACCCCTTTCTGTTCGGCTCGACCCTTCGTTTCCTCGCGGACCGGTCCTCCTGCCACCCTTTTCTGCCCGTGTTCGATCACCCTTTCTGCTTTTCTTCCGCAAATTTCCGGTAATCGTGGAACGAAGAAGCCATTTGCCGAGTTATTATCATCGACGTGAACGGCTAATCTTCGACTCACAGATTAAGACCGGAGATAATAAAAAAGAATGTATCACAATTATTACATTTTTGATTGCACCTTCATCGTGGAATTACCTTTTTTCATAACTTTGCGCTTGTTGTAAAATTAATGGGCGTATTTAAGATAAAAATATTTTAGATATTTTACATATATTTTTATGTTTTTATAATTTATAATTATCTGAAACAATTTAATTATATTTTAATTTACAAATGTAAAAAAATGTAAATTATTTTATTTTTTAATATACAATAATATATGCATGTTAATAATAATTCAAGTTTATATTACTTTATTTGAAAATACATTTTTATACAAGAAAAGAACGGAAGAGATTAATTTTCCTATATTGAATTATTGTTCCTATTTTTCTTCGGTGTATCAATATGGTCTCGCGCACGTTTGCCGCACGTTATTTGCGCGCGTGCTAAATTAACCTAAGAAGGTAATATTTCCCGAAGTCACGGAACGTCTGGCTAGAAAGGGATTTATATCTCTTGCGAAAAGACGACGAAGGCTGGACGAAGTAAAGGGAAGAAAAGAAACAGTGGCATATTGTGGGAGCGGGAATTTAGGCCGGGACATGAGAAAAGAGAGGGCACGGTTGAAGAACACGCAGTATCCCTTTGGTCCTTTCGCGGCCCTTTGCAGAATTCAGCTTGCATATGCATGGCGGGGGGTTGAGTAATGCGCAGCGTGCATACCATAAATTTAATATGCCGAGCGGAGAGGCTATCTGAATCGAACTACTACGACGTGATGCAACAGAAGGATGAAGAGTATAGGCGGACGAGAGGCGGGGGAGGGAGGGGGGCTGGAACGGAGAGGATAAATTCTATTCGTTGCCGGCATACTATGCCTTATGTACGTACACATAATACACAGGATGCGGTGCCACGTTCCTCTGTGGTTTTCCCCCCGCATATATGGTGTGTCGCGCGCGACGCCCTTTTACTAATATACCAGTCAGGGTATACGAACTGCAGCCTCGACCACCCTAATAGCCACGCAAACCTGGGAATGCGTGTTGGGTTTCCGGGCTGTGCATGTACGTAGAAATGAATACACTGTGTCCCTCGGTGCGTCCCTAACAGAATCTAGTTTGTCCGCGTGACGTGGAGACAGGCATTTTGTCAATTTTTAAAGCTGTTTACGTGAATTTGAGTGTATTTGCATGGCGGTATTTAAGCACGGGTCGCAATTATTTAGATTCTCATGTGCTCTTTTAAAAAATAATGTACAATGTATCAAAATATGGAAAGCAAGAGAAGAGAAAAAGATACTTCTATAACAAATAAGTATTGAAGAATCAGAACTATAGTAATATAAAATTTAATATATAACTAACATATAGAATAATAAAATATTATTTTACATTTATATAATAATTTATTGTATTGTAGAATAATGTTATTTATATAATTATTTATTATCATTAGATATTGAATTGTACTCTCTCTAAATTTCTCTCTAAATCTTATGGTTTCGCCACTAAATAGATTAGAATGATTGCGATAGTTACTCCGAAAGAGAGGGTTGTCACTCTAATTTGAGTAAATGTGGGCACACATAAGGTAGGATTTTTAAAAAGCAGGATAATATTACTGATATAATTTTTTATCATTATCGCATTCAACATTTTAACCGCATATTGCTATATTTATCCGAAAGGTCCAAAGACACAAAACAGGTGGTCCATAACGTGTAGATATCTAGTTTAGCAGGCACAATGCTTAACACAATTTAGGATAGGAGCAATTTACACAGCATTATGCCTGTAGAAGGAACGTATATTCAGCCGATAACCCGCGTTCTCCACGGGTTTATCGCGCGGTAAAGGTTCATAATCAACGAGCGATCGCATCATAGCGCCCTAATCGGCTCCTGCATAGGCTGCACAGGTTGTTTGACGATTAATACCTTAAGGTCGCCACACAGCGCCATATTTATCCAGCCGGGCACGGCCAAGGTTTGCCCAAGCATCGAGGCGCCCTGTTCCATGTTTGCTTCGAATTCAATTAAACCCAGATTAATCCCAAACGGATCGAGAGCGTAGAGGGAGATATATCTTGAATCCTTCTCCCCTCCGCCACCCGCCTCTTCGGCTGCTCAACGGCTTGCCGCCTGTTCCCTATAGTCCAGTCACTATGTACATTTAAAAAAGACATAATTCTGACCCAGGATTTTTCTTTTGGGGGGTGTTGGGGGGATCAAAAAAAGCTTAATCTCAAGTTTTCGACCTTTGTTTCCCGCTTGCTTTTTTTACGGGAGTAAAAAATGTGAAAAATGGTTTTTCCGCGATAATTCGGTTTCTAATAAAGTTACAAGGTCGAATCGGAGCTCATTTTAAAGTTTTTTTTACGCTCTACAAATTATGTCGTATGACATTTTTACGTATAATCGATTGTTTTCGAGACATGGAACGAGAAAGGGAAATAAAAAAGTATGAGAGATATTTAGTTTTTTCTCTTTACTCATTATTGTCGTCCGAAATTGCAAAAATGCTTCAAATGAAACTTGTAGAGCGTAAAAAAACCTACAATTTTTATTTGTTATTCATTTCATTTCGTTGAAAATTACGCCTTGTAGAGCACCTCAAAGTGGAGAGTCGTCGCCATCGCGTCAGCGATAAAGTATTTCTTTCTTATAAACTTACTTCACAAATATTGTCACTTAGATATAAAACTGCACGCTTTCATGTATTCTTCAATGAAACGGTAAGTGTAATTAAGAAAACTTGACGGTTTCAAAATCGCTACAATAATTTCAGGCTTTGCAAGATTTATTTGCAACTTTGAGGCGTAGTGCGATATGGAATTTTCAACGAAATTAAAGTAATAAATAAAAACATTTTACGAATTTTATTGCTGTGCAAGTTTTATTTGAAGCGTTTATACAGATTCGTGTGCGAAAAACGATAAAATAGAAAAAAACGAACAAAAATGCTCAATTTTTCCTTTTCTTTTTTGATATCTCGAAAACTATCGATCGTACGCCAAAATATCACTGAACGTAACTTGTAGAGCGGGAAAAATCCTATAAAAAACACCTATTATGTTACTTATTTGCGTCAATGAAGTCGGAAATCTTAGCGAAAGCGTTCGGTGCCGCGTATCGACGTAACCAACGCGCCGCTAACGCGATGACGACGACTCTCCACTTTGAGGCGTTCTACAAGGCGTAATTTTCAACGAAATAAAATAAATAACAAATAAAAATTGTAGGTTTTTTTACGCTCTACAAGTTTTATTTGAAGCATTTTTGCAAGTTCGGACGACAATAATGAGTAAAAAGAAAAAACTAAATATATCTCTCTCATACTTTTTTATTTCCCTTTCTCGTTCGATGTCTCGAAAACAATCGATCATACGTAAAAATGTCATACGACATAATTTGTAGAGCGTAAAAAAAGCTTTAAAATGAGCTCCGATTCGACCTTGTAACTTTATTAGAAACCGAGTTATCGCGGAAAAACCATTTTTTCACATTTTTTACTCCCGTAAAAAAAGCAAGCGGGAAACAGAGGTCGAAAACTTGAGATTAAGCTTTTCTTGAGCCCCCCAACACCCCCCAAAAGAAAAATCCTGGGTCAGAATTATGTCTTTTATAATCCGTTTTTTTGTACATAGTGACTGGACTACTATAATACTGGGGATTCAGCCTAAACACTGATCAGGCTTAGTTGCGTCTTTTCTCAACATTTTACATTTTAATTAGAGAGCGCAGCTGGAAAGGAAATTCACGTTTCAGATAAATGTAGCGAATTACATTATTAAGTATTGTACACATACACGCATAATGGAATTAAATATTTAAATAACGACAATATGACTTTGTAGTTTGTACTAGTAAATGCGGGGATCTTCTCTAAAAATCCTCTTTAAATTATTTTTTAAAATTGCAAGTTGCGGACGCGACGTCGGCGCGTGGAAAATCAGATTTGAAACCCAGCATTTAAAAAATCGGAACGGCGACGTCCGGCGGCGTTTTTTTCACGGCAGAGAAAGCGTCAAAATAAATTCACAAAGGAGGCCGCGTCGGAAGTTTCCGTTGCCTCCATAATAAAACACGGCCTACCACTCGCACAGGAAATATTCACGACTGCGTTTTCAGAGTGTTGTATCCACGCGCGGGAGAAATAAAGCGCGGGAGAAGTCGAAAATTTCCGCTAGCATTTAAATTATGTCGGTAACCGGTCGTTTTGTCATTTATACCGCTTCCGCCTTTTTTTTGTTTCGCGCTACGACAGCAATAAAAAAAATTCACGGTAGGCCAGCGGCGCTTGTTTTTTTCCCAATTTTTTTGCGCTATGATTAATAGCGCGCTATATCGGAGTCCTTTCTCGGCTCGTTTCCTCGCGTAATCTAGCTGCGTAATTTCCGGAATGGACGCAACATCCGGTTTACGTTTCCAGCGAGATATTTGTTGAAGTGCCGCGTTGCCGATATATTTTTTTTATGATGGCCATTATTGATTTACCTCGATGTCCGATGCACTATCACGAGGGGGGGGGGGGAGAACTCAAATCAAATTCTTCTCACGAAATAACATTCGATAGTGTCGATAAATGTGAACAATAAAATGTGCCAGTCTTTCAATTCAGAGCAACAAAGAGTGGTAATGATGATTATGGATACAGCTTGCATTCCCGAATAAAATGAAATAATTGCCCTGACTTCTCATCATTAAAATGAAATAAATAAATAATTGTAGTTCGATCATCGCATTGAAATAAAAATAGTAGATACTATCTTTATCAATAGATATCAGTAGATAATAGTAGTAGATATTATTACAGTAGATAATAGTAAATAATAGTAGATATTATCTTCATCAGTAGATATCAGTAGATAATAGTAGATATTATTTTCATCAGTAGATGTTATCATTGAAATAAAAATAGTAGATATTATTTAATCGAATCTTTTGCAAAATTATTTTTGTCTATTCTTAAGAACATTCTTAAGATTCTTTTGTCTATTTTTTAGACAAAAATAATTTTGTAAAAGATTTAATTAAACAATTTTTCAGAAAACTAAATTAATTATTATCTATACAGAAATTAGATAAAATAGAACAAACGAAGACGAATGTATTGCAAGCGCGATATATTTAGTAATATAGCACAGCAGTAACAAATGTGTAATATATATGTATAATAAAATATATGATATATAATATGTTTCTCTCCCATATAGTTTTTAGATAGTGACACTCGGTACGAGCGGACCGGGTCGTAAATTTCGATTTAAGTTGGGAATCCGCGAGGCGTTAATCGCTGACGTTGTCGCCGCGAGGAATAAATGCGCGAATATACCTAGAGGACGAACGAACGAACGGACGACCACCCCCCCCCCCCCCCGCGCGACCGCAGGGGCAATTTGTCAGTTGACTTCGCGGCATATCCGTTGCGATTTAGCGCGGCCGCGCGTAAACATCGCGCGCAGAAATTTGCGCCTGCAATGTCCGTCGTCGCGTCGAAGTTTCGCAATTACAACACTGTCCCACCGGCGCGGCGCTCGATATCGCGCCCGTCTTACGGACAGGCTTTAAGACTCTTTATCAGTCAGTCCGGAAAGCCATGTAACGAGAAGAGAATTAAATCGCGCGATGAACAACAAAATTAATCAGTTGCCTCGTGTTTACGGAAATATTGATAGTTAATTTATGGGAACATTAATATAAATGAGCGTGATTATTGATTCGTCGCGACGGTACATTACGTACAAATAATTGTTATTCCATGCAGTTTTCAATATAATATTTTATTATGCATATATGTCTGAGGAATTAACAATTTCACGAAGCCGGGGAAAATGCAAAATATTCATGAAGGCTTGGATGGCCATCGATTGACTCTGACAAACCCGGTTACCTTTTTCCAAAATACAGAATCGTACTCACGAAATGTGATTCGGTGCGCATTGATGGGCTAGAGCCCATCGAAACGACCTAGTTGTGAGTTATCGGGTTCCGAAGTGCAAGAGTAATCAACCAACCGACTGGAGATTCGTTCGCTATATCGAGTTTGCTATCCGCCACTTCAGAATATGGCGCCCCCCGATAATCGCAATAGCTGGCTTCGAGAGTTACCATGCATTCTTATCGCAAGGGGAATCCCAATGAAATTGATCCGACGATCAATGCAGAGAAGTTGCGAGCGAATCGTTTTAGGGATGCGCGATAAACAAATAAATAGGCAGATAAAAAATTATTGTTTTTTATAAAATATTGTAAAATATAAAACATATATTACTACAATATCTGTGTAATAACAATAAAAATAAATAAGTTATAAGCATGATTGACAGAGTCTTTCGGTTATCTCACCCGTCATTTCACGCCAAGAATTTCGGACTGGTCATTGATATTTTACTCAGCAACGGTTACCCACTTGATTTTGTTTTTAAAGTTTTCCATGAGCGGCTTAAATTCCTTTTAAACTTTAAGAAAGACGGAGATGGAGACGAATGACTTCAAATGAGACAACGTGCAAATTCTAGATAGTGAACAATACTATCACAATAACGCCTAATATCTGAGATGTAACAAATAAAGAAGCAAAAGACGGCTTAAATTTGCAGACGGACACGGAACGTCTTCCGGACATTTGCTTGAATGTTATTGGCAAGCTTCGCAAAATTTAACATCTTCACGGATAAATAAACATACAGCACCGTTATTGTTTATAATCAACGTACAGCGACGAAGTTTACCATTGTCTCGGGTCTCTTAGTAACCTTCCGAAACATCTCCGAGATAAGTGGAACAGCTGCGGTGCGTAATGCAATTTGCGGAATATTTGCAGCCTCGAGATAGAATGCATTCGAATTTCCGTGAGTTCGACTTATTTCTTTTCACTCTGTTGTTCCTTATCCTGTGCATTGACGTCGGGTGGTTGACTCCAAACTTGTAGATATTAAGAAATGTTCGTGCACATGAAATCTCTGTCGCTTCTTGGCCATCCAACCGAGGAGTCGAACTGTGAGATGCTGTGTACGGTCGGAGCTCGAACATACCGGGGATCATGCATCTGGGGGGGGACTGCATCTGCGTACTACACTTCTGGAGTTCTGTGACTGCGCTAATTAATGATTGACACGTTATACTGCATGCGCTAAAAAAGTGACCGATGTCGACTATCTTGATTGCGTTTAAATGGTGTTGACCGTCTTAACTGCGTTTTAAATTTTAATTGAGGTAGGATTTACGAAATGTTTTGCGCCGAATTTGTTGTTATTGTCTTACGCTGAAGATGACCAAAAAAAGGGTCGAAACGTCCGATTCATCGTTTCATATGTATTTAACGACTTAATATACTTTTCGTTTCACATGTATTCTTCTACTTGTTAAATTTATTGCGCATTGAGTACCGCGCTTGGCTCCCATTGCCTCTCTCGCACATTGTTGATAAAAATAAATATTTAAATTGTGCAATATTTATTTGCACAATTTAATTGCTCTGGAGAAACATTTAATTTTCGTGGAAAACAAGAGTTCTGAAAAAAATTCATTAATTCTTTTAATGTCACGACATATACACTTTGTATTTTATACTCATTAAAAGTTTGTCTTTACTTTCGGGTTCTACGACGAATTCGTTGTGGTTTGGAATTTCGGGACGTAAAACTTATTATACATCCGCGAATTCCAGGTTGAGGCGCGAATAGATCTTTGAATTGTAGAACGTAAAAATCCACAACGCGCGAGAAAAGTTGAATTTTGATGCGCGAACTCTTGACTTTTTGCATTCCACGTGAGTGCGGGGACTTGAATTTCGATGAAGCGACGCAGTAGGTAACCACGGTTACTGAATATTGCATGAAATTAAAATCGATAAGAATATACCACGGTTGCCGTTGTGAAATCACGCTCTTCTCCATCGCTAACTTTCTCGCGAACGATGATATATCGCGCTCGCAATTTCACCGTCTCGCGGTCATTTATTTACCGTACAAAATTACCTTTTTAAAAAAAAGGTAAAATGAGCGCCAAGTACACGCATAATAGTGTATATGTATTATGTTGTTACCCTGTTATGTTGTTACCTCGAAAAAAACAAAGTGGTAGTATTATACCTCCAAATAGCTTTATCCTGTACATACTGTTTATACAATGCGTAATATACTACAAAAAGGCGTGATATCCGCACAAAATTACCTTTTTTAAAAAAAGGTAAAAAAAGGCGCCAAGTACACGTATAGTAGTGTATATGTTGTTACCTAAAAAAAAAAGAAAGTGGTAGTATTATACCTCAAAAAAACCTAAGTAACAAGTGGTAGATCTTTATATCTCGAAAAATCTCGAAAAAATCTAAGCAGTAGTATCTTTATTTCCGAAAAATTATAACCCAAGTGATACACGTCACAAAATTATGTTACCTTATCAAAAAGAAGAGTCGCGTTTCAAGTGATCTATTACAATTACAAAAAAGGAATGATATCTCTTTAAGTTAGAGCGCCAATTACAGAGAGAACATGTATATTGCCTCAAAAAATAATTGTTGCACTACATTGAAAAATCTTTACATTGTGTCAATTAGAAAAGAATGTATAATAACAATTTTATAAGATTAAAAAATTTTATTTAAATTTAACAAGGGAATACAAGATATTTAAATACAAAGTTATTTACATGTGTATTTTTTAATGGCCACAAAGAATTACAGAAGTAACAGTACAAAATAAAAATATTTTATTAAAATACATAAATTTTTCTTGTAAAAAAACTTGGCGCTGCTAGACCTCGAAATTTTAAATAAATAAAAACAACAATAAATAAAAATAATTCAGAGAAGAATACAATGGGAGTAATATTAAATGATTATCAGCGTGGATGTGGGAGTGAGTGATATGGATGTGCGTGACTACGCGGACGGCGGATAATGCGGCTTATAATTAAGTATAGAATAAGTTTATTTATTTATTTAAAATTTCGAGGTCTAGCAGCGCCAAGTTTTTTTACAAGAAAAATTTATGTATTTTAATAAAATATTTTTATTTTGTACTGTTACTTCTGTAATTCTTTGTGGCCATTAAAAAATACACATGTAAATAACTTTGTATTTAAATATCTTGTATTCCCTTGTTAAATTTAAATAAAATTTTTTAATCTTATAAAATTGTTATTATACATTCTTTTCTAATTGACACAATGTAAAGATTTTTCAATGTAGTGCAACAATTATTTTTTGAGGCAATATACATGTTCTCTCTGTAATTGGCGCTCTAACTTAAAGAGATATCATTTCTTTTTTGTAATTGTAATAGATCACTTGAAACGCGACTCTTCTTTTTGATAAGGTAACATAATTTTGTGACGTGTATCACTTGGGTTATAATTTTTCGGAAATAAAGATACTACTGCTTAGATTTTTTCGAGATTTTTCGAGATATAAAGATCTACCACTTGTTACTTAGGTTTTTTTGAGGTATAATACTACCACTTTCTTTTTTTTTTTAGGTAACAACATATACACTACTATACGTGTACTTGGCGCCTTTTTTTACCTTTTTTTAAAAAAGGTAATTTTGTGCGGATATCACGCCTTTTTGTAGTATATTACGCATTGTATAAACAGTATGTACAGGATAAAGCTATTTGGAGGTATAATACTACCACTTTGTTTTTTTCGAGGTAACAACATAACAGGGTAACAACATAATACATATACACTATTATGCGTGTACTTGGCGCTCATTTTACCTTTTTTTTAAAAAGGTAATTTTGTACGGATATCACGCCTTTTTGTAGTGTTACGCAACTTAATCTTATAAACAATATATCTTATAATTTCATAAACCGTATATAATACAAGGTATGAAGCTAAAAGTGTTACGGACTATTATTTCTAAAGAAAACAACAATTTAATATTTTGCTCAGTTTTTTTAAAATAATAATCTGTAACCCTTTTAGTTGTACACCTTGTATATATTTTTCAATTTCAACATAAAACATAATCGCAATAAAGCATGATTAATGTTAATAAGTCGTTAACTGTAAAATTCTTTATTTATTTTTATTTGCGTGTCTTACTGAATGTTGTTCGCAACTGTATATGTACCGATATCTTCAGGTATCGATATTTTTGATAATTATTTTTACGTCAGACATAATTTTAATTCATCCAATTTTTATTATGTCTAAACATAATTTTTGTCCAATTTTTATTATGTCTAGACATAATTTTAATTCAGCGATTTTTATTATGTCATGACATAATTTTAATTCTGCCGCTAAAGAAATTTTAAGTCGATTTTTATGAATCAAGCTTGAATTCAATGTTTAGGTGTCCCAGGTTGCCGATGACGAGGTCCACATAGCGCGCTCTATAGTTTTTGGTGTCCAGGTGTATTAATACCTTGAATTTGATGGCCACGTGTTCCAAGTTGCCGATGACGAGGTCCACATAGTGCGCTTCGTAGTTTTCGGTGTCTACATGTATTAATACCTCGAATTCGATATCTACGTGTCCTACATTGGGTGCGTTCAGCCGATACTTTGCTAGCCTAGCAATCGTGAGCAGTCGCTCGTTTTCGCTCGTTTCCTCTTTTTTGACTTACTGGATTAAAAAAAGAAGAAACGAGCAAAAACGAGCAACTGCTCACGATTGCTAGGCTAGCGGAGTATCGGCTGAACGCACCCATTCAGATTTAAAGTTATTAATACACCTAGACACCAAAAACTATGAAGCGCATTATGTGGACCTCGTCATCAGCAACCTGGGACACCTAGACATCAATTTCAAGGTATTAATACACGTAGACACCGAAAACTACGGAGCGCAATATGTGGACCTTGTCATCGGCAACCTGGGACACCTAAACATTGAATTCAACATATTATTACACCTGGACACCGAAAACTACGAAGCGCACTATGTGGACCTCGTCATCGGCAACCTGGGACACGTAGACATCAAATTCAACGTACGATTACACCTGGACACCGGAAACTATGAAGCGCACTATCTGGATCCCGTCATCGGCAACCTGGGATACGTGGACATCGAATTCAAAATATTAATACACGTAGACACCGAAAACTACGGAGCGCATTATCTGGATCCCGTCATCGGCAACCTGGGACTCGTGGACATCAAATTCAAGATATTAATACACGTAGACACCAAAAACTACGGAGCGCACTATGTAGACCTCGTCATCGGCAACCTGGGACACGTAGACATCGAATTCAACGTACAATTACACCTGGACACCGAAATCTATGAAGCGCATTATCTGGATCCCGTCATCGGCAACCTGAGACACGTGGACATCGAATTCAAGATATTAATACACGTAGACACCAAAAACTACGGAGCGCACTGTGTGGACCTCGTCATCGGCAACCTGGGACACGTAGACATCGCATTCAACGTATTATTACACCTGGACACCGAAAACTACGAAGCGCACTGTGTGGACCTCGTCATCGGCAACCTGGGACACGTGGACATCGAATTCAAGGTATTAATACACGTAGACACCGAAAACTACGGAGCGCACTATGTGGACCTCGTCATCGGCAACCTGGGACACCTAGACATCGAATTCAACGTACGATTACACCTGGACACCGAAAACTATGAAGCGCACTATCTGGATCTTGTCATCGGCAACCTGGGACACGTGAACATTGAATTCAAGGTATTAATACACGTAGACACCAAAAACTACGGAGCGCACTATGTGGACCTTGTCATCGGCAACCTGGGACACCTAGACATCGCATTCAACGTACGATTACACCTGGACACCAAAAACTATGAAGCGCATTATCTGGATCCCGTCATCGGCAACCTGGGACACGTGGACATCGAATTCAAGATATTAATACACGTAGACACCAAAAACTACGGAGCGCACTATGTGGACCTCGTCATCGGCAACCTGGGACACGTAGACATCGCATTCAACATATTATTACACCTGGACACCGAAAACTACGAAGCGCACTGTGTGGACCTCGTCATCGGCAACCTGGGACACCTAGACATCGAATTCAACGTACGATTACACCTGGACACCGAAAACTATGAAGCGCATTATCTGGATCCCGTTATCGGCAACCTGGGACACGTGGACATCGAATTCAAGATATTAATACACGTAGACACCAAAAACTACGGAGCGCACTATGTGGACCTCGTCATCGGCAACCTGGGACACGTAGACATCGAATTCAACGTATTATTACACCTGGACACCGAAAACTATAAAGCGCACTATCTGGACCTTGTCATCGGCAACCTGGGATACATAGACATCAAATTCAAGCTTGATTCATAAGAATCGACTTAAAAATTCCCTAGCGGCACTTTCTGCCAAGCATAGAGAACCTACTTTTCCGTTGACTCAATATTTATTATATATATACCTAATTTTTACTTAAATAGAAATCTTCCTCCTGACCGATAAGTTTATCGACCTAATTTTGAAATACGCGCGCGATATCGAAACTGGCGATACCTGCGCCGCCAGCGTCGAAAAAGTGAAAGTGACGTTTCTCTGATAGATCGCGGCGTTAGGAGGAGGAGGAGGAGGAGGAGGAGGAGGAGGAGTATCTTAAAAATAAATTTTCACATTTGGACTTTGCGTCGCAATATCTCCGCTCGTAAGGCACGTAGCGGAATATTATGAGAGAAACCCCCCCCTAATTGGACCCCAAGCTATCGATCAAGCCTACTTAGAACTTGATCCGTTCACTCGTTATCGAGATCTCAACATCTCGGGTACTCGCAACCCGTCGCGTCGCGTAAAAGAGTCACGGTCGGTCTCGCTCCGCGTGTACTTGGCGCGAGACACTACCGTGTCTCTTGATCTGTGTGAAATATCGTACATTTAAATCAGATATAAGTAAACCGCGGCGGGAGAATCAGAGCTAGGTACTGAATTTGCAACGTATAATTACCTATGCTGCATTACTAATTTTGCGTTTCTTTAAAGTACAGATATATTAACAAAAGAACTGATAATTTACATAAGCATAAACTGTACGTTACACAGAAAGATAATTTCATATCTATTTCAAACAGGTTATATTTATTCTATTTTGTGCGAGCAGTTTGGACGGATCTGGGGCCAGTTAGTCTTCCTGGATGTGATCAAGAGATGTGCATCAGGTGCATTTTTATGGGAGATAAAGTGTCTCGCATCCCTCGGGATCATCCATGCGCGGAGGGATCCTGAAAACGAGAGACGGACACATCATAGGAATGGCCGATCATGATCGAACGAGCTAAGAGGCGACGGCAGGTGGTGCAGGCAGGCACGATTTCAGTCACCTTTTATATTGGAATTCCTTGAATTTTTGTCACCGAGATTCCGAAGTCAGTGCGTTACTGCACTACCGGATCTTCTTTCTTTCTTTATAAGAGTTCACGCCAAATTACAACGATGACTGCGTATTCTCTGTTATTCGTGATACGATACATCTGCCGATCTGACTGATGATGGTATTACATAAAAGCCTCAACATCAAAATTTTTTTGAGAGCTTGAAAAACATGCATTTTAAGAAAACTCATTGTACTTGGCATCAAACGTGGATGAAATAAGTACCCGAGTTTCGAATGTTTACATGAGAAAGGTAAAAGCTCTCGACATTTCGAATCTACAAACATGAAACGGGCACGATTGACTAAACGAGGAATAGACACTTTTTGCTTATATATCGAAGAACTTCTTCGGGATATTTTCGGGACAGAGTGACGAGAGATAAGAAATGCAAGTGGAAGCATAGCGGAGATCCATCTTGGAAGATTCTTCCGAGTATTTTTATCTTTTAGCAATATTTCGAAAAGTCCTCTCTTCGCCGATGAGTTTCTTTCTTGCCGATATGATCAGCGGCGCGGAAGACACAAGCCCGAACTCTGGTTCTTTACTCTTTCGACGGAGTCGAGGATAAAACAAACATGGCTCTCGTAAAAAACCGCCACGCGCAAGAATTCCTGTTTATTCGCCGCCTCGCCGACTAAAGTGTCTCGATCGAAGAGCAGGTTCCGCCTGGGACTCTCTTTTATTTTCCTTTTTTTTTAGCTTCGTCGAAAGCGAATGAAAACGGTTTAGACGATATAAGGACGAAGAAATATTGGCTTAACCCTTCAATCGGTAAATTAAATCGCAACTCCCGCTCTCTCCGGTATATGTATACAAATATGATATTTAAGTTGTAGATTTTATTGTTAGATCAGAAATCCAAAATAACAAAATAATTATAATTCATTAAATGAAATTCACACACATGTGAAATTACGTATTAGGTATAGTAGATAAATAGTAGATACAATTATAGTAGATTATAGTAATCTAATAGTGTGTGTGTGTGTGTGTATCTAGATATTATATTAAATATATTAGTAGATATGTGTGTAATTTTTTGATAATTATTTACGTAAAATTCTGTTTTTATATGTATTATCTGTTTTTAACTCTCATTGTTTAATAGTTATAGATACGTTTCACATTAAATAAACGTGTAATAGCACCGACTTAACAAACTATCAAAATAATTAAATAAGATTTTCGCTTGTTGTACGAAAAATAAGCTTAATCATTGTTAACATGTGTAACACGCGTACGTGAACGGGGAAAAAAAAGAGTCGTGCATGTGCAACAAAATAAAGCGCTATTATTCGGTTACTATCCGTTACGCGTATATAGTTGCGGTTTGTGTTCAGCGGCCTCGACATGGCCGGTGGCCAAAAGATTTTTGATATTTTTTTGGCCACGCTCCAAACTGCATAACCGAGCAAAATGTTTCGTTACCTTCTCGACCCCTCCCTGCTCTGCTTTCTTCCTTCCGCGACGCCGACCTTATCAAGCTGCAATAATCCACTTCTGTAATTTAATGAGTCGCTTTTCGCTCTAGTGCACTTGCGTGCTGTCTTGTTTTAACTAGGTTTTGCACTGTAATCGAAACAATAACTTATGGAATATTGTGACCATCCATAATTGCAGTTTGAAAGATATTCTCAATGGCTGCGTTTTGATATTCACTGCCAGTACTAAAAATCTATAGTTTATGTCACATATATTACAGATTTTCAGTACTGGCAATAAATATCAAAACGCAGCCAATGTAAAAAATATTATACTGTTTAATACAAAATAATTATAAAAAATGTCATTTTAATTTCACATATTATTGTTTAATATTCTATATTGTACACAGTACACGTTTTAATATCATATGCATAATAATCTTACACTTATAATTATTATCTTTAATATTAACAATTTTAAACGTATTATCATACGTAGAATATTTATTAGTGTAATAAAAATTTTATAAAGATTACATTTAAAGAAGTTTTGAAGGGGCGCTTTTTGTTCATCACGCTTATTCGTCACGTTAATCATTTCTGTTTTCTCTTTTTTAGCATCTCTATCATTTGTTTCCGTTAATCTATACCAAGTACACGTATAGTAGTGTATATGTTGTTACCAAAAAAAAAAGTGGTAGTATTATACCTCGAAAAAACCTAAGTAACAAGTGGTAGATCTTTATATCTCGAAAAATCTCGAAAAAATCTAAGCAGTAGTATCTTTATTTCCGAAAAATTATAACCCAAGTGATACACGTCACAAAATTATGTTACCTTATCAAAAAGAAGAGTCGCGCTTCAAGTGATCTATTACAATTACAAAAAAGAAATGATATCTCTTTAAGTTAGAGCGCCAATTACAGAGAGAACATGCCTCAAAAAATAATTGTTGCACTACATTGAAAAATCTTTACATTGTGTCAATTAGAAAAGAATGTATAATAACAATTGTATAAGATTAAAAAATTTTATTTAAATTTAACAAGAGAATACAAGATATTTAAATACAAAGCTATTTACATGTGTATTTTTTAATGGCCACAAAGAATTACAGAAGTAACAGTACAAAATGAAAATATTTTATTAAAATACATAAATTTTTCTTGTAAAAAAACTTGGCGCTGCTAGACCTTTTAAATAAATAAGGACAACAATAAATAAAAATAATTCAGAGAAGAATACAATGGGAGTAATATTAAATGATTATCAGCGTGGATGTGGGAGTGAATGATATGGGTGTGCGTGACTACGCGGACGGCGGATAATGCGGCTTATAATTAAGTATAGAATAAGTTTATTTATTTATTTAAAATTTTGAGGTCTAGCAGCGCCAAGTTTTTTTACAAGAAAAATTTATGTATTTTAATAAAATATTTTCATTTTGTACTGTTACTTCTGTAATTCTTTGTGGCCATTAAAAAATACACATGTAAATAGCTTTGTATTTAAATATCTTGTATTCTCTTGTTAAATTTAAATAAAATTTTTTAAT
The DNA here is from genome assembly GCF_048541705.1 of Temnothorax americanus. Taxonomy (NCBI): domain Eukaryota; kingdom Metazoa; phylum Arthropoda; class Insecta; order Hymenoptera; family Formicidae; genus Temnothorax; species Temnothorax americanus. The sequence goes on from NW_027509811.1 coordinate 310,061, forward strand.
CTTATACAATTGTTATTATACATTCTTTTCTAATTGACACAATGTAAAGATTTTCAATGTAGTGCAACAATTATTTTTTGAGGCATGTTCTCTCTGTAATTGGCGCTCTAACTTAAAGAGATATCATTTCTTTTTTGTAATTGTAATAGATCACTTGAAGCGCGACTCTTCTTTTTGATAAGGTAACATAATTTTGTGACGTGTATCACTTGGGTTATAATTTTTCGGAAATAAAGATACTACTGCTTAGATTTTTTCGAGATTTTTCGAGATATAAAGATCTACCACTTGTTACTTAGGTTTTTTCGAGGTATAATACTACCACTTTTTTTTTTGGTAACAACATATACACTACTATACGTGTACTTGGCGCCCTTTTTTACCTTTTTTTAAAAAAGGTAATTTTGTGCGGATATCACGCCTTTTTGTAGTATATTACGCATTTTATAAACAGTATGTACAGAATAAAGCTATTTGGAGGTATAATACTACCACTTTGTTTTTTTCGAGGTAACAACATAACAGGGTAACAACATAATACATATACACTATTATGCGTGTACTTGGCGCTCATTTTACTTTTTTTTAAAAAAGGTAATTTTGTACGGATATCACGCCTTTTTGTAGTGTTACGCATCTTAATCTTATAAACAATATATCTTATAATCTCATAAACCGTATATAATACAAGGTATGAAGCTAAAAGTGTTACGGACTATTATTTCTAAAGAAAACAACAATTTAATATTTTGCTCAGTTTTTTAAAAATAATAATCTGTAACCCTTTTAGTTGTACACCTTGTATATATTTTTCAATTTCAACATAAAACATAATCGCAATAAAGCATGATTAATGTTAATAAGTCGTTAACTGTAAAATTCTTTATTTATTTTTATTTGCGTGTCTTACTGAATGTTGTTCGCAACTGTATATGTACCGATATCTTCAGGTATCGATATTTTTGATAATTATTTTTACGTCAGACATAATTTTAATTCATCCAATTTTTATTATGCCTAGACATAATTTTTGTCCAATTTTTATTATGTCTAGACATAATTTTAATTTAGCGATTTTTATTATGTCATGACATAATTCTAATTCTGCCGCTAGGGAAATTTTAAGTCGATTCTTATGAATCAAGCTTGAATTCAATGTCTAGGTGTCCCAGGATGCCGATGACAAGGTCCACATAGTGCGCTCTATAGTTTTTGGTGTCCAGGTGTATTAATACCTTGAATTTGATGGCCACGTGTTCCAAGTTGCCGATGACGAGGTCCACATAGTGCGCTTCGTAGTTTTCGGTGTCTACATGTATTAATACCTCAAATTCGATATCTACGTGTCCTACATAGGGTGCGTTCAGCCGATACTTTGCTAGCCTAGCAATCGTGAGCAGTCGCTCGTTTTCGCTCGTTTCCTCTTTTTTGACTTACTGGATTAAAGAGAGAAGAAACGAGCAAAAACGAGCAACTGCTCACGATTGCTAAGCTAGCGGAGTATCGGCTGAATGCACCCATTCAGATTTAAAGTTATTAATACACCTAGACACCAAAAACTATGAAGCGCACTATGTGGACCTCGTCATCAGCAACCTGGGACACCTAAACATCAATTTCAAAGTATTAATACACGTAGACACCGAAAACTACGGAGCGCACTATGTGGACCTTGTCATCGGCAACCTGGGACACCTAGACATCAAATTCAACGTACAATTACACCTGGACACCAAAAACTATGAAGCCCACTATTTGGATCTCGTCATCGGCAACCCTGGGACACGTGAACATCAAATTCGAGGTATTATTACACCTAGACACCGAAAACTACGGAGCGCGGTATCTGGACCTCGTCATCGGCAACCTGGGATACGTGAACACCGAAAACTACGAAGCGCACTATGTGGACCTTGTCATCGGCAACCTGGGACACCTAGACATCGAATTCAACGTACGATTACACCTGGACACTGAAAACTATGAAGCGCATTATCTGGATCTTGTCATCGGCAACCTGGGATACGTGAACATCGAATTCAAGGTATTAATACACGTAGACACCGAAAACTACGGAGCGCACTATGTGGACCTCGTCATCGGCAACCTGGGACACGTAGACATCGAATTCATCGTATTATTACACCTGGACACCGAAAACTACGAAGCGCACTATGTGGACCTCGTCATCGGCAACCTGGGACACCTAGACATCGAATTCAACGTACGTTTACACCTGGACACCGAAAACTATGAAGCGCACTATCTGGATCCCGTCATCGGCAACCTGGGACACGTGAACATCGAATTCAAGGTATTAATACACGTAGACACCGAAAACTACGGAGCGCACTATTTGGACCTCGTCATCGGCAACCTGGGACACGTAGACATCGCATTCAACGTATTATTACACCTGGACACCGAAAACTATGAAGCGCACTATCTGGATCCCGTCATCGGCAACCTGGGACACGTGAACATCGAATTCAAGGTATTAATACACGTAGACACCGAAAACTACGGAGCGCACTATGTGGACCTTGTCATCTGCAACCTGGGACACCTAGACATCGCATTCAACGTACGATTATACCTGGACACCGAAAACTATGAAGCGCATTATCTGGATCCCGTCATCGGCAACCTGGGACACGTGGACATCGAATTCAAGATATTAATACACGTAGACACCAAAAACTACGGAGCGCACTATGTGGACCTCGTCATCGGCAACCTGGGACACGTAGACATCGAATTCAACGTATTATTACACCTGGACACCGAAATCTATGAAGCGCATTATCTGGATCCCGTCATCGGCAACCTGGGACACGTGGACATCGAATTTAAGATATTAATACACGTAGACACCAAAAACTACGGAGCGCACTATGTGGACCTCGTCATCGGCAACCTGGGACACGTGGACATCGAATTCAAGGTATTAATACACGTAGACACCGAAAACTACGGAGCGCACTATGTGGACCTCGTCATCGGCAACCTGGGACACGTAGACATCGAATTCATCGTATTATTACACCTGGACACCGAAAACTATAAAGCGCACTATCTGGACCTCGTCATCGGCAACCTGGGATACATAGACATCAAATTCAAGCTTGATTCATAAGAATCGACTTAAAAATTCCCTAGCGGCATTTTCTGCCAAGCATAGAGAACCTTCTTTTCCGTTGACTCAATATTTATTATATATATACCTAATTTACCTAAATATAGAAATCTTCCTCCTGACCGATAAGTCTATCGACCTAATTTCGAAATACGCGCGCGATATCGAAGCTGGCGATACCTGCGCCGCCAGCGTCGAAAAAGTGAAAGTGACGTTTCTCTGATAGATCGCGGCGTTAGGAGGAGGAGGAGGAGGAGGAGGAGGAGGAGGAGTATCTTAAAAATAAATTTTCACATTTGGACTTTGCGTCGCAATATCTCCGCTCGTAAGGCACGTAGCGGAATATTATGAGAGAAACCCCCCCCTAATTGGACCCCAAGCTATCGATCAAGCCTACTTAGAACTTGATCCGTTCACTCGTTATCGAGATCTCAACATCTCGGGTACTCGCAACCCGTCGCGTCGCGTAAAAGAGTCACGGTCGGTCTCGCTCCGCGTGTACTTGGCGCGAGACACTACCGTGTCTCTTGATCCAAGATCTCAATTCTTCGTGTGGAAAACTACCCTGTTCGTTGTTATGACAATTCTCGCGCTGGAACAGCCAAAATCATATAATCTTTTTTTCATGAACGAATCTTACGCTCGATTAACAATCAATCCCGGTTTCAGACGAATCGGCCTGGTAAGGAGTCGGCTCGAACTCTAGAAGGAGTTGAAATGAGATAGAGGCAAATCGATCACGAAAGGTCGAGACGTATCGTGCGCTAAACTGCTTAGCAATTTCGTTTAATAAATTTTCTAGCGCAAATCCTCCGCGCGAACGATATTTCCGAGGAAACTTTGCCTTTTTCCGAAGAAATCACTTAACGTTAGTATCGACGATACCGGAGTACCGGAATCGAGAAACTGCGAGAAAGGGGGAGGGGGACGACAAGAGGTGGACGAGAGAGAGAGAGAGAGAGAGAGAGAGAGAGAGAGAGAGAGAGAGAGAGAGTGTCGAAGGAAGGGTGACACGGCGCGCCGCCGGCGGAAGTCTCACAGGATCACGGATAGAACTAGTGGTCTCCTAAAGCCTCTGAAAAATTTCTCTAAAGCGGGAAGTAGAGTACATTGCGATAAATAAATATACGGTGACTTTAGGAAAATTTCAAAAAAACAAATAAATAAGAACTCTTCCTTAACAAAAACTAGCGTACACATATATATCATATATAAAATCTCCACAATTTCATAAAGTAATTTGAAAAATAAATCTTTCCGCATTGTCGAAGGATATTTTGTGCAAAATTTTCAGTAAACAATGAAAGAAACTTGCGGAATAATAGCTTGCGGAATGAAGTAATGCAATAACAATGAATCCGGCGGTCCGCAGCAAACCAATAAACTTTAATGAAAGCGGGACAAACAACGCCAAAGCTGCTTATTGCAGCGTCAATAAATGTCAGAAGCAGAAAAAAGGTTTTTACACAGTTATAATTTGACAAATACGCGGATTATGATTTCCTCCTTCCGCTTTCATTATCCAGAATCATTATAATTTGTTAATGGATAGGCAAATGTGTTTGATCAACACGACGCGACGGTGGAAAATAATTCGACATCCGTGAAGGGTCACAGATGCATAACTCATACGAGAATAGATTTAATATTTTAATACCTAATGGAGCCCCGTTATACGAGTATTATATTTTCATTTCATTTCATTTTTGAGCCTTTGGAATCGTATCGACATTTCTCAATTTCCTAAAAAATATTTGCTGATATAAATATAAAAAGAAATTTTAAATTAGTTCGAATATAAAGAGAAAGAAATAATATAACAGAGAAATCTATATGTAAAATATATAAAAGAAAATAGATAAAATATATTTATTTAGGAAATTTATATCCGTTAAAAACATTTTACAACGATATATAAATTTTTAAATTTTCGCAACAATATCTATTTTTTCGCATTACAAAAGAAAGCAATATTACAAAATTGAAACTTTTCTCTCAAATCTTTTAAATGTCTTTTTAATATTCCATCTCCAAATATCTTATATTCTATACGTATCTACAATGCGTATCTAGTACATTGTTACAGAATGGATTCATCTTATACGTTTGCATCATTCCTTTAATTAATCATCTCGAAACTTAAGAGTTTGTTCTAGCGCAAGAGTTAAATTCACAATATTCTTGAAAGGACAATGAGGCAGAAATCATTTAAACAAGTGTCGGTTATTATCGGCGAAAATTCCGCCTTCCTTCCTTCCTCAACGGCGTTTCTGTCTTCCAGTCTTCGCCACGGGCGACGACGACTGCTCCTCGACCGAACTTCACCAACTTTCCGAACATTGCGCAGCCCTCCCGACTGGAGGCGGGGAAGGTGAGGCAGCCGCCACCGTTGCCGACGCCGTCGCTTTAACCGCAACTTCGTTCGCCTTCGTGTATCCGCGACGCGAAATCCATTATAATGCGCGGTAACTTCGTAGTGCGAACGAGTTCGGGAACGTCGTAGCTCCATTTTGCCTGTTTCCGTTTGCCGCGACTCCAGTTCTTCCGAACGGCGGGACAAGAATTGCGCGGAGGAGTTGCCCCAGGGTTGCAAAAGAGTTGTTCTAGAGTTGCGGAGAATTTGCTTCAGGATTTCGGAAGGAGTTGGTCTAGGTTTGCCAAAGAGTTACTCTAAGGTTTTATAGAAATTACGCGTGAAGGGAACCGCCGAGAAGATTGCGGAAAAGATGTACCAAGATTTCTACAGAATTGCGAAAGCAGTAATTATAACTAAGGCAGTTAGATTTTTTTAGTAGATCTTTCAACAAATATTTTTAATAATACTTATTTGTGGTTAGATATTGGATACCTGTAATGAAAATTTTTAGAGTTGACAGTTATATAGTTATATATAGTCATATATAGTTAATATAGTTGATATCAGTAATTGAAATTTTTATTTCAAATATTAAGAGTTGAAATTAGATTGCGAGTTTCTGGAATTCTTATAGATTTGTTTTCTAAGAAAACTTAAAATTTGCTGAAACTGTTATTGCAAGATACGAGAGTTCGAGCATTTAAAAGTATCTTCCACGCATCTTAATAAACATTGCTGATAAGCAAGAATTTAACGAGAAAAGAAGCCGCAACTCACTTCCGTAAACAGTTCCGATCATCCTCTCGTCGGGGATTTCAGGCGAGGACCATTCCGGGTCTCGTGGCCATAAATCCGATATCCTCCTTTTAGTGCATTCCAATACAAGCGCGTCACATGAGATAGCCGTGGGATCATCGTGGTGATGGCCGGGTTGCCCTTATATCGGGGTCATCGAATTTTTGTACCCTATCATTTCGTATATAAACGCAAGAGAAACGGGATTATATTTCGGAAGGCATCTGCGATGTAACCTGAATACGCGCCTCGCGAATGTAAGATGGTTGGTCAATCCGGCGATTTATCGGTGTAGCCTGGGCGCGAGTATACGGACATAAAATTCCGTATGATTCATCCTCGTAAACGTGAGTCTCTCTCGTCCAGTCGGAAACGACAATTCTTGGTTAAACGTTGATCCGCTCTATTCCACTACGGTAAATATTATTGCCATGCACCGCAATAATATCTGATCCTGTTCTTAAGTCCCAACTCGATTATACTGCTCTAGCCTTAAGAAAGTCTTTTTATGTACATTGGATATTCTAGGTCGCTCTTTTTTTGAATTTATTTGTATAATTGTAATTACGCATTTTTTAATAATTTTTACAAAGTTATTTAATTTTTATAATTTGATGATTTTATTCAAGTAAGAGACCTTTTTGTGATTCTCAAAGAGTTTAAGTTTGAAGGAATCCCGGATAATCCAGGATTTTGGATTCTCGAATCCTCGACCGACAACGCGGAACCTCAGAAGTCCTTAATTAAAGAACTAAACGTAATTTGCACGTTCCAACCTGGAAGCGTCTAATTGTTTAATACTCAGTCGGGCCATTAAACTTTTTCCTCGACCGAATGGCGAAACGTGATATCGGAGATTCGAAAGACGGATCGACTACGAGACGGTGCGTTGTAAGTGGAAAGCCCCGGGAATTAGTGGGGCAATTAGTCGCTAGCTTGGTAATTAAAACGACCGCTGTTGCCAATTAACACTTACGTCCGCTTTCTAATATAACCCCGTTAAGTTGTGCTCCTCGCGATCGCCGTTCTCCGCATTGTTACCGCCATTCGTTGCTATATCTGTCACTTCACAATAGCAGAATATAGCAGCTAAAGTTTGGTTAGGTAGCGCACGTATGATTGACATGTATGATAAAGTAAAGATCAAAAGCCCTAAAAGGGCTTCGCTAGAGCAATTACATTTTTGCGGCTTCTCAATTTCATTCTCGCAGCGGCTTTATCATCCCCCTTCTGTGAGATTAATTAATGTTAATAGTACTTTTATATCTTATTAATATTATCTTTGATGAAAGTTAAAAAATTGGATCTATTTTAGAAACTCAAAATTAATTTTATAGTGTGTAGGTATTTGGTAAAAAATTTTAAATAAAAATTATTGAGTACTTTTTTATTATAATAATTTCAAAATTTTATTTGCTGATTTTTTGAGCCTACAAGAGCCTACAAAAAAATAGTTTCAATAAAGCATATTATAAGTTTAAAGGATCTAACAGTTTCTAAATCCTAAAGAGGCATTAGCTCAAATCATCAATTCAGTAGTAGCTGCGAAGGGATCTTCGTGGTTTTAAATAAAATGGCGGCTCTCGCAATGGTGTGTCTCGTCATATCCTTTTTCCGTGGCAAAAATGGCGACTAGTACCTTCGCGTCTTTCTTCAAACGTAAAATCACAGTCACATAACGTCATGGGTCGGTGCTCGGGTTTTACGAGGTAAGGTAAACGACGTGGATTCCTCGGCGAGAAACGTAGAAGTCTTGCCCTTGGAAGCTGCTGCTGCGCGCTTCGGCTTTTCGGTCGCCAGCGAAATCGTAAAGCCTCGGCTGCCGACTGCCTGCCACCTTCGAAGAAGATGTCCTTGTCTTCGCGTCCTCGTCTTGTGGAGTTCATCTTTTCAAGGTGGCCGGCGAAGCGACCGTAATTCGAGTTAATGGCCGTCGAATAAGAAAAGGGTCGGCGCGGCGGCGGTCTGATCTCCGCTTGAAATATTGCTTTTAACCTCCCCCGCCCTTCCCTCAACGACTTTCGTCTCTTCACTCTATCCTCCCCCCTCCTGTTCCTATCCGTGCGCCTTTCGTCTCTTCTTCGTCCTTTCTTCTCATCCAGTCTCGCGACAGCAGAAACGAGCTCGAGCGCCTGATTAATAGTCCTTTCTACCAAACTTGGGAGGAATCAATGGCCGACGATGACAAGGCCGTTTACTACCTTACACTGCGGCGTTGAGGAATCAACTGAGAAGAGGTTAGATTGAAGGAGACAGAAAAGACAGGCCAAGGACAATTGGACCGCCAGAAAAGACTTAATTTAGACCTAATTTAACTAATATCAGCTTATAAGAATCTGTTTTATCATGTTTAATACGTCATAGATATATTTGTGAAGCAGATCTACTTTAGCAGATCTCTAACATATATGTCTCTTGCAATTTTAATAAAATTTTACAGAAAATATTATTAATTAAACGAGAACCAAACTTTATTACTGCTTTGTATAAGACAATTCTATCGTAATTATTTATTTGTTAATATAGTTTGCCAAACAAGAACTTCATCATGTCTACGTCAAATATTTGGAACGCCAATATTTGAAAGATGTCGTCTCTTTGCGTCGAGTGTAATAAGTCGTTAGTTCCAGATCGATTGTGACTGAGGAAAAAAAACGCGAGATCTCGAAAGGGAATAGACTTTGCGTTAATTGTCACTTTATTGTCATCCCAGGACGATTCTTTCCGTTAACTCCATTATCGACGCCTCTCTAATCACATTGTGCTACCAATAAAAGAGCCACGAGGGTTGAAAAGTGCGCCGTGATGGAAACGTTCCGCAGTTTTTAATCCTCTCCTACCTTTTCCACCCTCGATATAACGAAAATTACTCCGGTGCTAATGCGTGGGGGGATAATTTCAGCTCATCAGATTTTGATCGGTCAGAAACAGATTTATAACATAGAAAATTCATGACCCAAATGAAAGAATGATTGACTACTGTAAGTCTGAAACTCGCTTCTCGATGTGGCAAATTTAAATACAGAGTTAAAAGGTTCAATAATTTAGCGCATTTTTTTAAAGAATTAACACAGTAATTAAAAATTTTATTTTCTTACTTTTGAGATTAATTCTGTCAACGTAAATTAAGTTAATTAATAAATTGGAGAAAAATAATATATTCACACATATTAGTCTGTCACCGCAAATAAGAAGTAGAATTTATTCCGAAAAAAATATCCAATTTACATAACAAAAATGTAAGTACGTGCAGGTGCATAATAGATAAAAAATTAAAATAATAATTTATTTCACCCAAATGCAAATAAAGGATTGCAAATGAATTTCCGCGAAATTAGAATGGGCAAAACTGAATTTTTTTTTGCAATATTAAGGCGGAAATTTTCCGCAGAGAGCCAATAAGCTCAAAGTAGGCGGGAATAAATTCAGTGGCGCAGACAGGAAGCGGAGGAACATACACGGCCGCAGCAGCCATAAACTGTTAACAAGCGTTCTACCAGTAGCGCTGAAAATTTCACGTAACAGGCGCGACTGTCGTCCTTATTTCCCCCGCGTCCTGCTGCCGGAGACCGGAATGTTTCATTTATAAAATCTACATTCTTTTATGCCCGCCATAAATGCGTAAAGCGCCATTCGACTCTCTCTCTCTCTCTCTCTCTCTCTCTCTCTCTTTCTCTCTCTCTCTCTTTCTCCGTGCTCATCGCGAAATTTATGCGGCCGTGCGCGCCGGACTCTATATTCCTACTTAACAGTCGCCCGTTATATTTTCACGAGGCAACGCGACTGTCTCGTATTTCACGTCCTGGATTATGCCGAACCCTTCAGCGCGTGGCGAGAATCACCCCCGGGGCTTTCCCGAGAAAAATTTTTATTCCCCGCGAAAAATAATTACTGTACAACGCTTCATGTCGCGAAGATTAGAATTCGAGGGAAATTTAATGATGATATAATGTAATAGAAACGTGTTTTTTGCGTAGATGTGCGAAACATAATTAAATTATACTGACTTCTTTAGAATTTAAATATTTCGGAGGCAATGTCTCAAGAAAAATTATTATTAAATATATTTATTTAATATATATAAATGATAAAAAAAAAATTATATTAAAAATTATTTAATTAATAAATAAAATAATATAATGAAATTAATATAATTTAATAATTATTAAAATATATTTATATATTTTATACGTCACATACAACAACTTTTTGTTACATTATTTAACAATGTTTAACTGATAAATAATAAGCTAGAAAGAGACATCCTGAAATACTTGAACTTACAAAATTCTTAAAAGCAATACTTACAATTAATCCAACGACATACTTGGTGTTTCTTATCACGGATCTAAATTGGGTCGTCGAAAGTATGAAATACGTTTCCCGGGAAATGTGCGAGATGATAAGAGGAACGGGATTATGGCCGAAAGTGGGTCGTCGAGGAAGAAAGATATACAGACATCGAGGAAACTGATGGGTTATGGCGCGATTAGGTATACAATTAGCTGTGTAATCGTAGTTGCGACTGGAAACTCTCCTTCGTTTGCGCTCATACCGTAGTCATCGTGTTTTATCTCGCCCAGGCTAACGAGATAAGAAAGTTTTTCAAAGATTGCTAAACTTATTCCTGCCATTAAATTGCATGCACGGAGTTGGACCGAATCACGGTAAATTCTCCTACCTCCTCTCCTCCTCCTCCTCAAAACGCAATCTAATTTATACGTTAGAATTTTTTCATTTCTGTTAAACAGACTGATATAAACTGATTTTGTCGCAAACGACTTCCTAAAAAAACATTGAAGAGTGCAAGAACATATTAGAAGAAATAAAACTTTTTCCTTAAGTAAATAAAAAATTTGTATCAAAATTCGTATCGCGGGAATTTATTCTGTATATCTTCTCGTGGCATATTTGATACCTCCTAAAACCGTGAAGAGAAATCATTTTTCGTAGAACAGTATGCCCTATTTCCAAATCGAAAATTTAACCAGTAGTCGCTTTCAGATGATATATTCGGGGATTACTCGAGGGCTGAAGGAGATGCCCTGGTTTGCGGCAGAAAGGTATACAGAAATAGCATATCCACGAGAGATTTTAATATTTTCTGTTACCATTTGCAAAATGGTCGCCTATCTGAAAACTAAAAATAGGTCCATTATTTTTATGATCTTAATTCTCTTATTTCTTTTTCAATATCAATAATCCTTATAGCATTCCTTGCGTTTATTCATGGTAAATAATAATAATAATAAAAATATTTGTTGTTCCGAGTAAACAATCTCTTACATCCTTCTGCTTGCTCTTAAGATGATAGTAATTGGGTATTATACATATCGTAGAATTATATCGTTTAACATATTGTAATATGGTTATGTTTTTTAATAAAAATATCTCTTATAAAAGAACTAAATTAACATCGAGATTTTATTAAAAACATGTACAGTTGTCTGAATTAAATTAAAAGGCAAATAATAGCCAATGTCGATGGTAAAGCGAGAATTATAATCTACAATAGAGTTAATTAAATACAATAACAAATACAATTACATATGTTTTGGTCCAAATACGTTTAGATCTTTTTCAGTGTATACAAAAAATTAAATAAAGTGCAGTAATATAACATTAAAAATAAATGGTGCAGTTTCATTTAAGACAATTACCGCCGATGCCAAATCGCAAGATTAACTTCTTTGCAAATAAAAGAAAAACTAAAAGAATTAATCAATAGAATTTGAGGCTAACGAATATTGAAAGAAACAGTGAAATTAAGGAGGTTGAAGCAGTTTGGTCAACTCTAGATTTTAGTTTAATTGTAAAAAATATATATGATAGTATATAGGATCTACCGCATGTGTGAGAATTATTTCAGATTTATTGACCATCCAGAAGCTGAGATATTAATTTCCAAAAATGCGTCGTTTTACATGGGGTTATATGGAGAAAGCGTTGACGGCGATGATTGATCCCAATTTTCTTTAATATCTAGTCTATATAAACGCTCAAAAAACGTGCCTTATACGCGTACAGTAAATTAATGCGAACATTTAGAACGCAAGAAAACACGTATTCACCATCTAATAACAAATATATTACAAGTTAAAGCGATCGAAATTAGACTGAAATAGCAGTTGATAGTTCGCGAGTAGGTAGATGTGGCAACGCAGCGTCGCCCGCGTTTTGGCTGTACCCGAATCCTATCGGTATGTGCACATTTTTGTGGTTCTCTTCCGTGCTATGTCCACGATTTTTTGATTCTCTTTGGAAATAAAACCAAAAAATCATGAATCTAACGGAAGAAAACCAAAAAATTGTGAACATAACATAAAAGAGAACCCAAAAATTGTTGACATTACCGCAAAATAGTAGACACAGCACGGAAGAGAACCAAAAACGTGCACATACCGACAGGATTTGGGTATAGCCAAATCGCGGGCACCTAAACCTTATCCAGAATAACATAAAATTCACCGGCATGTTTACGTTTAGCAACTGCCGTTACGTGGCTCAACACGGAGGCGAGTACTGCTACCAACCCCATAAAAGTGAAACGTTGCCAATTAAAAAATCGATAGCTTATATAATTGTCAAGAGAGCTACCCAGTAAGAATCATTATTTCATTCTATCAATGGCAAAACATATATTCATGCCATTTTTATATTGAAATAATTAGCAATACCACAAGTTTTCAAGTTGGCATTGGCAAAAAAGTGTTTCGTTTTTAGCTATTAATTAAAATATAAAGATGCATAATATGATACTTTTACTATACGTTTTATGCAATAGCAGCGTATGGAGAATAAAATGATACCTAATACAGATTTTTTAATGACCTAATAAAAATTTTTTTTCTAAACCGTCAATTGACTCAACTGGATCGCTTCAACCTCCTTAATTCACTACAGACAGCAGATATCCTATGGTTATCCATATAACGTCCGTGGACATTCCGGATATAAAATGGACATAAATGAATATCTGTGGGATATCGTGTGTTGTCTGGAACCTGTAACAGTCAAACTTGCAACAGCCACCAGTGTGTGTAATTGATACAAAACAATACTTCGGGTCAAAAACAGCGTACCGACTAAAGGTTTAAGACTTACAAGCGAAATAAATACAAATCAATGAAGCATCCTATACACACACATCACAAAAAACTGGTCAATAAATAAAAACAAACAGAGGAATTCCAATTATGTGAGAATCTCTCGATAATAGGCAAATAATATTTGCTAAGATCAACAAATAAAAACAAGCAAAACAGGAAAATTCAATTATGTGAGAATCTCTCGATAATCAGTAAATAATCCAAAATCCTTTTGTAGGTTGTACCATTATTTTGACGTAAAAATAACGGTATCGTCAAAATAAAGGTTAAAGGTTATGTCAAAATAATGGTATCAACAAGATACATTGGATTATCGAGAGGTTCTCGCATAATTAAATTTTCCTGTTTGCTTGTTTTTATTTTTATTGACTAGTTTTTTTTACATATGGGATACTTCATGATATTGATTTGTATTTATTTTGTTCGTAACCAAGTCTTATCGATGGCCTTTAAGGAGGCTTTTACCTGCTCGATCATAAAACGATAGATCTTTATGAAATTAAATTATGTTGTAAAGTGAACCACAACGAACCGATGCCCAAAACTTTAGCATAGGTTAACGATAAAAATTTTAAAAATATCAGTATTGAAATTCGCATTTTTAACACTACAGGGCATATATGGTAAACACTAAAATTTTTACCAGAAGTGACGTATTTTCTTGGAAAGTTTGCGAGCCAGGTAAACAAAAAACTAAGGAATTGTAGTTAAAATAATAATCTTTCTAATGATAAGAAGAAAACTTGGTGTTGACGATGAGTTATAAAAGATATTGTAGCTTTAATATGACGTACGACGTACGACAGGTTATAGGCGAATGATCTTCCGAGTGTCAAAATCGCGCAAAGTTTCTAACCTCACTTGCACATGTCTTTTCTCTGCGCTGTATGGTAGCGGCATAATTATTCTCTCGCGCATTGACAACCATTATTTTCGAGAATTTTCCTTTCATTTTCCCTCTCAGCATTCTCACGTTATATCTTTCTTTTAGCTCCATCTCTTCATCGCATCAATCGCTACAACGCTACACAGCTACACCTCACTTAGCTGCAGACTGCTGCAGACGACGTTGTAACACGCGCATGTTATTATATGGAGGATTCACATTGCGTCCGATCACGTCCGATGTTCGACGTCTGACATCCAATAACAGAATTTATTATTAGAGACAAAAATTTCCTATTGGATGTCGGATCGTTGTACGTCGAACATCGGACGCAGTGTGAATCCTCCATGACTTATTGTATAAATTTTAATATTTACACTAATAGAACATATTACTTACTCTTACACTATGTAAAAATCATTATTTATTTTTTTATTTAATTTTCCGATAATTTTATAACCAATAATTAATGATAATTTTTCGGTTGCTACATTGATTAGAGCAGCCGGGTAAGAGCCTCCTTAATCGGTGCGCTGTTCTTGGCCCGAAATATTGCTTTGTATCGAATACAGACTTAGTGGCTGTTGCAAGTTTGACTGCTAGTCGATTTTACTGTTTTCTTCAGTATCTGTTACAAATTCTATTGGCTAATTTTTCTTAGATTTTTTTTTATTACAAGGCAGCAGTCAATCTTGCGACTTAGCATCGATGATTGTCACGACTACGCAACTAACCATTTATTTTTAATGTTATTACAGCATTTCACTTAATTTTTTGTATACACTAAAGGGTCTAAACGTTAAGATCGAAACGTATGTAATTGTATTTATTTTAGTTTTATTACCATCAGCGTTGGCTCTAATTTGCCTTTTAATTAAATTTAGTTGATTATGTATCTAGAGAAATTTATTTTTGTCTAGTTATGTACAGTTATCAGTGTATCCATTTATCTCGATTGAAACCAACTAGCCATCAACTTTGGACTTCAAGTTAGTAATATTATTAGCATAACACTAGTAAAAATATATTTAATATATGTGTCGTTATAAAATAGTGATATTAGAATTTTTTAAATTGGAAATAAGTATATCTTGCTGTCTTTCGTGATTCATAAAACCACAAATTATTAATGCATCTATGTTTTCTGAATATTATTATTTTTCAAGTTCCTTTTTCCTAGTCCAACTTCTTTATTATTTACAAGTTGTTTTATCGAATCTAGAAAAGAAAAACACAATTCTCAAGCTGACTCCGGAATAAACTTCTCGGAGAAACTTATCTCAGTATCGTAAGTTTATGTCCGTCCCCCCGGAAAAAGCGAGACGACGTACAAAGCGGTTTACGGCTCAGCGAGGGTGTCGAAGTGTTTCCACCCCATTTTCAACTTCATTCGAGACTGGATTATCGTTCCGGGCAACGACATTACGCTGCGGAGCAGTATTTTTGCGGGCGTGTAACCTACGGGCCCCCTAAAATCCCAGGCTCGTTGTCGGGGTAATTCTATTATTATAGTCGGCTGGAGGATGTTAATCCTTCTATTTTGTGTTTCCTGAAAAGGAATGGCGGCTGCCGCCCCGTAATTTCGTCGACGTCCCGCCGAGTGCTATGGCTGTGACATTATCTAGGTCATTCTAATAGTACTGCATGCAGTGCCCGGAGTGTTGCAAAACTATCGTATTACTCCGGTAACGCTGCAATAATAAATCAAGTATTTTGCACACTCGGGATAAAGATGAAATTGGAAGGCGGTAATGGAAGAAATAAATATCAATTTGATGTAACAACGAACGTATAATATTATACATTCTTTTTTTTCTAATTATATAAAATGTGTGAATAAATTAAAAATCAGTATTGTAATACGTAACCGATATTGCGTAATCAAATTATTATTGAAATATTCGAAGAATTATGTAAACGCTGACTAGTTTCACTTAAGGAGGTTGTAAGGCTAAAGTGCGCAGTAAAAATATTGTTTTAAAATAATATTTTATTTAAAATATTATTTAAAACAATATATGAATTTAAAATTTTAAAAATATATGAGATGTAATGCAAATAAAATGCAAAGAATATAAATGTTTAATTTATGTAAAAGTCTTACATATGAATTTATATTGTTTAAGACAAACTTTATTATTACCACAAGTAATGGTTTGGCAACGGTGTAGAAATGAAAAATTGAAGTTGGTAAAGAACTACCATCTCGATTGACAGAATAGACTCTCAATTCGGATACCAAGTTCAAGAAAAAATCTAAAAAAATTCACGTGCAACCATGCATTACTTGTTAAAGAAAATTATATTAATATAAATTTTGTATCAATTCTTAACATTTTTCATTCTCGTTACACCTGCACCCTCCTTAAAAGTGCATTATGGACACCAAAGAGATTGACGTCATAATACTTAATTTAAATTTTCGACATTCACACTTTATCTGCGGATTATTCGGATTATATATAAAAATGACGAGTGAGCAGAGATCGACAAACTCAGCGGCAAATGTAATTCATCGTGGAGCTCATGGGGCAAAAAGTTAGAACAGCCGGATCGCTTCTCTGAACGTTATTTGCGCGCCATAGCGAGGAAGCGATTACGCGGGGGCGGAAATGGCGGGTGCCACGTGACTCTCGGCGTGCCGCATTGAAACAGGCGTCGGACAATAAAGTCGGAAGCCCAGTTTGCTTGAAACCAATCGCGTGTAGCGGACGTCGTAACGACACGACGTGCCCTCGCGCTCAAATAACAACAATGCAACAAAACCAGCATGATCTATCGTGCTGTAATTCGAAATTCACGCCGGATGCTTATACGAGTACGCGAAAGAGTGAGAGCAGAGAGAGAGAGAGAGAGAGAGAGAGAGAGAGAGAGCGGCGGCCGTTTCGTTACCGGCCATCGTTAAAAACCGCAATGGCCGCCGGTGCGTGCACCCGCATCTGCATGAACGGACGTATCGTACATCGTACGCGCGAATTCTACCGTGCTAATCAGAATAACGATCGATAGGCGCTTGCCCGCAGCTCCGCTGGGCAGGTCGATATCTACCTTGCAATATGCTGCGGCGAATCAAGCATGACGCGATTCGATTTTTATTGAATACTATAGCGAGAAAGCTCGTCGAGAGCAAGATTGGGAAGGATCCGAACAAATTGGATTCGCGAATACAAAACTTATACTGTCTGTTATTGATGAATCGCGATATTAAACAGCGCGATTTTTTTGTCGGAAAGTTGCCAAGGTGATAAATGTTAAAATTGCACCGGATTGTTCGCTCGAGTTGGAAAAAATTGAACATCCAATTAACATTATAAAAGATGACTTTGCTTTGTTCTCCGGGTGAAGATTTATAGCTGCAGTGCGGTTGCTTTCTCTCTCTCCGTTATAACAATTAAATCTTTAATCCATTTATGCTAATTTATGTGAGCATAAATTAGCAAGATTGCATAACGCGTTAAAGCTGCTTACCGCTTTCGATACTTTTCTAATCTTTCGGCTTAATTACGTTCGATTTTAAAAGCGAGCATTTATATTCTGATAACTTCGAGTAATTCAATCGCTTTGCTGCTTTGTCCCGCTCGCGGTATTCGTTCATTTGTTAATAATCTAAGATAATATTGGTGAAGGACGTAACTGGTAAGATAGTAAGCCCTACGTAAGCTCAGCGTGAAAGACGCTATATTGTGCGCCCGTGTACACCGTCTATTAGCAATGTGGAAACAGGTATCTTACGAATGTCCCAGTGATTCTCAAAGTCCAATATATCCAGGGCCGGGGTACCGCTAAGCAACTCCATAAATTCGAGACTTAAACTCGCCCATTGATCGCAACGCGTCGTGCCCCACCCTGCATCCTCCTCAGCATCGTGTTTAAACTATTACGTAGTTATCTTGAGAACTACGTTCATATCCGGTGTTTGCTACTGAGGTTACGTTCGATTACTCCGAGGCGCTATAGACCCGCGGATTTATCTATACATATACGTTCTGGAAACTAGCAAAGATAAATTTCAGACCGCACGAAGTCCCAAAGATCAGCTTAAAGTTGAAGCGCTCATCCCCCGGACTTCTCGCGCTTTAAGGAAGAAATCCGAAGAATCTATCAATCGTGTGGGATACAAAGTTTCGACCATTTCCGAAGCCGAGGGACTTAAGGGACATTCGAATGTGTGACGGTTCTGAAAACTTATAGCTGTTAAAGTCGAAAATCTCGATAACCGAGTGGTATTCCTAAATGTCCGGAATTCAATATTGAAAATTGAATCAGTGATTGGAAACGGTCTGAAAGAGTATGGAGACTGACCTTAGCGCTCGTTTTGTCCCTTTTGGGAACAAATGGCTGCAGGTGCGGTTGTCGAGGGCAACAGCGAAACTGCACCGGACCCGACATTTGAAGTTGGGTCTCGGTGATTTCTGTTATTTCGCTGACGCGGCCCATCCTATTCGTTTCGGCCGGACGCGAACAATGAATTATCAATTTTCTGTCAGCGTCATCAATTATCGTAGGACGCGACGGCCGAGCGAGCGCGGTTTTTCTGCCGAAATGATCGCATCCCGCGCTCATCGTATCGCGATCGTTCATTAATTAAACCGCCCGGCCAATCAATCGGATACCGGACACGTCGACGGAAGCCTGACACATGAAACGTAAAACGTGCACGCAATAATTTTGCTACGAATTTCATGCATATATTTCATTGCAAATTCGCCGCCAGAAATTTCTTTCGCTCCCCGTCGGTGAATATCCTCAAAATTTGTATTATGTAATTATAATCGATTCTAGTCGATGTGCGATTAATGAACAACTTCATTGAGATCCTTTCCCATAATCATTCAATTATCGCTCTTCATTAAACTCTTTTTCACGTCTCGCGAACTTTAATCCTGACTGAGAGAGAGAGAGAGAGAGAGAGAGAGAGAGAGAGAGAGAGAGAGAGAGAGAGAGAGAGAGAGAGAGAGAGAGAGAGAGAGAGCAGCTTGATTAGCTGCTGTAAGCCACCCAAAAATCCTGCCATAAATTCTACGAAAATCGACGATCGATCTTCGTGCTCGGTAATCAATGGCGAATTGTTTATAACGTTGTTTATTGGTGGAGTCTGTCGAGCGTGATCCAGCTTTATTCCCCTCATAAATCGCTTCCTGCACCTATAGTCTGCGTCCGTGCCACCTGACAAGCAACTAATGTAAACGCGATTCGTGACTGCTAGCGACATTCTCTCGTCGTCGTTAACGAGCGCGCATTTGTTTAAATAATCCACCCTCCCAACGGCCATCTGTGCGTATATCTTCTAAAGGTAGATATATACCGAGCGTGGTACGACCGGCGAATGCGAATTTTAGCTGTTAAAATGCAGAAGACGCGCGTCCCTCATCGCTTTTTAGATTTTAACTAATATATACTTTAACTTCTTCTTCTCGCGGCTTTCACGAATGTTTAACTTTTTAAATTTTTTACCCTCCCTCTCGATCGCCTTTAGATTTAAAGATTTGTTTAAAATTTTCAAACGTTTCCGTGCCACGTAATTTTTCAGCACCTCGAGCTTTTAATTCCATTAAGTTTTGGGGCGTTGCAATTTTATTTCCCGGTCCCGGCTTTTTGGCCTTTTTCCGTGTCCATGCATCAGCGGTTCTTATCGATTTTTCCTCCAAAACTCAATGTACACAACGCTGTCCTCTTTTAATGTATATCCGTTTTTTCTGCGAACGATTCGATGTACGCGCGCAAAATGTAGACGTGAACGAGGGAATCTTGCGCGCGAATGGATTCGTTTGATGTCGAGTACGCCTCGCTCTCTCATTGGGCAATAGTCAATATTGAATCGCCCTCGAAATCCTCTTCTTTCTCTCCCTCTTCGTGTCCATCTCGTCGTGTACCTATAGACGTGATATCGACTGATACCGCATTTACTCACGAGCGGGTACTCTACAAAAAAATAGATGCAATAAATTGATGTGCGAACTTGTTCTTCATTGTGAAACCAGTTCAACACGGCTAAGATCAATGTCTATCATTGAGTACCAATTGAGAATTTCTTTGTAAAAAAAAACTTACTACATTTATTTAATTTATTAACCTTTTTAAAACTAAATGGTTATAATTTGTAATTATAACATTTAAACAGCAGTTTAAAAGCAGTACGAGTTGAGAACGTATGACCCTGAACCACTTATATAAAACGTGTAGCCGCTCGGGCGACAGAATCCGCTCTCGTTCAGGGGACGTACGCCCCCGAAGAAATCGTCCAAGTGCCATAATCCGCGACGGCATTGTGCAGCGGGACGAAGTAATCGATACGTCGCGTCCGATCTGTGGACGGACGCGACGACGACGGCCTCGATAGAGCCCGTATAGGTTGAACGAGAGAAGCCGTTTATATAGATGATCGATTCGGTGCGCCGACAAAAGCCGGACAAAAGCCACTTCGCCTATACGAGCGTGGGAGCTGAACTTGAGTCGTTAGATCGCTCAACGGAGATTGTGACTCACAACGATGCAGTCCTCATAATTCGCGGAGGGGGTGATTGGTGAAACTGGACCACGCGAAGACGTTTACCTCGGTCGATAAATCGGACAGTAAAATCCTTTTTAGAAGCGTGGACGCGTCCGTGTGAACGACCGCTTAACAACTCGCGGCTATTGTTCAAAGCATTCACAGCTATTGAACAATTTGCCGACGCTTTGGTGGGATTGAAATTTTTCTTTGTTCTATCTATCACCAAAATAGATACTAGTGGAAATGATTGGCCTCTCCAGAGAAATTTAAAATAAAATATTAATGATTTAACAATATAAAAAATTAAAACATATTTATATTTAGTATAATCCGTGAAACACACACATATTAAAAGTTTAAAAAAAGAAGAAGAGCCTTTTGTTCTTCTTTTTTTTAACCTTTAATATACAATGTGTATAATCTACGTGCGCAACATATGTATATGAAGAGGAGTCACCACGCTCGGACACGAGTAATAGGACTAAAGATGTTTCCTGTGATTATACAGATTTGTCGTATATCAACTTGTCGCTAGCATATTATTAACTTGTCGTTTTCCGCACAATATTTGTCGAACCATTTAGTGCTACGGCCATGCATACTTTAACTTAATCCGTATGTAACTCAACCATAACTAAATCTATTTATAACTAAATCAATATATATTAATCTTTTTATAATATCAATCTTATTCGTTTTTTTTTTTTCGTATTGCTCGTTTATAAGCATCGTCACATTTATTGCATATATTAAGATCACACGTATGGAACCTATTCAATAAAAACTGGATCCTTTTGGAGAGCCATCACGCCTACCGCTTTAAATGGTCCATTACACCGCCGACGGAAGAAGAAGAAACAGAAACAGAGATAAAGTATTAAGAGCCTGAAGTATTGGGCGATGCGAAGGATAAGGATACTCCAATAGACGTATGGTCTCTCCTTTTTACTGACAAAAATCAGAAAGTTATTTAAGATATATTCATCCTCAGTCCTGTTACTCGTGTGGTCGAGCGTGGTGACTTCTCTTCATATACATGTGTTGTGCACGTAGATTATACACATCGTATATGGGACCTACAGTTTAACGCCGATTCCGAACGACTATATATATATTTTTAAGAAGTGTTTATGTAAGAATACTCTCGGTGGGTTGCCACTTCCTTCCGAAAGGTGGCGATCGAATAAAAACCGATTTTGGTCGGATTTAAACTCGGATCTTCCGGCTCGCTTGGGCTCACTAGAGCAGCGCACAACTCTCTGCGCCACGATCGCCACAATGTATAACAATTGGCCCAACAGTTTAAAAATTTAAAAGCGACAAGCTAATGATTCGGAGACGTAAGAAGTTTTTTTAATTCGGGAACGAGCCTAACTTTTTTTTGTTTTATATAAACGGTTATCTCAGATGATTTTTACACCCCAATTAAAAGTTATTGTTATTAATTACATATTGCATATTTTTTATTGTTCTATAGCTAATTCATTAGTATTTAAGGACATATGTTTACTGATACTACTGATTTACTTAATATTTTCTGAAGAAAGAGTAAGAAAAGGATCCAAAAAATATTTAAAAAACAAAAGAAGCACACATTTTAAACGGCTTATTATAACAGTAGTTCTAAAAAAATAAAGATTTTAATTAATCAAATGCTTTTGTATTGCAAATTTTGGATAAAAATTGCATATTTAAAGACTCGTAAAAAAAAGTTATCAGAAAGAAAGAAAATTACTACAATAATGTCCATTTTATAGCAATTTAAAATCAAGCTAATCGCTACTATACAAAGTCATTTATATTGTGTTTACTTGTCCAGAATCATTAAAAGTAATTAATTTATTTTTATGATATATGTTTATTATATTACATACATATAAATAGAAGTTGCGAATAAAGTATTTTTAAATAAAAATAAATATTTATATTAGAAAGCATTTACACCTATGTTTATGGTAAAATGTTATATTTCCTATTTTAAATTAACTGTTATTATACATTATTATTTATTTATTATAAACATATATTATAGATATTTATAATTTTATTCAAATTTATATTATTATTTTGAATTTATGTGATATACTCTTACCATACTTTATTAATGTTTGTAACGATCACTTAGGATTACTTACATCCCAGCAAGTTTAATACATTTGTACTATAAAAGTACAGGTCCTAAATTTTTTCTATTATGCGGATTAGGTCTCGGAATCTTCGAAAGATAGATATGGATTTTCGATCGATAAAAAAGTTACTGTGGTACATGAGCTTCTGCACTTTTTCGACTGGGATGTTTAAATCATCAGAGCTTTATGTTTCACAAATGTAAAAAATGAAGATGTTAAAAAATTTGAGTAATAAAAGTTTAATATATTGAAACTCTAAGACTGTACAAAAATTTAACAAAAAGTCAATAGCAATTTCAAAAGTTAAGAATCTGTTGAATTGGAGGGACAAAAGAACAAAATCGCAAATCTGACTTTTCAAACATGAGAAAAACATGAAAGGAGCTTTTTTGAAAAGGCGAGTTCCCCGTAATGTTGAATAGAATAGCTTCAAGAATTACTATTATAAAAAAGCACGTTTTGTAGCTTCCATTCGATCGTCATTTTCATCTATCAACATTCAATTTCTCTTCCCCGATAGTCGTCTGCGCGCTCTACAGCGAGATCCTTTTGGTAGTCTGACAAATGGAAGCTCGGCCGCAGCGCACGGGCGAGAGGACCCAGGAACGTGGAAGAAAGTCGCCGAGTGGGGCGAACATTTCTCTCGCGATGAAGAATGTCCGGAATAATTTCCCTGGGTTCTCTGAAATAATTTTACCCGGTCCACTTTGTGTCGTTGGTTGCGGTCGCGGCGATTCTGCCGTTGTCGTCGCTGTTTTACACGCTCGCTGAGAACGTTTTAAATCCTGCCTCTGGATTTACCTTCCTTTTCCTTCCCGGCGTTCTTCCCGCCGCGGGAAGAAGGATGGCCCGAGAGCCGCCGGCAAAAAGTTCCGACGCTAAGTGTGTCTGACGTTACCCTCTTGTTTCTCCATCATTGTGCATAAAATGCGCTACTTCCCTTCCCTCTGCAAAGTCTTCCTCGCAAGGTCGCATAGGTCCTTGGATATGTCCAAGGAGAGATTGCTTGCGTGAACGAGGATCTCCAAGAAGGAGATTAATCCTTTAAGTAAATATTTTATTCTTGCGGGATATATGCAAGAGTTTACATAAAGTAAAAGCAAACTAACTGAAACAATTTCCGGTCAGAGACATTTTGAAAATATTCGTATCGTGTAAACGAAGAAATCAAATAAAAACATGAAAAAGAAACTAAGAAAACATTTCCAAGTATATTGAGTATTTTGAATTTAATTTTATCATTAAGTTCATTTTATTTTTAAAAACAATTACAAGTATTTTTCTGATAAATAGATAAATACATCAGATCGATATAAATAATTCAATTTTGATCCAAAGAAAGCAAATTCAGTGGCAATTCAAAGAAATTCAATGACGAAAATCCTATCTTTTTGTCTCAGATAAAACGAAAAGATTTGTCCGGGGAAGCGGGTTCGTTAGCGTGATGCAATAAAAGGATTTACGTGAGCGCGATCCGCGATTTGTTTCCCAGAAAAGTTGTGGGAGATTTTGATGCACTCTGTCAAGATCCGGCGGAACGAGAAGTGATCCCTGGTGAAAAATTAATTTAATTTTACGCCACGGGGCGTACCGAATACTCGCGCCGGTTAATCTTGCATAAGGTGCGAGAAAACAAGGAGAGAGATCCTGGCAGAACTCGGTCACGGCCGCACTCGACTTCGGCTTAACCCCGGCCCTCCAGGGGCATGCTTCCCCAGCAACTGCATCTCCGTAACCCGGTTTGTCCTTTGTCCTACGAGACCCGGCCACGGGAAACGCCGCTGCCGCGCGAATGCGAAATTCCTGACCCAGTTGTGTTTTTCAGGTATTCTCAAATAATGGTTTGGTCAAAATGTAAATCGAGTAGCTAGTCCACGATTAACCGTACTTGAAATGAGCTTATTCCAACTGTTCGTATCATTCGTCAAAAAATGCTGTAATTTTAGAATTTTTTATTTTAAGGCTTCCGTTTCTGTATATAGATTGTGCGTGAAGTCTATACGAGTCTCGGTCTTCGATGTCTTTAGGAAGCGCGAATTTGCATATTGGAAGGTATTGTCGAGGGCCCGCGTATTGTTTCCCCGGTAACTTGAAGAAACGGCTATTTTGCGCGCGCAGCATAATGGAAATCCTGGAATATAGTTCCTCCCTTAAGTACCTGTAGAAGCTTTCGCAGAGGTGCAACAACCTTCCGTTACGTCAACTAATTTAAACCCCCCTCTCTCATCTTTCTCACGCTTCACATTACTCTTCGTTTCTCTCTATTCTATCGAGATCTCGCTACGAAAGCTAAATAGGTACGTATCTATTATTCATTGTCGTCTCGGAAACACGTTATCTCAGATCACGAAGTTCTCGAATTCGTGTATCCCTGATTCCTCAAAATTCTTGCAATTTAAATTTACAGACCGCTGAAATCTTTCAGTTCTCGCATTTAAATATTTACGTAAAAATTTTGACATTCTATTCCTGTTAAGGTTTTATTAAAAAACATAAGATTTTCAAGAAAATTTTAGTTCATGGAAGAAATAACTTTTTTTAATGTCATATCAAAAATTATTTTCTTATTGTAAACATTATTATACACAATTTTTAATTTTCCGAACTTCGAGGGGATATCAAAGGTATTTGTAAATATATTTATATATATAAGTCGCGTGTCGTCTGTCTGTCTGTATGTACGCGAACTACTTCCACATTTATGGACCGATTCTCACGAAATTGGTCTCAAAATCTCGCAAATTTTTCGGTGATGAAAATGTCGCGGCTTTTTTTTCGCTACCGATTTTTTGGAAACCGATTTTTTTAATTTTTCTAATTTTCGGGTAATAATCGACCGAATCTCATTTGTTGGTGGGCCGAATTTTTACCAAAGGTACATGAAATAGGGATAGAATTTTCCGGGAAGTGCCATAAAGTGTATAGTTTTTCGCTACCGATTTTCTGGCAACCGATTTTTTTAAATTTTCTAATTTTCGGGAAATAATTGACCGAATCTCATTCGTTGTTGAAAGTAGAAAAAACTAAAGAATGTAATAGAATTAGAAAAATTGCTAATTTTTATTATTATTTTTACTTTTTTGTTACCGAAGAGAGAGAGAGAGAGAGAGAGAGAGAGAGAGAGAGAGAGAGAGAGAGTTGAAGTGATTAATTTGAGATCGAATAAGATGAATAAAATTTATTTAACACAAAATATTACGAACTTACATATAAACATTTATAACATTAATAATAAATAAATATATATATATCTCTACTATTATATATAAAAGGGAAAAGTTTATACTGTTGTTCGGAGTAATCGTAGAAACTATTGGACCGATTTTGAAAGTATTGTATATGAAGTAGGGGTAGAATTTCCCGGGGAGTGCTATAGGGTGTACAGTTTTTCGTTACCGATCTTCGGGAAACCGGTTTTTCTAATTTCTTCAATTTTTTAAGGAATAATTGACTGAATTTTAAAGAATTGTATATAAAACAGGGGTAGAATTTTATAATAAAGGGGTTATCGATTTCGGTCTAAAAAAATCTACGTAATTGGTCTGATTTCTGCAAATTTTGATAAGCTAATTTTTTTATAGATAGAATATTATTATATTGAATTTGGCGAAAATCGGTGATTATTGATTTTATTCCTTGGTTTTTTAATTGAAAAATCGAGGTTCTTTATACATCGCGAGCGAGCAATCTCAAAATTCCCGAAAAAACGTCTGGGTAAACCAAGTGATGATGTCGCTGATCGGTAAGTGAAATATCGGAAAAGCGGAAATGACTCAATAGAATGTGAAACTCAGTAGAAAAAGACCGGTTACGACATGTTTAATCCAAGGAAACATTTATGCGGTCTAATTTGAAATTATACAGGCATTTAGTTATTATTCAAATTATGAATATCAATTTCATCCGAGTGTAATAATTGGGAAAATGGATGCAATATATATGATCATTGTCAAGTAAAAAAGTTTAAAACTTAAATACCTAGAATGTGTTATTCATGCAGAAAAGTTAAACTACCGCCTTTAAATCAACCACCCGACACACTCTTTATGTTTGTCCACAATAAGGATATTGAAACACTGCACAAATGAAGTCGTTTCAAGAAAAACGACTCCCGGGCGAAGCCCGGGTGTAACCAGCTAGTATATAAATAAATTCAAATTTCTAAACTTATTTTTTTCTTTCGCTCTTTTACTTTTCAACCGTCACGTCATGAGAGCCAACATATATAAAACAAATGAACGACATGGGTCGCTGTCTAATATTCATCGGTATTTTGCGCCTCGACATCTTTCCCAATGGGCGATTTCGCATTGTACACGTCGTCGGCACCTAAGCGCGGTGACCCCGGCGAGCCCGCGTGCTCGTATCCGGCGACGACTGTTTCACGCGAAATAGGAAAATCCGAGAATAAAGCAATCTCTGCCCCGTCAGCGCTCCGTGACTGCGTCCATGATTGCCGTTTTCAGGAGGACCTAGTAACTTGCTGGGATCTGGGATATTGTTCTCCGACTTCCTCCCTCCCTCTCCCCGCTTTACCGCCACCGTACGGGTTACGCCAACGGTTTTCTCCACACCTAACATTCCTTTCTTTCTCCTCGTCTCTGGCCCCGGGCGCCAGATCCTCTCTTAATCCGCGCGGCCCGGCACTTTATTCTCTCGGAACTTCCAAAGACGATTAGAGAACATGTCGATCGCGCTCCGCACTTCATTGGCGGAAATAATCTCGACCTGGCCGCTATTGTTGCGGCTCTTTAACCTAAAAGTCAATCCACTCGCATTGTCCTTCAATAAAACCCGCCAAACGTACCAAAATATACGGAGTCTACGATGTTTTCTAATTCTTTAATTCTTTTCTTTCTTTTTCTCGATTGTACCGATTTTTTTTCTTTCAATTCAATGTTTAAATTAGCGATGTGTTTCGTTAGAAATAATAAAGTCGTCGTTGTTATCTCATTAAGGTGAGATAATAAGGACAAAAAATTGTTAGTACCTTTTTAAGCAAGGGACGTCTTTCTCTCTCTTGCGAGATTAATAAGAAAAGCCTTCGGAGTAACAGAGACATTGCTGAACTGACATAACATATTTTCTCGAGAATATATAATACACATTGTATCCTGCCGCGTGCCAGCAATTATTGCGTTGTTGAGTCCTTTGCACATCCTTTTCCCGTATAACAGAAATCGCGAAAGAGCCATTTTCTTTGATGTTATGTCGCCATATAAACGTAACGACTCCATAAAAGCATTTTAGAGGATGAATGTCTATTTACTAATCCGGCGAAGTTGCAAATTAACACCTTTTCACTTCAGGTCGTTATTAATATTTCGCAAGTTTGTTATCGTCTAGTTTAATTTTAATAAAATCAAATTTCGCGAGTTTGTCAGTTTTTACGGCGCATGAGATATATTTTTAAAACGATAAAAGAGAATTCGAAAGGAGTGGTTTTTGGCAACTGAATATCACAATACATCGCGCAATGATGTATGAAGACAGAAATCGCCAAGCCGTGACGGTCCGGCGGACATTTTTAATCCGACAAAAGTTTGTGAATTACGCTTAGCTGGCGCGCGGCGCGGGGTGTCTAGAGATAGAAAGAGAAAGGAGAAGCAAAAAGGATTATGTTCCCTCTAATGGCTCCTATTCCCTTAGTCTTCCCGCTTCACTCATCTGTTTCTTTTCCCTTTTTTCGTCCTCTTCTCCTTTAAAGCCGCGAACATTCATTAAAAAAGTCTCCTCCCAAGAACTCCGGGGGTGAAGACCGAATACAGGAATGAAAATGGGACAAGAGGTTCGAGGGAGAAGGGGTAGGGAGGGGGGGCGCAAGGCGGACAAGGGAATTGAAGAAAGAATTTTTTACTGCCTGCGGCACGAGACCTCCTTCGAAGACCTCTGTCGTTCTTATCCCGCACCCCCTCCTGGCTTTCCACCAGTTCTCACCCTCTCGCGTCCTCCTCATCCCCACCCATTCGCGGTACAAAGCTGCGAGACCCCTTCGCGCATGCTGAGACTGACGTTTTATATGACTGCGGGGGTGGTTGCACTGGAAATAATTATGCCGGCGTTATAAGCGCGACGCCACCCCCCACCTCAGAGGGTGAGATCCTTATAACGGAGCAGATAAAGTCACCGCGAATATTTCTGCGCTTTATAATTTAGTGCGACTTTTGTGCATTTTTCACGTCACGGATATTCGGAAATTTTCGAGTGAAGAAGAAACATGTGGCTACCTGTTTGAAAATGGAACTTTATCGATGTAACATTTAACCTGTTGTTAATATTTGTTAGCGTTATTAGTGAATTAGTTAACATTAATACATTTGTTTATAATTATATAATGTTTCAGTTACAATATTATGTATTAGGTATAAACGCAATATTACAGTTATTATATTTTTAATAATATATAGTATTTTATAATAATATTTTTTATAGTATTTTTTATAGTATTTTGTAATAGTATTTTTTAAATCAATATTCAAGTTGTGATATTATTTCAATATTATTTATCGAAACGTCGTGACAATTATAATTAAAGATAGCCAGTTAGGTCAAATAAAAAATTGTTAATATTATTTTTATACATATTTTAAAAACGCAAGATAGAGGATACGTTCGAAAATAATTTCGTCCAGTTCGACATGATCGTTTTGCGTCGCCAAGTGTCGTTGCGATCGATAGAGACGACCCGCCATCTTCTTCGCGATCGTCCCCGCAAAAATTGGTAACTCATTTTCCGCACGCTAGGCGGTTAGAGCCGCGGAATGTTGCCGCGTATTAGCATAACAAGATTCTCTCGTGCACGTAATGCGTGGGCGGTTGGGGGAGGGAGGGAGGGGCGCAGGGACGTAGGGCGCACCCGATCTATTCCCTTTCCCCGCCCCTCTTAGATTTGCATGGTCCATTTAAATGCAATTTCTTTTCCCTCAATCGAGGAATTACGTGAATACGCAATCCGTTCAGCCGCAAAGTTCGCGTGTACTTCCCGCCGTAGGATTAAAGGGACTCGTGCTCGAAGAGCCCCGAAGTCCGAGAGAGGAAAAGCGATTTTATAACCTTTTGGTGGAGACCCGGGTTACTTCTTCTATCGGTATATTGACCGCATCCGTTCTCATTCTTTTAGCTAAAGATCAAAAGATGCGAACAACTTGAACTGCAATTACTCTTCTCTCTCTCTCTCTCTCTCTCTCTCTCTCTCTCTCTCTCTCTCTCTTTCTTTAATTCTCTTTCTATCCTGTAAACAGTTCTTCCGTAAATAAATCCTTATCTTTGCTCTAAAAATAAATTTTTCTGGTTGGGTAAAGAAGCTTATAACAATAGTCATTTATTTCATACTCTTTCAGAAGTATCAGATAGATTTTTAACAACACTTTGAAAAGTTTAACACACTGCGGCGGTTAAGATAAATAAATAAATCTTACACAATATCTTAAGGCTTAAGGAAGAATTTGCTGTTCCTAAGTTTGTGACACGACAAATTATATCCCTACGATAACATGATACATGCGATATCTTAGCTCGGTAGTAGAACACAATATTTGCAATTAATTAACACAGCAGCAAGTCCTCACGGTTCCTACATAGAGCTAGAATGTAATCAGCAAACAGCCCTCCTTTATTAGGTTTCATACGAGTCAATCTACCACGCTGCTTAGTCGTTTCATTAAAGTAACGATAAATTGGTCAACCGCCACGGTGGATTATCCAGAGTTCAGGGCCAGGGACCGTTGAGATTAGTCCCGCCGGCGTGCGTCCGATATATATATCGCAGGGAACCGGAACGTCGCGGGACACCATATGCAGGAACGTATACGCGCGGTACGAGGAAAGTTACGGAAGTTGTTATTACTTTTACCATCCGACCGGCGCTCACCAGCTGTATAATGCAGCCACTACTGTCGCGTACGCACGCTTATACACGTAATAAGCAGTCTACCATGCGCCCCCAACTTTCTACTGGCAGTTGAGATTTTTTACGAAAGCGTTTCTCCGAATCTCCTAGACCTCGTTTCTTGTTAGGGGTCTTTACGGTAAATCGGCCTCGCCCGTCGCCTCAAATCTCTGTGTCTTTGCGCCGTAACGGCGCGGCGAAAGTTCCGCAGCTTCGTTCACGAAACATCACCTCGACCCTAATACAGAGTGTCGCTTCGATAAAAATTTCACCGAGCGCTCCTTTCCAGAATTTCAATAAATTATAATACGATTTTATTTTTAACCTTTTCTTGAAAATATTTAATCCCGCGCTTTAAAATATTAAAAACCCTTTTTCGGCAAATACGTCTTTCATTACTCAGAGACTTTACTGTATTATAAATATTTCATTTTTTACGCCCCGTTTTTTCCCTCAAGACTCTCAGAAGAGAGTTGCGCTATCGTTTCACGGTTATTAAGTTTTGAGCAATAAGAATTAAATTTAAAGGAGAAATATGTGGAAAATGAAAATAGGCAATTTCCCACGATATCATTAAAAAGTTGTAACAAAAAGTTTATTACGTTAAAATTTAAATTAATATTTTATAAATTATGTAATTGTTTGTAAATCTAAAAATAAATACCATAAAATACGAAATAAACATATAAAAAATTTAATATTTATTAAATATTTATTTTAAAAAAATCTAATGCACAAAGTAAATTGTGAAGAAAAGTGTGAGAGCCTTCTATATTTGAAATTCCGTAAGAATGCAAGTATTATAGTATTCAAGTTCCTTGCAGAAGTTATGGTGTTGGCCTGTCAAGTATAAAACTACATTATCGAGGCAAATGCCGTGCAGCGGACACATTCACCATGAAGGTCGGAGAGTCAGTCCGATTGACGGTCCACGGGAGACAAACAAGGTAAATGAGACACGTAATTGATTTCGCCGGCCATTCACGGCTTAATTAAAAAGCTTCCGATAACAAGGACCGCGGCCATTGTTACGCAATGAAGCGTGACTCACGCTCGTCAAGTATCGAAGTTATGCAGCGTTACAGTTCGCAACGATATTACGCCCGCTAAACGTCATAAGTTGCGAAATTTGCATTTAGCTGCCCGGCCTCTCGAGCTGCAAACTGCGCCGCCACGCCGCCGCGGATAATCGAATCGCGAATTGCCTTTTCATCCCTCGCTAAACTGATGTCATGGCTTATTCGCGCGAGCCCATCTAAATTATTTTGCTCAGGTGTTTAACACCCTTACGTAGTTAAATGGTATATTTATGAGTCATCGATCTTTCGTAAAGCAAAGATGAAAATATTATATTCAAGATCGTTTGCCAAGTGTGTGTATATTAATTAAAAATAGGAATTAATTGTTTTCCTTTTTCATACTTTCTCGCGCGACTACGGATCACAAGCAAATAATCGATCTCCCGATTACACGGAGTCGGACTGCGCGTGGCAGTAACCTGATAGACAGGACCGATCGGAAAGAAAGGGAGCTTTAAGGTAAGATTGAAAGCCGTAAAGAATAGTTCGCTAGTCGCACTCAGTGACCAGGCTTCTCTCTCTCTCTCTCTCTCTCTCTCTCTCTCTCGCGCGCGCGCGCGCTGTCGGGGAAGATTCTCCACGGTCCAATCATCCAACGCGGCCTCCTGATGGAGCTGTCAATTGCAGAATTGTAGGCGAATGGCCCGTAATGGCTTTCCCGTAAATGCGAGCTCGGAGAGTCGAAAAGCTTACAAGCTGTATCGAGAGAATAAATATTCAAATCGACGTAGAATGCAGGTTTTCAGTTTTTCTGACTGGAAAGAAAGCGTATTACCTTTTATGATTGTTTCAATTAGAACTCTTATGCACAATACTAGCAATTCGGACTAACAAATAAATGACCCTAGATAGAAATATATAGCTGCATGCTGTTATTACGGTGAAATTGTTAAGGTTGACGGATGGAAAACTGACAAATAGCGATCGCAATTTTCTGGATTGCACATGCAAATTGAAATTTCTTGACGGCAGAATTTGGATTATACTTCATTGGAATTAAGCACCTTGTAGAGATAAGAAAGAGAAGACCCTCGCGTACAATTGCATTTAATCGCTCACGGAGGATGAGAAGCTGTAGACTTGCGAAGGCCGAGTTAAATGGAGTCGCGAGATTCGAGGCTGAAGTCGCCTCCCAAAGCACTTTGAGTGATGGAGTCTGGGGAATAACAATGCGAGACGATACCTTAATCTCTCGATAATTCCTCGTTGACGTTCTTCCTTCAAGTTTGCCGTACGCGCGAGAATTCCTTGATATTGTAGAACTGCATCGGCAACGCGAACTTGCGTCACGTTAAAGAGTATTTTAGTGTGAAGAAGCAGTATATCCTTCATATCCTGAAAATGGCTGTGTGTTTTCCTCCACGAATAAAAGAGCATTAATAAAAATTAAAAATTAAAATATAATCCGAGAGAAAATTTGGCTGTAAAGCAAAACGTGATTAAAAAGATTAAAAAATCAACAGTTTAAATAAACAAAAAAATTATAAATTAATTCTCTCTCTTTTTCCCCGTTTCTCTCTCGCTGTTATCCAAAGCACAATCGCAAAGTTAGCGGGAAGAGATAGTGCATGTATTATACGCACTTTGCGGGGATGAAAAGGTTAATGACACATATACTGAGGAACGGAATGCGGACGCTCGGCCTTCACAAACAACTATACTTACATTTTTTTCCCGGGAATTTTCGCGGCTGAATTTTTGCTAACGCGTGTGCAAACATGCGGAATCGTTCGCCGTGCGCGGAAAGAGCTGTTTCGTGGTTGCGCGAAATTCCGCCCGCGTCGTCGTCTTCCTCTCTCATCGCCGTTCGTTTTCGTTCCTCACCAGTCACGCCCGCTGCAAATTCGATTTACACGCTTCTCTCCCCCTCAACGTGGATCCCTTTGAAATTTCATTTCCCGTGTACTTATCCCGTGACTTTTTATCAGATTCAATTTTTCTCTTGATTCCGACGAGAGAAGAATTTAATAATATCGCAAAATTTGTAATTAAAAGTAATAAGATATACGACTTTTGATGGTTATTGGTAAAAAACTTAACTCCTTTTTTTTATTGCTTTCAAATTTTTACGTTGCAAAATTATTCGCCGTCGTGACGTTAAGTGGCTCCACCAGAATCTCTTTTGTTGGAAAATACAAGGCTCGCAAGAACGCGGGGCTGTAATACTACGGAGGCTTAATGTCTTAAATTCTGAGAATCTTTCTCGAAGGCGCGGCAATATGTAGGGGGACGATTTATAACCATGTGATATATATGTATATGCCAAGGAAACTGTGTACTTCGTTTCGCGAAGTTCGCGCAGAAGAAGCACACCGGAATTAGTTTCGAGGTACCACCTCGATTTCCATTACTAATCCCCGTTAATTTCCATTACTAACCCGGCATAATTAAGCAGTCTACGAGACTTTCTCTTTCCACCGCGCGCCGCTTCCGCCGGATGGTCACGTCGCTTTATATAACAACTTTTTAACTCCGAAACGAAAACATCTCGCTGATTAATGTATTTTCCGGCAGTAGCTTTCCAGGTTCTTGAATCCTCCGTATCTTGAGAAATAGAATTTTTTCAACATACCAGGTTTTTTTCTCGAGTTCTTTTATTTTATCGATTATTAAGATCTCTTAGTTTCTGGATACGTTTAATTATAACGTATTCGTGCAAAGTGGAAACAACAATGGAAATTAATTAAATGCATTGAACAACTTGAAATCGATAAAAAAAAGATTCAATCTAGCTTAAAATTCAATTTTGCAATACTGCAATATCGGAGATTAATTCTTAAGCATGTTCCTTATAATATTCAGAAACGGCATTCTGATAGCATAATCGTCGGTCTATAAAGGAATTCTTGAATGGGATGTAATTAAAGTTAATTGCGGTGCCGAAAGTTCGTGCTCGCTCACCGGGAAACCTTTCGAAGCCGGAAATTGTGATTTCAATGGAACTCTCTGCAGCGGCATTTAGGAGTAGACTCTCGGCGATTTGTAATAATTGTTAAATAATAACCCGCGCGTATTTCGATATATAAAGTTGCGCGACGGGGAAATTCGCGCGTTTGACGGATCAAGTTTTTGGCCATATTAGTCGCACGCATTGTGCGGAATTACACATGGGAATTGATTCGTTAAATCTATACTCCGTGTAATGATCAGCGCGGCGTGAAATTAGCGCGGGATCGTAATTAAATTAATAACTGGATTACGCCGCGTTGATCCTATAATTATCGTTTACACGCGATAAGGTTTAAAAGCCCGGCTCCAGGAAATCGATGTAATGTGTTGCGATCCCGTTGGGGAGGCGATCTGTAATTAATATTCAATTACCTTTAACATATTGCAAGATTAGACGGCCCTTTCTATCCCTTAATTCTGCCACATTCTTCCCTTCCGATAAACACATAAATAAGAGTATCCAATCATGAATAATGCGAAAATAATGCACCTTTGAAATTACGACTAAATATTTTTTACTCTATATTACTATAATTTTAAATATATATAATACATTAACTGTTACATTATTAATTTTAACAAATTAATTAAAAGACGGCGATACGAGTCAAACGCGGTACGTGGTGCGCAACTAGAGAATTAATAGTTACAGAAGTAACGAATTACAATGTATATACGTATATACATATATTCCAACTTAATAAACTGCGCGCCGATTGTTTGTCGGACTTGAAACACAGTTATCGTTGAAACATTAATACCCATTTAATATCCACACGTGTTATATTAAATTTCGTTTAAAAAATTAATTTGCAAATTGGTACAGCAAAACCTATAGGGAAATTATACAAAGACTACAAGAAGGTGTTGAAATCAAAGTATAAAAAAAATTCACTTGCATTTTACATACAAAAATATTAAAAGCCGCGCGAATATGCGCATAACGTTCCACGTGAATTTGTGTGTCACTGGAACTGCAAGCTACTATACTGCTAGAAATGCCAGTAAACTATTTTTTCCCACTTTTTTTTTTTAACCTGTCTCGAAAATTTACTGTCGCTGAGTCGTGGAAGTGCGACAACGATAACGTCGCGCGCAATGCAAAGATCACTTGGATTGGAAAACATACGCGGGTGTAGGCTTTTGCCATTCAATATCGAAATAGAATTTAATGTGTAACGGAGAAGGACGGGAGAAAGAGGGATGGAAGAAGGCGATAACACGCGGGAATCGCTCTTCAACCCCCGATAAATCATCTCCCGCCATGTTTAATGCAGCTTTTTCAATTGTCCTCGCGCGGGATCACGTATTCACGCCGTAATTCCTTCAGCTATACCGATTTACAGTCTGAGGATACAACCAATATCCATTTCAATGCAACACATGGAACTTCTTGTATCATAATTTTACACTCGTAATTAAAATGGAAAAGAAAAATAATTAATGTAACAGCTGTAAATTAATTATATTACATATTAAATGGAAGTAAAATTGACACACCGCGTAATTATAATTAATATTAAAGGCTTTTAAATCATCACAAAAATCATATTTCGAAATTCCGAAATCTAACTGAATCAACCCCTTTCCGGCGTGAATCGGGTAACTGGGATCACAACAAAATCTTTCGCGGGATCCACAGTGTGTAGAAAATAATGTTGAGAGAGGGCAATGGCAGGACCAACGAGTGGGATGGAGAGGCGGATTGCGCGAATTCCGCGGCCTGCAAAGCGATTTATGGGAAACGAACGCGGGCTATAAAAAAAATAACACTTCCCATTCAGATCGGCAAATTAATGGTCGTTTTCGTGGATTCTTTGTTTGGGCGGCGCGCGCGCGACAATGGCGGGTAGCTTGCTGAGTTATTATCCTGAAATAGTACAAAATTTTAGGAACGCCGATCTTCGTGAATTCTCGTCCATTTTCGGCGGATAATTTTCCTAACCAATAGGACATGTTCCGGTATCCCGGAACGACAGATTACACGCCGCCGCCCACGTCCAAAATTGAATTGATGTTATACTTTTGGAGTATATCCGGTCCCTCGGAGTAGAGCAAAGATTGATCGGCTTGCCTAGGCTTCGAAACTATTATCTAGTTTAGATACTTAAGTCCGCGCGGAAAGTTACTCCCCGCGAGCCGCGAGCTTTAATCTCTCTAAGCACGAGGTGATTATAAAGTTTCTTATTAAGTTCCCGTGTAGCACACCACCACACGCGTACACTCGAGCCGCCATTGCGATACACGGGTGAAAAACTTTGCCCGGGTACTCCGGCTATATGTAACTCTCAACAAGGAGAAGAAAATGCGAAAGTGCCCCGCCGTAGTATTAGAACATGTTTCCTACTCTACGTGAAACGTTATATAGGAAAGAAAAGGGGAGCGCATTTACATTTAAACGCTGAAACAGACTTGGACAGTTTAAATATCGTTTCTTACAGTAGTAAAGTTCATCCCTTTATTACATATTCTGCATTGTACTTCATTTTAATATATTTTGTAATTATTTTCATTTTTCATCGTATTTTGTTTAAATTTTTACTTAATTTTATTTAACCTTTAAGTACGCGGTTTTGCATATATGCAAAGCGACTTTTCGAGAGCTTCGTGCATTTTTGCTTATATGAAGTTCGAACTGAAACGGGTGGCTTTGCACGTCTATATAAAGGCCTTTTGGATGGAAAAGTCTAGAAGATCATTTAAAGGTTAAGAGTCATCATATTTTAAGTTTACTTTAAGATCTCACAAACTGCATATAGGTTTATATTAAATTTTCACATTGCGATTAAATCTGTTTTTATATCGGTTTTTATATATTTTCTATAATCTCTATTCTATTTTTTTTAACGAGAATAACATAATCCAAATCCCATCTTTTATTAAAAAAACCTATAACATGTAACGCATGCATTATATGTTGACATCAACATGTCCCGCTTCATATTTGTCCGATTAAAAGGACTCGTGTAAACTTAATATCCCATACCGGGATTAATGTACTCGCGGAAAATACGGCGAGAGAGAGCAAACTCTCGTCGTCGAGCAATGTCGATAAAAGGTAGACGAAGAATTGACGCGGATTTCTTCGGCTATGTCCGTTATGCAGAAGAAACGAGAAAAAAACTGTGCACAAAGAAGCTCGCCATCTTTGAGCCCCTCTTGCCGAGGGATCGCAAGATAATTGGCTGATTTAACGAGATCACATTCACAACTTAGGGATTCGTGCCGTGATAAAGAAAA
Source organism: Temnothorax americanus (assembly GCF_048541705.1). NCBI lineage: Eukaryota > Metazoa > Arthropoda > Insecta > Hymenoptera > Formicidae > Temnothorax > Temnothorax americanus. The sequence continues at coordinate 348,121 of NW_027509811.1, forward strand.
GCGCGTATTTTTTTTTATGGTGACTTTCGTCAGGAAACGCACGCGGTTATCTCGAAATATATCATCAACCGTTGAATGTCGCAGTTTAACTGCAAAATAGAAGGTAAATCTGATATAAATTCCCGAAAATATTGAAGTTTAATTTAATAAAAAATCTGCAAATCTCTCAGTTTTCATTTTACGTTAATCCGCGGCGGGGAAGGAAAATTGTGGATTCCCCATTATAATATCTTTCCTCCCATATGCACACGAGCTGCAAATACGACGCTTATTGGATACGGTATACTTTATGCAAAGCGAGTGTATTCATCGCGCGTTTAAAAACGCAATTAACATCTTAAACTCGCGAATTACGTTGATTCGTGGGAAAGGAAGGATTGTTAGCTTTCGCGCCCGGAAGCGGTGATATCAACCGCTTTCACCGTCACAAAGCGCGAACGTGGAAGCGCTTGGACGCGACACTTTGCCGCGCGAAATGGGATGTCCATCGCGTTGTTGTAATTGGACGGAAGTAGTATTTTACCGATGCGTTTGCTGAAGACGATGCAAAACGCTGGCGGGTCGGCGCGCTCTCACAACTTGACTCAATAACAAACGCCCCTCCCCCCTCCGCGTAACTATTGTGTTGATTACGAGTTTACAGGGCAAAATAAATAAAAAAAAGAGAACCGTTATATCGCGCGCGTTACGATTTACACAGGTAAATTGGATATCTGGAAAATAAACTGCGTCCAGTGCGGGGAATTATCTGTCCACGGATGGACGCGTTTATCGGAATCCCTTTCTGCGGAAAATTGTATGTATACTGATAATAGAACCTTTATCCTTCAAATCTTTTTTGCGTTTGATTTCCGTCCGAGCTGAAATGTAATCTACAGCTTGATTACTGTAGTTAGAATGCGCGTGTCAAAGGCCGCAGCTTCAAAGCAAATGATTCTAGTGTAGTCTATGTGTCTGTTTAATTTCTCATAATAAATACGCTGTTGACGATTGAGAAAACGTTTTTATCAAAAACGTCACAGGGAATAGAGTAAATTTGCATTTCAAATTTTAAGTGCGCTATGTGCTGCGCTGCTGCACTATTTGCAGCGCAAATACTCTAAATTGGTAAAGTTAGTGTTCCCAAATAACTACCTAATTATCTCATTACCTATATGCAGTTAAGTATTTTTATTTTCTATTTTAAATTGTTCCAACTATCGATTCTCTCTAAATTATTCGCACGGACTTCTTCGGTGATTCTTTCGCTTCAATGTGAAAAAGAAAAAATTAGAAGTTACCTTGGACCGGCGCGTAAATGTTGAGGTACAGGCAATCCTCGCTTTGGTTCTTAAGGTAGGGCAGCAGCCGCTTGAGATACTCTGCCCTGCCCTTGGGCATCTTATCGCTGATCTCGGGCAGCTTCTGAGGGCAGACGGGCCCGAACTTGTCGGCAACCTTAACGCCTTGCCAAAGGGCACCGGTGACGGGCGGCATGAAGCGTAATGAGCCGGTCGGCGGCGAGGCGTAGGGCACACCGCGGAACACCTCGACGCCCTCGAGGTATCGATCGAGGGTAACGATCACGCCCGACAGCTCGCCGTACTTAGTCCTGACGATCCTCGAGGTCAGCTCGGCACCGACGGTCGCCAGGAACAAGCCGAGCAGCGCCAGGATCGACGACGTCATCTTGACGCGATCACCGACGTCTTCGGCGTCACCTCCCTTCTGCTTCGGCGTCCTCCGCACCTCCGCCGATCACTTTTTTGCCGCGCCGACGTCTCTCATACTCTTCCGTCTCCCTCGTCACGCACCGCGACTACTATTTCCGCCTTAACCGCCGCCAGAGGTGCGGATGCACGTCAACCGATCCATCTCGCGGCTCTCAGAGGCTCGTCCGCCTCCTGGATGCATCAATCTCCTTCAAAGTGAAGGACAGTTCGATGACTGTTAGGCTTTACTTCGCTCGATCGAGGTACTTAAGATGATCTCGACTGGAAGTGTACAAGTTGGTGAAGTTTCTTACAATAGCTTCTTTGGTAGCTCAAGATCATGGACTTGATTCTATTTGGTAATTATACAACAAAACTATTGTCTTTAATTAGATATTCTTGAGCTCAAACGATGCAAGAAATTAATGAAAACGAAATAGATTTAGTTAGAATTTTTCCAATATGTTGATCTGGTGAGATTACTATAGTCTCGAACTACATTCTTTTATCTGAATAATTCGAGAAAAGAAATAATTGCGAATCGTCCTTAATTATTTTTGATGCAATTGACCTAAGGAAAACTGCAGCTTAATAGATTGGGAAATATCCTGAGTTAGATCTTTCTAGGAGAGTCACAGAGATTGTATATGTCGTGTATTAGATTTCTTCAGTCGTATATTTTAGATATTTAGAAATGTTGAAGAAGTTTAGACAATCCGTCGACGCGGTGACAGAGACCAAAAGATTCTCCTTTTAAACGTCATCGTTATCCTCTAGACTTAATTATTATCAGCTTCACGCTATAAAGTTGCAAGTTTTAACAATCTCCGGATTCACTCTCTCTCTCTCTCTCTCTCTCTCTCTCTCTCTCTCTCTCTCTCTCTCTTGTTTTTATTTCACTGAACAATAGAGATTTTCTACACATAGAAAAGATCGTCGTAAATTTACCATTGAACGTCTAGCGAGAACAAAGAGTGAATTATTTATTTATACACTGTCGGAAACTTCTGTAGGTATAACTTCACACTTTTCCGCGATAGACTGCAGCATCTAGATCGGAACTTCCGGTTTAAAACAGGATCTCTTCACATCCACGTAATGTAACCTTGTCCTTTAACGATTCTCCGCTCCTCACTCACGTCTGTTGATATAAAAGTGGTTCACACGCGTCTTATCGTTCACACAAAGACGATCTCGTTTCTGACGGCGTGCTTAATGTATCGCAAGAGATAGAATACACCGGCTCTAATCACGTTCGGGAGCGGGCCGCTCTTGGTATATTTACCCAATCGTTTCATCTCGGCGGGAAAAAAGAAAAAGAATACAAAAAAATGATATCCCAATCTCTCATTCAAGATTTCTTTGGACGGATCGAAGATAACGAGACTCGCCGCACCTGGCTCTCATCTCGTGTGATTCATCGAACTAATCTCCGCGATCGAGTCAAATCGAACATTCACTGATTTTTCAGCAGCACGATCTTTTCTTCAAAGCCAATTCGCTCGAAAAAAAAACATACGGGCGAGGGAATTGACGTTGTTCCGATTTTCAATTCTTGGAAAAAAGCAAAATGTACCTACGCGCGGAACTTTTTTGCATTGAAGAATTTTAGATTTCAATCCTTTGCAATCAATAAACGTGGAATTGAAAATCCGTTAGCTGCCTCGGCTTTGTTTGACGGCTTAAAGAGATACGTGCGAAGATACGCGCGCACCGTGGCTGTGAAATAAAAAAAGCATTCAGGAAGAGCTTAGCTTGTTGCGTTCAAGAAGAACGTCACTCTTTATATTTAAACCTTTTCAGTATCTTTTCTAGGCATAAAACGCAACTCTTCCCAGGCAATAATGTGACGCTATTCTCGTTGAGTCGACAGTTTCAAATTTCAATTAACCTAGTTAGATTAAAATCGCACCACTAAGCAGCTAATTTCCCTGCGAATTTCTAGGTAATAGACACTCGTAGACTGCAGAAACCAAAATTTAAGATTATATTTGATTACTCCATTGTAGTCGCACTTTCCTGACCGATCACTGAGTAATGATCTCTGCGATCATCGGCACAACACTACGACCAGGATAGAGTCACGCACGCGATCATCGTTCCTTCATCGCAACGGGTCAAGCACTATCGTACGGGATTCCGTTCTGCACGTAGCTTCGCGACGGGCACCCACCCCCTCACCCTCCTCCCCCTTCCCAGCGTCCCGCGCCGGCACCCCGTATCCGGAGTATTTCTTCAAACTTTGCCGAGTTGGGAAAATCGTTTTCCCGATTGGACCCGATTTATCGGATGCGTCAAAGTAATTTCAAGTTTCGTCGAACTGACCGTCGCAAGCTGGAAGCGGCAACCCCCTCACGGCACAACTACTACCCCCGCGAAGCTAACGAGAAAGAGACGCACCGAAAAATCCGTGAGGAAGGTGGATAGTGGGACCGTGAACGACCACCCCCGAGTTTCTTCTCTTCGTCAAGCCACCCCGGTTGCAGCGAACTACCACCCACCCTCTAGCACACTGCACCGTCGACGTCGATGCACCCTGGTCGATGCACCGGGACGAATCTCGCGTGACGTGAGATTGAGGGGTGGGCACACGGTGTTACCCGTGAGAAAGGGTGAGAGCGCCGCTGGGACGCCGTGGTATGCGACGAAAACCAACCGAACCGATGTAGCCGACACTTCGACCCCCGACAGACTGGCGTCAGGCGACGACGCTCGCCATCGGCTGCGCATGCCCTCCGCGCAAACGCTCGGGGACTCCGGTACAGGACATGGGCGCGGAAGTGCACCCCCGCGACGCGTTGGTCGATACGGCAGGAGGGATCGATCCTCGAAACCGACCGGCGAGAGTTGTTGGTTCGAGTCCGGGATTGCGAAAACGCTTATTACAGTCGTACTTTTGGCTTCGTCCGAGACCGTTTCCTCTCGTTGGACCTTTCTCGTCCTTTTCGAGTTATCCATCGCTATATTGGCTTCTCTCGCAGTCGTACCGTCTTTAAAGGATATTGTACGTTTAAACAATTAAACCAATAATCGCTGCATTATAGTATATCGATTTTTTCCAACGGTTTCTTCACGACTCGTAATTACTTCTCTTGTCATATTATTGAGTAAAATATGAAATTTTATTGTATTAGTCGCACTAACTTGATTTAAAATTACTTCTTTTGTCTGGATGTTTTATCTTTCCATTTTGTTCCTCACTATTGATCAAATCCCGTTATATTCAAAAGAATATTTTATTTATAACTGAACCTGCATATATTGAAGATACTACACTTTTTCTATTGGAATTCATGTTTTTGTTTTCTTTACATTTAATTGATTATCAATTTTTTCATCGTTGTTGACAGTAAGGCATGCAAATTACTCAATTTTAATAATTTATATATCTACTTACTTACCATATTAACAGTTTTAATCGTTATATTTTAAATATAATGCAGCGTGTAATACATATTTTAAGTAAATGTCAATAATTATGTTTTACAACCATCTTTTAATTTCATTCACATGTAACATTTTTAATGAGTAAAACGCTCTCATCAGTCCATCGCTATTATTTTGACCAAATTATATAGCGAAGCTTATTTATTATATTAATTGATCATTTCTATTACTTTATTAATTACACAACAGATATTATCACATTAAATTGATTACCGCAAAATATTTCATTCTATGATTACCTAAAGCAATTTTTATAATAATTTAAAAACACTCCCCGTGCATATAAATTACTTTATTATTTTTAAAACAAACTCTCTTTCGGCCTGAGAAATTAATTAACTGCAAAAAAATACACGGGCGAGTGAGTCTGTTAGTTCTGTAAATCTCAACAAATTAGTGATTACTAAATCAATGCAGAATGTAAATGTCAGTCGATAAATAACGACATATACTACGTTTACGCGAGCGTTACTTCTGTATAGTAACTTACGATAATTCCTTCGCGTAAACGGGATTTTATAGTAACTTACGATAATTTACTCCGCGTAAACGAGTGATATATCGTAAGTTACTACAGAAGTAATGCTCGCGTAAACGTAGTAATAATTAATTAGCGGGATTTATTTGACAAGTTCGCTTGCGCGCATAAATCGTGCAATTTTGTAGTAGCTCGCAGCAAGGAATTTGCGATGGACATCGGGAAATCCCCGGAAAACGGGTGAAATAAAGGAAGTTTTTAACGAGAATTTCCGGAAATCTGGGCGCAGCTGCGCAAAGAGTTTCTCCTCGCGAAAATTCTACTTCGCTCCCACATTCAACATCGCCTTCGCATTTTACCGCGCAGTTATGCTCGTTAACAAACTCTTTTCTAACGCGGAAGCTATAGGAATTATCTCGCTGAATTATTTATTTCTCGCTTCGCGGAAAATCGCGCGCAATTGAACGAATCTTTTATAGAACGTTAGTCTATGAAGCGTAGCGTTATATTTCTCGGTTCTCATCGGGTTGTCCTGTAGTGTCTTATTTAACTTTACACACCATTTTACTTATTAGTTTTCTACGGCATTATTACAATTTATATTAAGAATTGTAATTTTTTTATTTTCCTCGACTGAGAAACGTCTAATTTCCTGAGAACCTTCCCCGTGGTAAAAAATCAGAAACAACTTTCTCACTAAGGCAGATACGAAGAATAATTGGACGGAGAAGTGGCTAAGGATAAGCTTGGGGAGTGGGAGTGGTTAAATATTTGCAAAGTCAACGTGAGGGGCGCTGTGCCGCCTCTCGAAGAGGTGGAAATTGGCCGCCTCCGGCCACAAAGACGCCCGAGCGGAAATCCGCGCCGAGAACGTCTTCTCGTTTGCGACACAAAGATGCAGCGTCTTTCCAGAATTCTCCGTCCATACAAGAGTTCAAGGATGCCGTTAAAATTACAAACACGCACTAATCTAAAATCTCAACGATGCAACGAGTCTGAGAACTAACCTAACGATATATATAAAATTATTTGTTAGCGAAGGAGCGAAGAGACTTAGAAATTAAGATTCTTCTATCTGCAGCGTATAAAATTCAAGAATTTTAATATATTCAAAAAAGATAAAAAAAAAAAATATATATATATATATAAATAATGGAATATATTACATAAAAATATAAAGTTTTATTGAAGTATCTAAAAATTTAGCTCGAAAAGAGAAATAGACTACTTCTAAAAATAATTATATCAGATATTCAAGCTGCTAAAATATCAAAACTTCTTGCAACATTATCATCACGCTTGAGTATCCTACGTAATTATTTTCAGATATGTATCTGGCTTAATTTTTATGTACTTCAACAAAACCATTATTTTTGCACAAAAAATCAATTACCACACATCCTAAAATCTATAAACATAAATAGTTACCCTAAAAAATGAATAAGAAGATAAAGTTTTTAAAATCTAAATAGTGTATTCATTAAATTGACTTAGGCATGTAGTAAGATTTATAGCAATAACACATATTAAGATGACTAAACAATAATAAAATCGCATTTAAATAATATAAGATAGAAACACCGATTGGGAGACACCAGTCGAAGAATAATTCAATCGGTGTTTCTCCATCTTATTATTTAAAAGCAATCTTATTATTGTTTAGTGTTATTGCTATAAATATTACCACATGCGTCAGTAATCGAATTGGTACAACACCCTTCGCGGAATAAGAAAGGTTCTAGGTTCGAACCCTGGGCTGATGAAGCAATAAAAAATTAATTTATTTAATACAATATATAAATACAATATACAATATAAACTTCAAAATTACATCAATTTTAGAAGGACCAAAACCCACTGTCAAAATGTCTTGACAATTATCTGACTAAAACCAATGGTGAAATTGTGAGGACGATGATTTATATATTCGTCGCCAGTTAAGTTGATTTAATGAATCTGTTAGTTAATTCATCACTAGCAATATACAATCTATCTTTGTTATCTAAATAGTGTGTTTAATCAGTCAAGATAAGAGGTTGATATTGTTCTTTGTATTTGTTAAGGTGTAGAATTCCTCTGAAGTGTTACACCTGTAAATTCTTCTAAGAACTTTTGAAACTTGACAGTTACAACTTCCAACATTCAATTTCTTTAGTATATATAAAAATCTTAAAAATAAAGTGTCTTTGTCACAGAAACGTTATTTTTTAAAATCAGAATTGAGAGACATATTAATCACAAAATACTGATATCCCGACATTGGAATCGTTTGATCAATGGTCAATATGGCCAAAATTTGTTCGCTGTAAAATAAAAAGGAAGATTTGCGAAAGGAAAATGACGTTTCTTTGGATGGCGCGGCATAAGAGGTCTTTAGAAAAGGACTCGAGACAAGGGTGTGACGCGAGAAATTCGTGCCCGCCGGACTGCCGAGCATTCAAATCCAAGAAATCGATGCCGCTTTTCGTGCGACAAAAACGGCGAATCCTGGGATTCGTCAGTGACTATGAAAGTCGGAACTTGCAAAGGACGAGTGTTCCGACCATGCAATTCCGTTTCCCGGGACGTTATACATAAATTTGAAGGGATCGGTAAAAGCGAAAGTTTGGAGGCGCAACTAAACTAGAGTAACCAACGAGGGCGAAATACAAGACGTATTGTGGATTATAGTAACTTTTCGTGATAACTTTTAGTTATTAAATTGGGTAAATTGACAGTCAGGAAGGCAGTAGTGTTTGTTCTTTTTTTAAATTAAAAAAAAATTGAATTTTTTTTATTTAGCGCATCCTCCGTGTTTGGCATTTGGAAATCAATAAGAATCGTTGACGTTCGCCCGCAGAATGAGAAATTTCATTTTGTCGTAGAACGTAATCCGAGGTTAGAGGAATTCGAGAACAGAATATACGGTACCACCGGATGCAATTTCAATCCTATAGGTCGTCGGTTCAAAATTTCAGGACAAAGAGCACTTAGGTATGCGACCGTTGGAACAAAGTGTCGCTACTTTCGCGGAATTTTATTTGTTCGTCGCAATTTTTAAATAAAAAACAAAGAAGCGTAAATAAATAAAAAGAGCGCGCGTCGCGTATTATTATTCGTAAAAATTGCTATAACACCTATTACAAACGTAAACCAAAGCGCGGTATTATAATGCATTGCGGCTGCATTGCGCCGCATGGGTTATGAAATCCGGGGGAAATCTCGCGTTTTATTATTTCGGGTTTTTTTTTACTTCCACCGCGCGCGAAATTCTTTCGGTAAATTGAACAAATTGCACTTTTATGAAATTCTTCCTTCGAAACTTTGGTATAGATTCTAGAAAATTGCATTCGCCGGGTCTCCACGCTTCGAAAGCACAGCCGGAAATCTATTTTATTTTACATATAACTTTTAATTTCTCCAGATCATTAAATCAATTTTCTACATCTGTCTGTTTAATTTTTAGTAAAAATGCTTCAGGAGAAATGTTTTTACGAGATTTCGCTTGAGAAAAAAATTTTAATACCTACTCTATCCTTGTATATACAGAGCGAGGTTATATAATAACTATACGCTTAATTATCACTTCTAACAGGCGCGTTTAATGTTTTCTGCGCGAAAAATCGTTAATTTTGCAGCTACAACTACTGCGGAACATTTAATTACTCCGCCCGCACGCGTCCCACATAAGTTCAACGCTGAAGCGAGGTTGATGACATTAAATTCTATTAAGAGGGCTCCCCATTCGTATTTTCCGTGAGCTTAATGCGCATATTCATGACGGTTCATCGCATCGGCGAGTATTAAAAGCGTTAAAACCGTGCACACACAAACGGAGAAGGATTCTCCGGATTTTTTAACTATTCGACAATTGCATTTTTCTTCCAAGATTTTTTACAATTATACTTTCTGATTTGATCATTAGATTGACGTTTACGTAAACCTGTGCAAATTTTATATGCAATTTAAAAAAATTTCGATTTATATATATAAATATATTATAGCAAATTATACTGTATTATAGTAGAATTTAACATTAGAAATGATACTTTATTACCTCAAGGGGTCTGAAAGAGCGTTTTGTAGGGACGTACCCAACCCTGTACATTCATATACATATAATAATATTATTTCCCGGCCTGGCCATTGAGCGACTTTACAACTTATTTTCCTTCCCTCCCTCCTCCGTTCTGCATCTCTCTGGCCATCTTCTTCTGCTTTCCCTGATCAGTACTCCTCCGACTTCCTCCACCCTGACACGCGTCCATTATATAGATTCTCTTCCCCCTTTTTGCTGTCTGGTCCTTCTTGACTTCCTGCTTTCCTCTCCTCTCCTCTCTTTCGCCTTTCTTTCTCCTCTCTTTCTCTTATTCTCGTTTCTCCAATTTTCGTCTATTACTTACCTGCTCTCTCGTTCTCTCGTTCGCTCGCTTATTCATTAATGTATTATAATAAACTAACCTATATGTATATACTATATATATTATCTATTATACTATTATATAAAACCCGACTGTTTGTTTGTCCGTCCGTCTGTGCGCGAACTACTCATTCGTTAGTGGACCAAATTTTTACCAAAAGTATATGAAACAGGGGTAGAATTTTCTGGGGAGTGCCACGATGTGTATAGTCTTTTGTTACCAATTTTCTGGAAACCAATTTTTCTAATTTTTTCAAAGAAACTCGCACAAAACTACATGACAAAGTTGTTCTGTCAAATTGGCTAAAACTTTGGGAATCGATAGTTTATGTGATGCTGATCAAAAGTTTCAATAAGCGCAAAGTCCGAAAATGGCCAGTTTTCAAGATACGAAAGGTCAAAAGTTGGGAATATGGCTAACAAATCTAGTTTACACGGGTTATCTACGCACGCATCGAGGGCACTCATTGAGACGGAACTTCTTAAGCATGTGTCGCCAAAAATTGGAGGTACATGTTGAAATTTTGTCCCTACGTAATTACGAGGGACATAAGTCACTCTTAAGCATGTGTCGCCAAAAATTGGAGGTACATGGTACTTCGAAGTTAGGAAGTACGTTATGGGCAACGAATATTCACCCAACAAAAAAAATTATTTATTTTAAAATTTTATTATTATTTTTTAACTAAATTTGTTTCTTAAGATGCAGTCTATGATTATAAATATTTTTTTGTATTTGAAAAATTACTTACTATGGTGAGATTCGAACTCGGGACCTCTGGATCGTGAGCTAACTGCTTTACGTGGTAGACTACTTCTTAATTTAATGTAATTAAGTGTTATATATAGTCTACAGTCTACACATATGTCATAACCAGCGCAAATATATAGTTTTTCAAAAATTATCTTAAGAAACAAATTTAGTTTAAAAAGAGTAATAAAATTTCAAATTGGATATATGATATAATATTGCCCGCTGCTATTCGCGAATGTCTTTCGTTCAACAAATGTCGCGATCATGCCATGGTTGGCTACGTAAACGAGGTACGTATGTAGGAGGTATATACGGAAAGCCCCCTAAAAAACTGTACCTTCTAAAACTGTATTTCCTAAAAAATTGTACCGTGAATTTATAAGTGCGGTACCTCCAATCGGTACCTCCTCCTTTATCAGTACCTCGTGTATTCCGTACCTCGTGCTACTGTACCGGGAAAAGTATCTCCTAGCAGCATGTAACTCGAAATGTCATTTCTATTTAGAAATTAGTACCTCAAATTTGGAGATACTACGCGGTACATGCTTAAGAGTGAATTGTTTCGCATTGAGGCGAGACTTGTTCAGAGGATGTGTGAAGACTGTCAGGCTAAGCAATAGCTACGCAACATTCGTGCAGCTAATATGGCCAAGTTACTGATACGGCCAGATCGAGTATATGGCTTTTGGCTTGCGCTACCCGTTCTTAGCGCTATCCAGGATCAACGGCGTGGACGTGACGGGTGTTTGATCCCTTGTGTGTGTGTGTGTGTGTGTGTGTGTGTGTGTGTGTGTGTGTGTGTGTGTGTGTGTGTGTGTGTGTGTGTGTGTGTGTGTGTGTGTGTGTGTGTGTGTGTGTGTGTGTGTGTCAAGAGAGATTAAGACTCCACGGTTCGTCACTCCCGCAGTATTTAATGACTCTAAACCCTTTCTGCTGTGCGTACGTGCGTGCGCGCGCACACACACAAGGGACCAAACACCCGTCACGTCTTCACACACCTTTGAACAAATCCCGTCTTAATGCGGAACAAGTTCCGTCTCAATGAGTGCCGTCGATGCGTGCGTAAATAACCCATGTATAAGCTAGATCTGTTGGCCATATTCCCAATTTTTGACCTCTCGTATCTTGAAAACCGGCCATTTTCGGACTTCGCGCCCATTGAAACTTTTGATCAGCATCACATAAACTACTGATTCTCAAAGTTTTAGCCAATTCAACAGAACGGCTTTTTTCTGTAGTTTTGTGTGGGGTCCTTATCGGGAAATAATTGACCGAATTTCAAAGAATTGTATATGAAACAGGGGTAGAATTTTCCGGGGAGTGCTATAAAATGTATAATTTTTTGTTACCGATCTTTTTGGAAACCGGTATCAGAAATTTGTCCAATTTTTCGGGAATTAATTGACCAAATCGTAAAGAATTGTATATGAAGTAAGGGTACATTTTTCGTTACCAATCTTTTACCGATCGTTACTAATCTATGTAGCATTTTCTAGAGCAACAAAAAAAGGAAGTGTAAAAATAAAAATAGAAGAAACCAACAAACAAGGACATTTAATTGAGAGAAAAAATACATCTTTGACTAAAAATGTGGTATATCGAGAAATTTTGTAAATTATGGAGAAAAAATGAATGAGAGCCAATAATGGTGGGTAACTATACACATCATACCGAGGGTAAGGACTGGGGGAGATTTTTAGCCGGTGCAAGTCCGGCATAACCTTAGGGACCGCCCAATATCTTAAAATTGGCGCGGAAATTAGAAAACACACAACATTGGAAACCGGCTTAAAAATTTTTTAATTTTTTGAGAAATAATAAGTATTAATGAACAACATTTCTTTAATAATAATACTCATCTTTTAATAATTTTCTGAATAAATGAAGTAGTTTGAAGAAAAACGACGCCCGGGCGAAGCCCGGGGTAACCAGCTAGTAATGTAATATTTTACTTTATAGTTTAGTATAGTATAGCAAACAATACTATACTATACTAATGTAAAATATTACATTATACATTATATATGTATACAAGTAGAAATTTTTTAAGTAGGTCAGAAAAATATGGGTAATTAAAAAGCTTTGCGAAAATTTACAAATTTACAATTAACGCTGGCAACAGTAAAAACTTACGTCATAATGCAAACTTTTAAAACACTGTATAAAAAGACTTAAAATACTCGTGTAGAAAGAATATTAAATTAAAAAATAATTACAGGAAGTATTTTAAAAATTAATAACTAGCGCCGTTTTTTTCTCTCGTCTTATTTTCTTTTGATTTTTTTTATTCATCAAGCTTATTAATATTTTATGCAATTTTACTGAGCGAACCACAAAACTATAATTATAAATTATAAATTATAAATTCCTGTGCGTTTGTATAATATTTTTCAGTGATTCTGTTATATACCATTATATACTATTATATACTATCTGTGTTATTATACTATTTCAACCAATATTCATTGTAAACTCGAAACAGATTTTACACCTTTTGTCCTCGTTTTAGAATGCTTTTAAATTACATTAGCACAGACTGTTAATGGCGTTTATACAATTTTACTTCATTTATATAATTAAACGTATAATTTTATCCTTGCGTCCTGCAAATGATTTTTCCCAGTCGGCCATCCGTGAGAAAATAACTGTAAATGCAAATGCATGTCCGGCGCATCTGGGGCGATTAAATTCGCAGTGTTAATATTTGCAGTTACTTTTTCATACGAAAGCAACACCAGACTTTTCGATATTGAATCACGATTGATACGCGTCGATTGGCAGCAAACCGAGCGAGCGGGCCAATCGATGGCCAAATGGTCGAATTTTAAGCTGCCAGATTCGATCGATCGACTCATCGTCCGCGCCGCACTTCGAAGAAGATGCGTGCGTGCATTTTACACGTGTCTGCGCGTGCCGACACGTGCGTGCCACTCGCACAGGTCCGACTCCATTTAATTACTGGATCGAGCGAGCTTTCACGGCCGTTAAAGGAAATTAATTGCCCCAGCAACGTCCATGCTGCCGGTTTCGACAGCGTACATGATGGATCAAGCAGGACGCCAGATAGGAAAAAATTCTGTGGGTGAAGAAAATAAATTCTCTCACGCATGGTGGTTTATGTATTGTGATTTTTTATCTGCATATTGTTGTTTATAACGCTAACGCTTTGATATTTTTGCGCGCTTTTGTCAGGTGAGAAGAAAATTTTAATAATGCACGAAAAATATAAAATAAAGTAGAATATGTCGTTTCAGAAGATATTTTTTTCCAACGTCCACATTTCGAATTTTTTACTGTTTTGAAGGCATTATTATCACAAGCGATATTATATCGAAGCATTATTATCATCGCAATGTCATCCAATTTACTTTTATTATTGCGGAGCTTATTTTATATCTGCTTTTCGTTCGACAAAGTTCCCGCGCTATTCACTATCTTTGATCTATCCTATCCTTGCTTGCCTCGTATTTATCGGACTTCCTCCCGAGAGCGCGCGGTTGCGAGATTTCCTTCCTCCTGATCTCTCTCCTCGCCAAGTTGTCTGCTGCTACGCTCCTCTTCGAGTTACCGTAAATTGTTCTACTTAGCTAAGACGAGTAGTGACCCTCCCGAGCGAAGTTTAATTAGCTTTTAAATCCCTGCCGCTCATTATGCCCTCCTTTTTCTCTTCTAAATTGAAGGGACGGGGGGGGGGTTAGCTTCTTCTCTTATCGGCCAACTTCTCGCGCAAGTAATCGCGCGGAAAGGAAAAAGGAAGCGCGCCCTTTTCAGCAAGAAATCCAACCGGGTAAGGAATTTCCACCGTGAACGACACACCGAAAACCGATCGGCGATCGGTTTCGATTTAATTGGCTGGCGGATACTTTTACTCGCTCGACGCGAGTAACACAAGTAGGGACAGTGCTCGATAAGCAACGCTGCTGTCTGTGATAATTAAACAAGAACTTTACACTGACAAAGAAACGAAAATTGATACCGATAATTAATTCTTAGATCCTCTCGTATTCTTAGGTTCTCGCATTTCTCAGTTCGTTATGTTTAGTTTCTTGAATTTCCTTTCAAAGTTCTTGATTTTCTACTTGGTGTTAGCTTCCAAGCGTCAATATCTGTTGAAAGTAGAGGAAGGTGGAGTAATTCGAACCACCTTAAGCCTTTTTCAAGACAAATTGAAGTCTATTAAAGATAACTAAACTTCGTTTTCGCTTGTTACAACGTGTTTCTAACAAATTTGTTTATTTATAGTAAGTATTAATGTTATAACAACTTTTTCGAAGATAGATTTTTGTAAGGTAAATTGAACCATGTTGGACAAGGTGATACACTTTATTAATCTTTGTAATTTTTCTCGTATTTTAAGGCATATTAATAATAATGAAATAGTTTATAATAATTGTTATATTACATAAAGAAGGATAAAGAATTTTACTTTATATACCCCAAGGGGCCTTAAAGGGCGTTTTGAAGGGACGTACCCAACCCTAACCTCCAATTCATCCACACTACCTTACTGTTTCCTCCTTTGGACCAACGGTTCAACGTCTCTTCCGAAAGACGGAGCCCAGTTTTCTCCGCATCTTGCACAAAAGGGCGCGGTTTTTTCGGAAAAAAATTTTTCCATGATTCATCCCAAGCAGCATTTTGACGTCCGCCCGACGTTAAGATAAACACACTTAACGTTGGTATCCAACGTTTTCGCTACGTCGTTTCAACCCTCTTTTGCACTAATTTGGGGAATCAAATTTAGGTTGTACCAACGTTGGAATCCGACTTATATAAGTTAAATTGAGGTTACATTTTTTCCACCAGTTTTAACGTTGGTATGTAAACTTTGATTTTGTACACTCTGCTAGACCTGAGGTTATTTTTTCACAACGTACATTTTAGGTGTAGTTTTCGTGCTTCCATTCAAACCATATGACGGCATTGGTGTAATAAATGTATTATAATACGTACTTATCAATTTGGTACAAATAAAATGGCTTTATAGGAAAAATATAGTTTGCGCAGTCTTTGATACTATTGTAATTTTGCCATAAATACACGAACCCAGCACTGAAATTGTATAACAAAACCCACTTTATTGATAAATGTGGAAATGATAGGTCAAAATTAGACGAATCCTTTCTAAAATATTCCAATTTACTAAATATTCTAATAAATAACTAAAATTTTCCAAAGTGTAGATTTTAATTTTTTTTCATCAAAATTACTTTTAAGATAAATATGTTGTCAAAACTTTAACAACAGATATTATATAAATGCTTTAAATTGTTAATAAAGTGCGTTAAAAAATTTAAATCTAAATATACTGGAAAATGGCGGATTATTTGCCTTCCTCTTTGAGGAATGAAAATGGCGAAGTCAGCGTTCCACACTATATCAAACTTTACGTAGTAAAAGGTGCGATAAATTCTACTAAAATTTGTCTTTTCGTATAAAATAATTAACTTTTTCCGACTTTTCCAAACTAAGTAGTATACCACTGTAGGCAAAATTGTACCTATATTGACTAAAAGTCTTAACAAGGTCGCCAAACTGACTTAACATGTCGATAAAGTATTAATTAGTTGAAAATTCTATACTAGATTTGTGAATGAGTCGTATATCTTAACCAAATCCGACCTATGCAATACCATCTATATGGTGATCTAGAGCATGGTTATGGCAGCCGTGCAGCCGAGCGAACGCGCTCTCGAGCTGTGAACCGCGCGGCGCGCGCGCGTTATTTCCCGACGACGCGACGATAACCGCGTGAGATGAGATGGACCGGTTCGGCCGTGGATCGTCAACATTCGTCGCATAGTCCTCGTAGCTCACGCACGACGCCGCGAATTGCCGTCGACGATGCCCACTTGACGCAGCAGTAATCTGCTCTACATTTTTTTAGGCAGAATTTGTTACCATTTCTCGCGATTTCTTAACGTCAGTCAGAAATGACCACAGGCGACGTTTCACAACGTTAGCGTTTTACAACGTTTGATAACAAAACGTTGGTTTACGTTGGGAATTACGTATTGAAGTCGCTCGAAAAGTGTAGTGCAGAGTATAACGTCAGGCGAACGTTAAATATCTTAACGTCGGGTAATAGGACTTAAACTGTTTCGAATTTGACGTTGGGAAAGTGATAAAAAAAGCACGTCGTAATTTTAACGTTTAGACAACGTCCAAAAAACGTTAGTAATTATAAGTTACATTTTATAACTTTCTTGAACCGCTTACAACGTTGTGATTAGTAGAAAAGTAGTCCTTAGTCGGAAAGTTAACCGAAAAATGCTGCTTGGGATGGCTCTAGTGGACTCGAACCTGGTTCCTCAGATTACGAGTCTGGCGCTCTGCCACTAGACCACACCGCCGCCCTTAATTGTTATATTACATATTTATTATATTCTAATTTATTACAAACTCTAATTTTTGTGATCTTTGTAACAATTTCATACAAATATATGTGACATGTTTAAAACTTTTACTCACAATAATACGTAGAATAAGTTCATATACTAACCTTACGCTGTAAGCGATACACACCAAATCTTCAGTTTTAATTTTTAACTTTATGACACGTTGTGCCACGCTGCCGCTTTGTACATTAAATTAGGGAGTTAGCAGCTAGTAATTCCACTACTGCCCACTAGGTGGTGACACTTATATTACAAATATCGTGATGGTTCAAGTTGCTCGCGTGGTTTACATTACCCCAACTTCCTGTAAAATAAATCGATCCCGAAAAATAATCGGTATTGAATCAATTTTGATAAGGTATATAACTGGTACGAACGTTTAATACGAACGTTTAATACGAGAGAAAGACATTCTTACTAAGCTATCGCTAGTCATTTCCGGCGACACATAGCGCGTCTTTAGCGTCCATCTTTTGATTTATCACAACGCGCGGCCACCCGCGGGGTAGGCAGCCGTGTCGGAAGGCTCCTCTATACGCGGCGATGATAAATCTCGGGCACTCTCGGCTACAGGCGCCGCCGCTAAATCTGCGCGAATCACGCAGTGTGCGGCCGGTATCGCTGTAATAAATCGCGCTTCGATCGCAAAACCGTCTTGTAATACACGTACCGCGCGAGAAAAAAGATCCAGATATAGTAGGATTTATCCTCTAATTCCCGGGGGAATTAAATCCCCGCGGATTGAAGCGCTTCAGAAGAGAATAGCGTACGAGATCAACACCAAGTTGGAAACTTTATAATAATTTCGAAAATGACATTCAAAAGAAAAAGCTGTACCTATATCTTATAATTTTTTAATTAATAAAATATTAAAAATAGTAATTTGAAAATTATTTTAATGCAACTTAAATAGAAATTACAGTATTAATGATAACTACACTGAAAAAAAAGAAGCGTAAAATCAACATTGATATACATACTTGTATATACGCAAGAATATATATTCTTCTTATAAGAGTTTCAACTTTTTATTTCAACTTTTTTTTCTTGATTGAGAACTACATAAAACTTCGTTCAACTGTTTAAATGACTTCATTCAAACAAGTTTTCTACTCGTTTAACGTAATATAGTCTCATTTCAAGATTATATATATTCTCGCTTATATGCAAGTATATTTAGTGTTGATTTGACACTTCTCTTTTTTCTATGTAATCTGAAAAAATTGCGTAGTATCTAAAATTCTCTCGACAAGGGATGTCGTGTCGTTACAACGCAGCAACCGACATACCAGCATATATCGCCCTAAATTTCAACCAATAACCGTTTCACCGTAGAGAGAATTCCCGCCGTATCCATGCACGGAAGCAGCCAGTTTTACGTTCGAATGACTTTCCGTTCTCGGCGAAAGAGATAGAACATAAATGAACCTCCACTTTTGCAAAATACTAACGCCATTGTGTACATTTATAATATACAACTTAAATAAAAAAAGTTATAAAACTCTCTTCTTGCTTTTTTCTTACGCAAAAAAAATAAATAAAAATAAAATAAATATGTATATTATACATTAATTGTGAGAAAAAAAAGCTGTTGCTTCAATTAAAGTGCTATCACAGAGTGCCAAAAACGTAATTAGTTTATTCAATTGTATTATTATTAGACCCAATATCTGGATTATTAAATCAATAATTAAATTATTGGTTTCATAACCCAGATATTGGGTCGAGTATTAGGTCTAATAATAATACAATTGAATAAACTACTTATGTTTTTGGCACCTCGTGATAGCATTTTAATTGAAGCAACAGCTTTTTAATAAAAACTAGAATAATATATAATAATAAATATGATATACATTACATAACAAATACAATCATATAACATTTAAATTAGAAACAATAAATATGATATGAAGCACTGATGCTTTGAGAGAGAAAAAAAAGGATATGACATCTCGTCGTTTTGGCACAATCTCGCGGCGAGAACATCGTCCCGTTGTGCATTATGGAACGGCGAATATGGCGAAGATCCTTATGATCCTTCTTGCTATCAACTTGGCTCGCAAAATAAGTACGCCCGAGATTCGGCTTATTCTGAATAATATATCAAACTTATGAAGGCGGCTTTGAGGTCGACGTCGCGGCAAATCCTTATATTATAAAGTAGAAAGACGAACGGACGAAATTGCATTTCGGCGACCCATGTGTCTAAACGATTACACGTATTTCGATAAAATCCGATAATCCGCAAACGAGGATTTCATGTGACACACGTGTGGTGAAGGCGCGAGAGCGAGATCGAGAGAAAGAGAGAACAAATATGTTATGCTCCGTAAGTATAAAAAAGCGATTTTAGATCCTGTATCAAGGACTCAGAAGTGAAAAAATTAACAAGATCTAAAAATTCAGGGCATTAATTGCCTGCTCTCTTCCTCTCTCTCTCTCTCTCTCTCTCTTTCTCTCTCCCGCTCTACCCCTTCGAAAGTTTCTAAACTCTAAAGAGCTAAACTTCCAGTTATAAAATCCATCTAGGCGAGGTTCCTAGACAGCATCTACCCTTTCCCCATCCTCTTTGTGTCTGCGAGATGAGCTAAGTTTATTATCGTAAATGAGATGATTCCGAAGAGAGCTACCCATCTACGGAACCAGCTACCCGCGTCCCGAGGGGGATCGCCTCAAAACCTTCTTATCGTAGATTTAACACGTCGTTACGTCCCGTGAATACGCTGTGAATACATGTGCGTAGACGCAAAGCAGATAATTCGGATACAAAACTAATTTTGCGAACTCCTTACGCGCATTAAGCTCGCCGGCGACTTCCTCCGAGAGTTTCGCGCATTTATCTGGAACTCCGAATAACGCATTAACGTAGATTTATTTAGCTTGAGAGAAAGTTGTAATTTGTAAAAAATTTGCAAAAAAATGGTTAAACTGGATTAAAGTTAAATTCAAGTTTTGCATCAAAATTGAGTTCTACTCAACTATAGGGCCAAATCAGTTTCATTATTTCAACATTTCTATTTAGATTTAACTTGAACTAATAATTGTTTATTATATAAAGAATTAATTAATAGCATTAATGGAGCCAGTTCTAAACATTATTTTAAGATTTTGAAAAATAATATAAAATAGTTACTTGACAATTTAATATATAAAGTTATTGAAAAAAAAACTTTAACAAATTTTTATTTCAAAACAACATAAACTTTATGTTATGATTTATTTCATGTATAATTCCAATTTTAATATTTATTCTTTTGCAATTCATACATCAGAGATCGACGCATGCAATATCGCTATTATTTATCAATTTGATCTCAAGAGCATATCTTTCAAACTACGAAAGTTCGTGCTTTTCGCGTTCTCGCGGATCAATGAGCACAAACAAGCATCCGGAGCGCAAGTATCTTCCTCTCAACTCGATGCACCTCTCTACTTCTAGACAGCCGTCGACGTGCATATGCGGACACATTTCAAACAACAGAGACGATTTGACGAAAACGAAAGTTTCCGCCTCGAAATTCGCTTCGCCTTGGCGGCGCGCGGCGTGGCGCTCCGTTCGAAGATTCATCCGCGATTTAATTTTAGAAGAGCTTTTCGCGCATATGCGCCAGCTCAGTCCACTCGTAAGTTTCATCGGGACAAAACGAATTTTCGACGTGTGCCTTCGTCGCGAAAGAAAGAACATAAGTGTGTCCGATTATTCAACAATCGTCAATTTATGTGACACTTTTAACAGTTTTAACTGTCCAATCCAAACTGTTCGGCGATAACGATGTGATTGGAATGTGGAGTGTAATTACTCAAATTAAATTTATCATATTTGTTAAAGAAGATACGTGAATCAGGAATACGTAAAAGGAAGCGAGATTTATTGTTGCTGTGCTATAGAAATCTTTTGTCGGGCATGCGAAAAGGGGTAAAGAGTCAGTCCTCGACTATTTTTGCGACGCGAGAACCTCTAAAAATAGAAATTGTTGTACAACGTAACAGCGTAACAATTTGCCGCAATTTCGGGTATACATTTTTGCCCGAGAAAACAATTTTTTTACAAAATTCGTGAAATAAAATTTTTTTCCGAACAAGAGATACAATAGCGGTATGATAACGGGGGCGGGATAACCGTGGCGGGATTTTCTCACCTCTCGAAAAATCTATCATAAACATCGGCGAAAGTAAAAAGAAGTATTAATGATGGATGCGGTGAATTCCTATAAGCTTATCCACCACAAGCGGTCGGCAAAATAGGATTTGCCGCAATAATCGCTTACGCTCGCTCGTTCAATCCTTAATCCCTTAACAACGCCAGGAAATAAAAAAAATTGTCAAAAATATTTTATTTTATACGCTATTGTTGCGGAATATATATATATGAATGAAGTTGACCTCGTTAATAGAAAATATACAAATTAAAAATATACATTTTAAAGTAAATAAATATACCATGAAAATGTTTATATAGATAATATATTTAATACACCGCTGTATAAATATACTGTAGATATAATTTTTCTTCATCTTAAAAAATACCTTTTAATAAAATATCTTTTAATACATTTTTAATACATTGTTTGAATATTACAAAGACAAAAAAATACTTACTTTAATAAATGTTTTTCTGTTTGCCGAGCGTGTAAATAGGGAAATAAAACGAAACGTTCACGCGTGCAGAGGCAACATATCGAGCGCATGGCATCAACTGTTATTGAGTTCTCACCCTGAGAAGCGCTCATCGATGCGAAAATGTACAATTCGGCTCTGTTCGTCGAGGAGGCTCTAGTTGTCATCGTCAACGTTAAAAATAACGTTGACGGCTTTTTCACAAGTGTGAATCTTCTCGCAAAAATTTCCAGGAAAACTTTGATAACATCTTTTTCTTTATTATGTTTTTCAAAATTATGTACTATCACGTATACACGACTTCTCTATTTTATTTAATAGATTTTCTATTTGTGTTATAGCGTGGAAATAATAAATTACCTTTATTAAAAATAATGTACGTCCTACCATTAAAAAATTCTTCAAAATTTTAGGATTGTTTATAATTATGTCTAAATAGGCCATAAAATAATATATTTTCTTACTAAATATGTCTTAATAACAGTGTTATTTACTAGAAAAGTTAATATATCGAAGTAGAACAGCATTTCGAATCTCGAGAAATTTGTAGTGGAAATATTACGTTAAAAGAAATTCAAAAAACTTGGGAATTGGTGTTGCAGACTACACCAGCTTGACAGGTAGAGCTGATATGGTCTGAAAATCGTGCGGCGTGTTCAAGTCTTCAAAAGTTTGCCCACCGTAAACGTCACAAATATCGGATTTAGTTGGTTGGCGCTCCCTCCCTCTCTCTCTCTCTCTCTCTGTCTCTCTCTTTTTCTGTCTTGCATTTTTCCAGGTTAGTTTCGAACTCAACGTCATTTATCCGACGTAAATTACAAGACGCTCGCGTATATCGCAAAACTGCGAGCAAACTATTATCGCGATACTGGGAAATGAGCACTTCGCCCGTCACGCGATCGAATTTTGCGCGAACGCGACTTGCCGCTCGATGTTAACGTGCGACGTTTTATAAAGTTTTTTACGTCGTTGCCCATGTAAAAATATCGGTGACGTTCTTAGGTGCGAAATTTTTTCTTATGACTCCACAAAATATTCTGGATAGAAACATTTCGGCGAAGTATGTATCGTTAAGAAAAATTTTCAGGAAGTCATTTTATATAAACTGTTCGTTTAATAATTTCGACGCACTGCGGTTGGAGTTCTTGACGTTATAAGTTGAAAGGTCTAAACGCGGCGACGCGCGCGGCGATGTCCTCCTGGAGGCGATATTCTTGGCGGGACAAACAAGGGTGAACGCACGTACGAGGAGAGAGCGACGGCTCGCGCGACTGCACGTACTCTTCGCCCCAAATAGAACGCGCCGCCTGTTGGTAAACTCCGCTCTCTCTCTCTCCCGTGCATCTCGATCGCCAGCTCGTTTTCTCTCGGTGCGCGCGATTCCTTTCGCTTAAATACAGCCGAGGAATGCTGTGTCTACTAAAACAGTCGCAAGAAACATTTCAAAATAAGATAATTGATAATACCATCGCTCGTAAGCCCGTGAATATGGATACATTGAACTTCAATCCTTTTGAGTTTAATGGGAGAAGTCTTTGACTACAGAAGAAAACTAAAAATAAAGCTATAACTATAACTGTAACTATATATAGCTATAGCTATATTTGTATCAATAACTATAACTATAACTACAATTATATACGATTATAACTACAATTATAACTATACTAGGACTATAACTATGACTATTTACACTTTTAACTATACTTTCATAGTAAAAAGGAGAAGTATATATATTCTACTATTATTCAGATGTGTTATTCAAATTTTTATTACAATTTTCAGAGAACATGTATCTTTATACATTTTAAATCTGCTTTCAAAAAGATAATTTTAATAGAAAAAAAATTTGATTTAAACGCAGCAGAGCTGTATGTACAGAACAGAATTATACGTTAATCGCGCTAAATATAAAACACACGTGTTTGTTTGATGCACAAAGTCCCGGCCGACGGAGATGTTTAAAAGTTCGAAAATATAGATACAAAATATCAATGAACTCTGCAATAAATTGTAACTCGGATAAAATTGGAGTGGCGTCCCGAAAATTGTTCGATAGCTACGAAAATGTGAAGCTCCGCACGTATAGAAAAGTAACTCCTCTCAATCCGCGTAAGGCAGCGGAAGCTACGAAGTGAAAAGTTCCAACGACGGCCGAAAGAGCAGTCGTTCTCCTTCGCATCCGGTTCTGAGCGGCAGCCGGAAAAATTATTTTTACTTCAATCGCGAGTGTGTGTGCTACGTCGCAGTTGTCGCTTCGTGCCATTGTGAATTTCTTAAAGATTATATTCTACAATATTTTTCTACTTCTGTGATTTTTTTCGCACGGTGTTTCTTTCGCGAAAAAAAAAACGCTGATTGTGAGTTGTTCTAGAAATTGCAACAAATTTGGTGATAATTCGGACTGAGTGCTCTATTCTCGTAAATATTAAGTTATTATCACGAAATGGAGAATCTCAGATTTGACTAAATTGCTGAGCATTAATAAATTTGGTGAGACAATTTCCAAAGCACTGAACTTGGTGTTGTGGAAATCAACAAACGCGTGGCAAATGTCCAAAATGTTGCGAATAGAATTAGTGGGCCTACTATTGTTGGCCTGCACGCAAATTCTTACGGAGCACCGCGACTTTCATGAATCACGGGATCAATATGGTTACCATCAGCGACACTCTTTTCACGACACTCAGGAAAGAATAACGAGGGAGGTGCGCGTCAAGGAAGGCCGATTACGCGGCATGGTGATCCAACCCAGAACCAATCACAATTTGCAGCTGGTCGACGTCTTTCTCGGTAAGTTTCAGAACGCCATTACGTTTAATTATAAAGAATTATCGTTTACATATAGGTAGATAAGAAATGATACATTGCTTCGCGAGAACCTTCAGCTTTCTCGTTGCGTTACATTTAATGCTAAAAATGGACGTTGATCCTTCGAAGAAAGGATGCATAGAAAACAACCGAACCATGTACCATTTATATCGATTACATTTAACTCGATGGAGACGCCAAGCTGGTTGACGCAAAGCCGTCGTTTCATATGCAACAACCTACTACAACGGTATCTTGATAACGTTCCGATACTCCGAGGGAACTCGGCTCCGGTCAGTGAGCAAAAGTTTCCTGGCAGCTGCATATATCCGCGCTTTGAGAATCCCGATACGTCAAAGGATCCAAAACGAGAAGCGCGCGTCCGTGTATTTCGGGAACAGATATTACTGCCGTCTCTTCGCGGCATGGCATGGCGCATCTCTCCCCTCTGGTTTTCTCCGTCTTCGCTTTCCACTCGACTCGCTCGACGCTGCGCTGCGTGGCGTCCGTCAACTTGCACCGCCACGCGTCAAATTGCATCCGCGTGTGCATCCGTATATGCAAAGTCGAGCCCTTCTTGATGTTGATCCGCGCACTTGAGTCGCTTTTCGATGCGAAAACCTGTCTCAACCTTGATAAAGATAACTGAATTAAAAAGCACCGATGGGAATTGCAATCACGAAATTTGATTAAATTGAAAACCGAATCGAGGTCGGATAGAATTTAAATAGGAATTGATGTTTAATTGTGTTAAATAAAATTACATTGGAATTTAATTATAATTAAATTTCAACTGATATGCAGAGAAACGATATTCAGCTTAATGAGAAGCGAAGTTAAGCGGCACTGACGTAAATCCTTTTTCAAAAATACATTTAACGCTATTAATAGCAAGCACCGATGAATAGTTTGTTTCCTCAAACACATTTGTTTTGTAATGGAGATGTCAGTTTACCGTATTAGTTTGGTATTACGTCATGAATCTATGGAGCCAGTGTGCAAGGCGGTCCTCTCCCCTGTGTTTTAGGAGTTCCTTACGCGGAGCCTCCCGTGGGATCCTTCAGATTTTCTCCGCCACGCTCACCGCAGCCGTGGAGGGGGGTGCGGCAGTCGCAGGAATTCGCCCCAGTTTGCCCGCAAGTCTTGCCGAATCTTCGTGAGGAAGTAAAACCGGGCAGGTACGAGTACCTGGAGAGACACTTGCCGTACCTGAGGAACCAGAGCGAGGACTGTCTGTACCTCAACATCTACGCTCCCCATCAAGCCGAAGGTGAGTGCGAGAGTGGTTACGGGAGAATAGGATGAGTAGTATTGCCGCGGAAGTCATTTGGTATCGATACCGAAACTGGATCAAATCTACAAAGTCCGGGTACATTGAGAAGTAACTCATCTGTTTCTGACAAATTATTGAATTAGATGAGAAATTTGATCGCGATGTAGCAGAATCTTCATAATTCAGTTTAAACTTATATTTTGGGTTATACGGATCAATATTCAGCTTAAAATACTATTTTGAGTTACACATTGCAGATTAATATTCAGCTTGACTGTACTATTTTGGTTATAATGATGTTTACTTGAATTTAATAACCATTTCTATTATATAGCTTCCAATTAGATTTGATTCAATTTAGGAACGAAATGTTCTCATACTTAACAAATTTAATGGGAAATTTTTTATTCACATAACTTATTGTTGGGCGTGTACAAACTATAAAAGCAAGTAATCAAAGTATTTTACATCTCTACTGTATATAATTCGCGAACACGATGATCCTCATATTCGAAGTCCGGATAATCCGTATAGGTGGAATAATCCTTCGACAAAAATGGGAAAAATATCCCGGATGAATTGAAACTTCCTCCGGATTTTCCCTTGCTAGCAAACGAAACATGGAATATCCAACTGGAAAAAAAGGAAGGATCGGATCGACCGTCCCGTCTCGTCCCATCTCGCGCGGGCTCGCGCGATTATGCGGGTGCATTCGGCTCTGCAACGAGCTTTTCCGCACGGTCAACTGCGTAAAACAGCTGCCATCGATTTACGCGGGGGCCGGCGTCACGGTGGAAGGAACGGTCACGTTGGGTTCGGCTTTCGCGTGCGCGTTATAAATTCATTCCTCCCCTCTTGCGCGTTCGTATATATTCATTCCGCCAGTCGGTCGCTCGGTCGGTCGCCCCCGTCGCGCCGCGCCGCGCCGACGTGCGTATATTCACCGTTTTACAATACCGTCGGCTCGAGTGGGTTAAAACTCGCGTCGCCAGGCCATTTATGAGCGTATGGAAATATCTGCAAGAATTCCAAATCGAATTGACCGGCGGGGGCTATCGGTATATAGCCTTGCTACGGAGAGGTATCGCTCGCAAAACCGCACCATCGCGCCGCATCAGCCCGTTTGTTTCACGCCGCGATACATCCGCCATGAGCTGAAAATTTTTTTTCTATTGCATTTCCATGACGGAATATGATTTTGAATTGAACTCTCATTTTTCGATATCCACTTTAGAATTTCCCCCACGTTTCACGCGGGATCGAAACCGATATAAAAATAATCATGGAAAAGAAATCGATACTGCCTAATGTTCCTTTTTCATAAAGCTTCTAAATTTCTTATGACTCAAACAGTTTAAGGTAAAATTAGGGAAGATTTGGTTGAATCGCAATCTTAGGTTTCTAACGTTCAATTTAATTTTCGCGTTGAAAATATTTCAGATATATTATAATAATCTGGTCTGATTATGATATAATTCGCTTATAAGTTAACTTCCGCGAGAATGTGGCGTATCTTCTTTATCTATGTCCCCCTCCTAATGTGGAAATAATAGGTTAATCTTTTTATCGCTGTTTGTAAAGAACACTTCTTATCTCCTCAGATAAACACGATAAGCAGCACTGGATTTCCTCAGCGTTTTCTCGGGTAGGCATTAACCCCTTAAAGCAAGCTCGGTTCAAGGATACCGCAATTACCGCAATTGCGGCGGTTTCGTTATCTCGCGAGATCAAGATTGCAAGTCGTCATTGCAAAAAATAGATTAAAGAATATAATATAATTTAATACACACGGCGTTCTCTAAAATTCTCGAAACTTTATGGAAACTCTGTATCGTCCAGTATTACACTTTATTAATTCCGCGAACTCTCTTTATTTCCCAGTTTATAGAATATATTCACGCGTTGTGATAATTACACTTCCCAACACAGAATAATTCAAGCAATGCGATACGTCGGAGTTATCGCGTTGCTTCCTCCCTCAGAGCGATACAAACGTTTCGTTGGAAAATTCGGTGGATATATGTTTTAATTTTGTTTCTATCTCAACGCAACGACGAGCTTAACTCATTAACGAGCGCATTAAAAGAGAAACCGCAAACACGGAATTACTATTACGCGTCACGGAATTATACCATCCCGCGAAAGATACGTCGGGGTTTGCGGGATAAAGCGTGCGTTGATGACTACTATACCTTCCTCGGTGGAACTCTCTCTCTGCTTTGGGGTTCAGTGAAGCTAGAGTAGAAAACGTGTGCACGAGTGGTACTCGAGAAAGTCGCCAGAGCCAACACGAGCCTTTGTACCGCCTTGTCGTTCTACGGTTCCAACGAGACCAATTTCTCTTCCATCGTGCTTTATCCAAGAAAGGAAAGAGCACGGCAGAGCGGATGGCGGGAGGGAGAGAAAGAGGATAGAAGGGCGCACGTACTTGCAGTACTTTGTGCTTAGTGCCCTCACCGAAGTACATACGTATATAATTATATCGGCGATGCATTCATATGCACTCGTACTTCATTTCCGAATGTGAAGCGATTTTCGCTTGTTAATTTTAACCTAAGCCCTCCTCTCTGCAATCTATTCGCGAATGCGCCTTATGCGTTTATTAGGCTAAAATTAAGCTGTTTTTATTATTGTTGAAGTGAAAACAAAGCGATTCGATCATTATAAAGTAAAAAAATAATAATAATTAGTTTTTCTCAATTTTAATCGACATATTTTAACTCGAGATTACTTTGTTGGATGGAAAACTGAAACGACTAAATAAACGAGAAGCTAAATCAACTTTATATAGCCTAATTATTCGCATAATTACGCATTTTTTTAGAGCATGAATATCGCTGCGAGAGTCGAGAGATGCGTAAGTAAACACGAAAATTATTTATTCCGTGAACGCTGTATAAATTTGCCTTTCATGGGAGCAAATCGTTAGAAGGAATTCTTACGATGTCTCTTTGAATCCTGCAAATTAATGGAAGGCAAATAACCGGTCTTCTGAAGCGATGCGAGTATGTTTAATTCTTTTAGAGCTTGCTCTCCGTCTATATAAGTTCTGACGTGGGCGCGTGAGATCAAATGTCAATTGAATTCGAACGACGAATTTACTATTCTCTGTTTCGTCATATATGTAAAGATAATCCTTGGATTCTTCAAACCCTCGCTTGCTCGCGATTTCTGATCCTCTTTTGGATTGTCTGCTCGCGGATACGAATCTGAATATCGGAGGTGAGAAAGCTAGCATTTGAGATTCTCTTTACGGTCGACGCATATTCGGTACGTCGTCATATTGCTTCCCTCCGGCGAGATTTATTTGACTGTGCACCGTAGATCGAGCATTAATGAATTTTCCGATATTTTACAGCGCCGCAGGGGTTGCGATCGCTGAAAGCCAACCCCCCTCGCCCCTCTTCTTTAGCTTCGTATTTTTCGCCTTCATTCTCATCCTTTCTCACTCAAACGTATACGTATACTTTCTCCTATTTCACTCATGTATATTCATGAGTAGCAGAAGCCTGAGAAGTAAGAGAGAAAATCGTGGTTCGTATTATAAAATTATAGTACATATAAAACGCCATTTAACAATTACATGGCACATATAATGCTATAAAATAATTGTGGGAGAAAATACAAAATACTCTTGTCTAGTGCAAAATTCAACTCCGTAACTTTTTATTCTCAAATCGATTATTTCTTTAATCGTTATATAAGTTATTTATTATAATTGAATGATTAAACGAACTTACCTGTAAGTGAAGTTCTATCATAATTGTATGAAGCGCCTCTTCCGAAGAGATCAAATTGTAGTACCTTCTACTATATACCGATGTCGCCACAATATTCCAAGTATAAAACTTTTGTACGTTGTCTATCCTGGTAGGCGTGTCGCTCATTCGTATTTAAAGTGCTTTCTTTTTGGGAAAAATTCTCGGATTTATATGTTGAGAATTAGGGAGTATTTGTACTGGGAGGGATTGATCTCTTCGGAAGAGGCGCTTCATACAATTATGATAGAACTTCACTTACAGGTAAGTTCGTTTAATCATTCAATTGTATATCGCGCCTCTTCCTCGAGATCAAATTGTAGCTGTTCAAAGTCTTTTACAGCACTGATTTCACGCCCAAAATATTTATCAGCAACATTCGTCTATTTATAGGTACACGTACATATTATCTTATTAGTATTATGATATTGCTATTAGTAACATTAGTATTAATATTTACTTATCTAACTTGTTTTTTTTTTTTTTTTGTTCAAAATTGCCAACGCATATGACTTATTGTCTGGAATAACTGGACGGTTATAAAACCTGGCAAAAGTCTTAGATTTTTTAGTCCATCCGGCGGTTTTAAGAATTAAATCTACATTGATGCCACTACGCTCAGCAGCAGACGTTGATGCATGCCTTGTGCTATAAGCACTGAACTTAGAAGTATCTAACCCGCTATTATTTAAGACAGATTTTATCCATCGACTTAGAGTTTGACTTCCTACCGCTTTGTGAGGCTTCTTTATTGCAACAAAGAGTTTATTCTCTCCACCTCGAAGAGCTTTAGTTCTTTTCAAATAAGTAGTCAATGCAGTCGCTGGACATATTGACGAGTTACTTTCAAAAACCGGTATTATCAGGTTTGGTTGAACTTTCCCGGGTTTCGAAGTCTTTATATTTTCTGAGATCTTAATTTCGTATTTATCCTCATTTTGCATAATATTCCTTATATCTATCAAGGTCAACGTTTGCATACGATGGCCTGTGACCAGAGCCAGCAAGGTGACTAACTTTTTTGACAATTCATCAAGTGTAAGATCATCATTTGAGTTTAGTTTATCTAGATACTCTAAGACTATCTTCGGATCCCAGGTACAATCGTATTTGGGCCTAGGAGGCTTCAACTTAGCTACACCTTTGAAAAAACCTTTGATTCTGGAGTCATCTGCAAGACTGGACCCTTGGATCTTCCCGATAGCAGATCGGAAACAATTTAAGGTTCCGTATGAAGCACCATTTTTATATTGTATGGTCAAAAACCTCAAGACCATGGGCACTGTAATCTGATAAGGGTCAGACTGATTGACGCCGCAGAATTTCCACCACTTCTTCAATCCAGTATTGTATTGCTTCAGCGATGATTCACTAAGTGACGCTATAATAATATCTGTAGACTCTGTCGGTGTCTCGTTTAATTGGAGTGCTCTCCTGATATAATTCCTGCAACCAGGGTAATCCTCGACCAAAGGGGATGAGGTTCCCTGTTCGAAAATTGTAACAAATTAATATCAGGTTTGAAATAAATTGGTGATGACTCAAGCATGGACATGTACACTGGGAACCAAGCCTGAGCTGGCCAACGCGGGACTACCAGAATCCCTCTACTTCTTTCGAATCTAATTTTTTCAAGAGTACGCAAGACAATTGAAAAGGGGGGAAAGGCATAGAAAAAATATTTTTTCCAGCTCACAGTAAAGGCGTCAATTACGATTGACCCAGGATCCTTTTTCCATGAGATGTATTGCTTACATTTCGTGTTCGTTCTAGTAGCGAAAATATCAATTTCTGGATTTCCAAACATTGAGACTATTTGACGGAAAGCTGATTGTGCTAACGCAAATTCTGTCTCGGGCTCTAGTCTTCGAGACTCAAAATCTGCCTCAACGTTATCTTTAGAGGCTATGTAGCTAGCGAATATCCATAAATTTCTATTTTCGCACCACTGCCAGATTTTCTTTGCAATTTTTGCTAATTTTGGAAATCTAACACCCCCTTTTTTGTTAATATAAGCTATGGCTGTGGTGTTGTCTATTCTCAATAAGACATCACAATCTCTTAACTCTTTAGCGAAGCATTTTAAACCGAACCACGCGGCCAATAATTCCAGATAATTAATATGCTGATCTCGTTCCTCCTCATTCCAGTAACCATTGACTCTATGTTCGTTACAATATGCTCCCCAACCTGAAGAGGACGCATCCGAAAAGATTTCAACTGCTGGGTCGAATCTCCTTATATGATTCTTTGCCTGACTTATATGTTTACTCCACCAATCAAAATCCTCCTTCAATTCAGACGATAATCTCATGATAGCCTCAAAATCATCATTGTTACGTTCAAGCGCCAAAAATCGTTCTCGTTCGAAGGCTCTCATGTAGACTCTCCCGTACTTTAAAGTTATACAACACGAAACCAAGGTTCCAACAAAAGATGCAAAGTCTCTTATTTTACATCGTTTTATGACTCTGAAATTATCAATTTTAGATTTTACTTTCTCTTGTTTTTCCAATGGAAGCTCTACAACCATTTCTTCTGAATCGTAGATGTTTCCAAGGAATTTGCGCCTAGTTGAAGGAACCTTGTGGCTTTTTCGTTCATTAATTAAAAATCCTAATTTTTTGAGTAACCTAACAGTAACCTGTACGCTTTCCAGACATTTGATTTTAGAATTCTCAATAAACAAAATATCGTCCAAGTATATGACTAATGTATAACCCAAGCTCCTTAAATATGAGATAACTGGTTTCATGACCTTAGTGAATGTATATGGAGCCGTACTTAATCCAAATGGCAAACAAGTAAACTCAAACAATTTTTTTTGAAATCTAAATCTTAAAAATTTTCGATCTGACTTTCTAATTGAAATGAGATAATAGGCGTCTTGAAGGTCGATTGATGCCATGTAACAGTTGGGAGTTAATAACCGTCTAACAACTTTATCATCCTCTAATTTAAAATGTTCCGTATCAATGAATTTGTTGAGATTTTTCAAATTTAAAATTAACCGATACGACCCATCTGGTTTCGTAACTAAGAAGATTTTTGAAATAAATTGTCCTTTAGTTGGAGTTACTTGACAAATAGCACCTTTTTTAAGCAGCTCATTTAACTGTTCACGAATTGCAGTACTTTCCTGCAGTGACCACTTAGGTTCTACAGGTGGAACAGCCTGTGATACCTTGGATACAAATGGTATTTTATACCCTTTAATCCAGCTCAGGATTAGCTTATCAGACGTGATGTCCGACCAGTGTGACTGAAAATGCCTGAGTCTACCTGCTAACCCACTTACAGTCGTTACTCTTGCTTCTTTGCTACTGACTGATTGTCCTTCAGTTGTGTTGATTGACGGCTGGGCTGTTTCTGCTTCTGGTACGACTGGTAAGGCCTCCGCCCGCTCGACGCCGAGTTGCGCGTCCATTTGGACGGTTGACGACGGAGCGGGCGTTTCGAGTTTTTTGATTGACCCGTCTGGTTCTGTTGAGTGTTAGGCTTCAAACTCTTGCTCGAATATTCAAGAGTTTTTGCGGCTTTTACTTTTTCTTCCAACTTCTCTCCGAAGAGCCATTCACCGACGGTGGTTGCGTTAAGCGTCTCTCTCATCGATGCATTGATGTTCTTTACAATAAGGCTCCGACGAACGCTGGATTCTACATGCTGAAGATCTGCCATGAGTTGCAAAACTCCCCACAAGGATTCTGTCAATTCCTTGGTTGGCAGCTTCTCTTCGCTTTTAAGACTCGTGATTTTAACGAGTACGTCCAACAGACCCGCTAGACTAGTCGTTATTCTCGCTTGCTTCTCAACGATTCGACCGTCTCTCTTTGTTATGGTTTCCTGAAGGCAAACTTTTAATTCTGGATTCAATTTGGGAGGATCCATCATTAGACAATTCTCGGGTGAAGGAAATTTTTCGAGCAACCCTTTCTTTTTGTCCGCAGGAAGACCTTTTTTGATTACTTCCTCTATTCCGGCCACGAACTTTGTGTGTATGGCAGGCGCTAGCTTCCTATCCGGATGAACCCTTTCTCCTATAGCCTCAAGGATCTCGGGGGCAAGGTCTGGTTCTTTCTGTATACCTGCTGATAAGGATTTCTCCTCAGATTGATTCAGTCCTTGAACAGGCGTAGATCTCTGAGCGACCTGGCCAGATTGAACAACCTGATCTGTCAAGGCCACTTGGTTCTGTTCGCCAGCGTCGCTGATTGGCGTTGTATCTTTTGGATCAACGTCTTCTGAACTCTGAGATCTTCCTCTGTGTCTTGAAGATACAATGGGACTGTTATTCGAGACCGAGCTTCCTCGTGATCCACGATCATGGTGTGAATCACTACAATTATCATTTTGCGTCTGATTAGGGCTTCTAGTACGTTCTTGACTTGAACGTCGTTCACGACTGGCGCTGCGACTTGAATATCGTCCCCGTCGGTCATAATAATAACCATAGGTATTATAATGGACTCTTCTATCGCCATGTCTGCTAGAACGTTCCTCACGATAGCGCCTATCATGATAATCCGGATACGATCGATGTCCGTGTTTATCGTCTCTTTGATAACCTGTTATATCAAAATCAGATCGTAAATACACTTAGATATGTCAAACTTTTGCACAGTTGGACTGTGAACGAATTGTTATTTCTATCAATGTCAGTTGGACCGACTTGATAGGTTATGCATGTCGACAGTTGTCAAATACGGTCGGACCGTACGTGGTAAGGTTATGTGTAACGTTAGCATTGTCAGATGTCGGTTGGACCGACCTGACCGCAACTTGGCACATAATTTTGATAACATTTGTTCGGCGTAATAATATGCAACAGCTCTTCCGCTGTGTACGCTCGATCGCCGGCTTGCGAGCCGGTCTCGTGTGCTTCCGATTAGGAGAGCAATTACGAGAGAGCGAGGCACGTTCCGCGTGCCGAAAAACGAGCGAGGTGTCGTTATTGCCGCCACGGCTTACGAGCCGGTCGGCGACACCGCCCTAAAATTAGGTTAAGTGTGTTTTTAACTTACCACATGATTTATCTTTCTTTTGACGATCAATTCTTTTCTTTAATCGCTTAATTTCTTTCCTCAACTCATTCTCCTTGTCTTCATCTCTTACTGAATGTCTTTTCCTTTTGTTCGACATTATTCTCTTGCTGATAATTTTTTCTCGTGTGACGTGTTCGGCACAAAGAAGAAGAATGAGCGACACGCCTACCAGGATAGACAACGTACAAAAGTTTTATACTTGGAATATTGTGGCGACATCGGTATATAGTAGAAGGTACTACAATTTGATCTCGAGGAAGAGGCGCGATATACAATTTATATTATATAGGTAATTAATCACGCGCTGGTCGCGCGCATTAGGTATTCTTGATTGAATAGAAATATTCCGATATAGAGCGCTTAAAGATAGTTAACGAAAGTAACATTTGCATAATTTATATTACTTTACATTCATTAATATTAAGTATATGTAAGAAAAATACAAAGTTTTAATAATAAAGTATTATACATATGTATATGTTGAAAAATACATACCTACTTTATATACGAGGGAAGCTTTTCTCTTTTATATGCTCTTCTAGCATCTTTTCTCTCCTAACGAGTAACGGTAACGAGTTACTTTGTACAAAAAGTAACGGTAATAGTAACGTATTACTTTTATGAAAGTATCATTTCCAACTTGGACTAAATCTTAATTTTAATTTAGAAATAAGTATTAGTTAGGTTAGTGTTTTCGGCGAGGGGCGAATTCCCTCAATATTGTCAATATAAAGAGAAATATAATAAAATATTTGGTAATATTATTAATTAATACATAACTTTTATTTGCAAACCTATACGTTTAGCTATGTAAATGTGTCAAAGAAATAAAAAATATTTAATTATTACATATTCGCAAAATGTTCAAATAAAATGTTCAAATAAAGCCATATGTTGATTAAATATTTTTTTATTCTTTGATTTATTTACATAACTAAACATATATAAATTTGCCAATAAAAATTACGTATTAATTAATAATATTATGAAATATTTTTATTCTATTATTCTTATTAACCTTCATCTTTTTCATCCGTAAAAATCCGTTTAAAGGTGTTTATTTTGAAATTATTTACAACATTTTCACCAAAGAATATGTAAATAGAACGTGGATAGTTCTTTGGAAGTTTACTAGTATCTACAATTCACCTCACAAACATCATCTTACCGTTGGAAAAAAGAATATTGTAACGTTTACACACTCCAGTGAAATTCCAATATTTAAGAGAGCGAACATATTTTACGCGGAGAGCAACCCCTTTAACCCGCGGCCGGCCGGACGGTTCCGATTTATTCGCAGTCTCGGCACATCTCTCATCGCCTGACCGCGCGGTCTTTTCGCATGCTCTCGCCAGCCGAAATGCACTGGGAATAAGTTTTGTTTACCAACCGCGCCGCGAGCGGTTTCAAATTAAAACGTCGGAGCGGCCGCGTGGGGCCGATTTTTCCGCCTCTCACGATGAAGGTACCATAAATCCGTAACAACGGCCCCTCAATGACGCCGCTGGACGTTTATGAAGGCCAAAGAGGAGAGACGTAATAAATGAGGGACGATTAGCGGAGCACAGAGTCATGTGTGTGTGTGTGTGTGTGTGTGTGTGTGTGTGTGTGTGTGTGTGTGTGTGTGTGTGTGTGTGTGCGTGTGCGTGTGCGTGTGCGTGTGCGTGTGCGTGTGCGTGTGCGTGTGCGTGTGCGTGTGCGTGTGCGTGTGCGTGTGCGTGTGCGTGTGCGTGTGCGTGTGCGTGTGCGTGTGCGTGTGCGTGTGCGTGTGTGTGTGCGTGTGCGTGTGCGTGTGCGTGTGCGTGTGCGTGTGCGTGTGCGTGTGCGTGTGTGTGTGTGTGTGTGTGTGTGTGTGTGTGTGTGTGAATGTTGAAAGACATTGAATATATATCACAAATCAATCGAAACTCTCTATTATCAAAATTAAAAACATTTATCAATTTGTTGATAATATCTGCTGCTTTATTAACAAAAAATTAAATGCTTAGTGAATAACTTTAATCTTTTATTATTTATTAAAATTAAATATTTTAAATTTTTTACACGACAAACCCGCATGTGATAAGTATAATATATATTTCATAAATCTAAAAATTTAAGATTTTTAGTTTCATTAATCGAGAATCCGCGTAGCGGTACCGAGGTTCCGAATGTAAGAAGCCTGCAGAATTTCAAGCTCTCCGAAAACATCTAACAAAAGATGGCAGGAGCTCTTAATCGGTTCAAGGGAGTCGATGGCCGCTTACACGGTACGGTTTCTTTTAAAACTTCCTTAGTTGGATTTCCTTCTTTTCCGTGAAACTTAAGCGAGAGAGAGAGAGAGAGAGAGAGAGAGAGAGAGAGAGAGAGAGAGAGATGCTATCGGCGAAATGAAACAGGTTAAGCTTATTTTATCATCCTGTTTAACTCCTGAGATGATGCTGGGAACACTCTTCGATGTCCTCATCACTTTTATCAATATTAAAATCAAAGTTTTAAAGTGTGCTTACTAAGTCTGCTTAATAAAAAATTTGTCGATACATCGTCGCTTCATTAGGAAACTTCGATAAATAAACTTCGAGAACTCCGCTGTTCCCCAGGCGAAAAAAAAGTCCGTCGGTGATAATCGACGTTTTCGAAAAAAGTTTGGATCACCCGGGAAGTTCGGCCCGTTAGCAGCGTTACGATCGACCGCGCGGACGCCCCAAAGAAATTGGCTTTGTTACGTCAGAAAGC
The DNA here is from genome assembly GCF_048541705.1 of Temnothorax americanus. Classification (NCBI taxonomy): domain Eukaryota; kingdom Metazoa; phylum Arthropoda; class Insecta; order Hymenoptera; family Formicidae; genus Temnothorax; species Temnothorax americanus. Next base: position 385,507 of record NW_027509811.1, read on the forward strand.
GAAACCGTGCGTTTCCGTCATGTTCTCGAGTTTCGTGAAATACATCGCTCGTCCTCAAAGGCCGCGCGTCTAATGGCTCGTGTCGTAAAAGTTGCCCCAGTCAGTCCCGCTTCGTCTCTTTATTGCTACTTCCGTTTAACCGGCATCGCATCACACACATCATTTATTTATACAGGGCGTAAAGACAGATAAGTTTATAAGACGCGTGGAAATTTTAAAGCGTATCAATTCCTTATCGGACGAGGAATATAACAAAATAATAAGGAAAAGTAATGATTGTGAAGATCAAACAATTTCAGATCGTTTGAGTGATAATTGCTTTTACTTTCAAAATCCTTCAATTTTGAATGTCTCAAAAAATCTATAAATCCTACCTTCGAAATTCCCTGAATTTTTTCTCTGAGGAAACTCTTTGGAATTGGCTTATTCGCATTTCTGGGGCTTTTAGAAACTATATACATTTCTCGGATGTTAACTGCATCGAGTGCTAGACGTTTTGAATCTAAAGTCTCTTGAATTCAAGATCCGTACAGTACCTACGCTAATCCTCCCCCAAAAAATTTAACTCAAGCATAAGCGTCTGCCGAATTTGCTGAACTGTTTTAACGTCATTAATATCCATTATCCGCTTTCATCGTGCCTTTGTCATCTCGAAGACCTATTAAAACCACGTAAGCAGAATCGGGCGGCAGTAGTCGACGGCTCCTTCAATACGCGGGGAAACAAAGATCCCGACGTACCGGCCAACAACAATGACGAGAAACAGCGGAAAGTATCGTCTGAAGCGAAAGTTGCAGCCGTCGCAACGAGCACGCCGTTTATTTTAAGTTCTTTCAAACTCCGCGAGGAAAGGAAACAGCGAGTTGAAAGAGCGCTGAAAAATGGAGGGGAGATGTAAAGGAGGAAGAAGGAAAAGGAAAGAAAGATCGACCGAGAGAGAGAGAGAGAGAGAGAGAGAGAGAGAGAGAGAAGGGAGGGAGGGAGGGAGAGAGAAGGTATCGCGCTGAAAATAGAGGAAAACGGAGAAATGGCGGTCGCTCCAAACCATTAGACAAATTTTATATATAGCATCGAAAAACTCGTTTGTTTTTACCCACACGTCGATTATTGCTTTTCACCCCTAGAGTAATAATCGACATTTCGACACGCTTCGAAACGAAAACATTATCTTTTTCTTCCTTTTTCATACGCGATAATTGAACAACTATCGTCGTCACGAGCGAGGAAAGTTTCTTTATGGGAACAAATAATTCTTTTCCAGTCACCGGATTGTTCCCAGAGGAAAGAAACTTTTTATATTTGGGCAATAAATATAGAAACTACATGATAACCCATGTTCGCGCAAAGGCGATAGATCTACAATCTCAATTACAACAATCAATCGTGATTCCAAGGATTCGGTAGGTTTCCCTTTCTCTTCAGCTTCGTGGATTCTATGGATCCCGCTCTCTAAATCTCATAGAGCACATGGTTTCGCCACGAATATATTTAGAGTGACTGCGATAGTCACTCCAAAAGAGACGGTTGTCACCCTAATTTGAGTAAATGCGGGCACTCATAAGGTAGGAGTGAATTTTTCACTCAAATTTTTAGAGCGGTTACTCTACCGGAGTGATACGATCTCACTCTAAATGCTATAGTGAATCACGATTCACTAAAGATCGACTGATAAATAATTGTAACAGAGTGAAATTTTCCACTTAAAATGATAGAGTAACATAATTCACTCCTGGACACTGATCTACTGCACTCGAAAAAAGTGCCCTTTCACTCAATAGAGTGCAATTTAATTTTTTCTTAGAATGACGAATCACTCGAAGTGCACAGGCTAAATTTTCACTTTTTGTTACACTTCCGTTTCACTCGTTTTGAGTGACCTTTCACTCTTGGACTTTCAAAGAGTAAATTTCTCAAGCGAACAAAAGTCACAATTGGCGATTCGCAACAAGTAATCCGCAAATTCTAACTTGTTAGCGCCTCGATTTGTGTTACTTGAGTGTAATGAAATCTCGGCCGAGGCAGTTCATTAACACATGGATCACGTTCGATTCCTCACGCGGTATCTGCGGGCAACCGCGGCTAAACATAATCGGCTGAATAGACGGATATTCATGCATGCGGGTCGCCAGAAGGCACCTTCTTGAACAGGGTCAAAAGGAGGGGAGAGGGGGAAGGGGGAGGGGACGGCATGATTCGAGACTTACATAATGATGAACCGAAATCCGTGGCATGCACGGCCGATATGTTACTGTCTGCTTCGATGGCGTCTGGCCGCAAGTAGATAGGGGATGAGCGAGGGGCGTATGGCGCTTTCCTTCCATATTAAGTGGCTAACCCGCGGCCTGCCAGGATTCAGTATAAGGCATTCGCGTGTAACTTCGCCGGATGCTCGCAAGAGGACTCGATGGCGGTGGGAAGTCCTGACTCGATTACTGTCGACTGCTAATATCGGAAGTCCACTTCATGCGACCCTCCTTTCTTCCCCCCCCTTTGAGGACAAATTTACAAGAGGTTGAGGAGAAAGGAGAATAGAAGTGAGAAAATAAACAGCGAAAAATGTATTGTATTTTGGACGGAATCCATGAAAGCACTAACAAGGAACTCCGTGGAGCAGCAAACTTCGATAGCTTAAAGGATGAAGTTAGCATTTAGTTGACGTGGAGAGAAAAAGACTCAATTTTGAAGCGGCGGGAAAGAATCATCTGCGAAAGACTAACCCGTCGACTTTTCTTTATATGTCTGATAAATATTTAAAAGATGTTTTGTAATAAAAAGCGGCAAAACATTGGATTTATAGTAATTTATAATTCATATTATAGTAATATTAATAGTATATATTATAGTATATTATATTTATAATACACTAAGAAAAAAAATTTGTTAATCTCAAAAAATATTTAGTCCGATACGTTCAACTAAACATTCTAGTTAGTTAACTAAACATTAGTTTAATTAATTAATTCTTGATTAACTAAATAAATTGTTAAAACAACAAATGTTTAGTTAATTAACTAAAATGTTTAGTTGAACGTATCGGACTAAATATTTTTGGGGATTAACAATTTTTTTTCTCAGTGTAAGAGAATGATAACAACACAATTCGTTTTAAAATAATTACTGCAACGGCCGGATTTATATTTGTTTCAATTTTTACCCGATAGAGATTGTTAGATATCAAGGGAACTTAATTAAAACAATTGCAATGATTTTGCTTGTTAGAGGTATTAGAGCATTTAATTGGACGAGTTTCTAGAAACGGCCGGGAGTCGTTTATGACGCTAATAAATGGAAGCGATTTGTCGGCAATAATCACAGGATCACAGAAAAACTTTATGGGCTACCGCGTCATTTGTCGAGAAATTTACCTCCACGCCATTTATCGCGCGCTAATATTTATCGCTTGTTATTAAATTAACGTTTTGTTGCAATTGAAAAAGTTCATTTTTCCTCAATTTAAAATTAGATCTTGATTTATCACGCACTTCCAAGAGAGAAAAGAGCTTTTCCATATTTTCTTCTTTAACGTTATTTTAGTATTCCGCTCGTTTCTTCCCTTACGCTATTTCCACGTTATTTCTTTTCCTTTGGACTATTTTTATTTGCATTCTGATCCTCTACAATCATTTTATGCGTGTTTATTGAAACGGATGACTCTCGCAAAGAAACGCATTGCAGCTTCATCGATCTTCTCGTGCGGCGATGCTTCGTTTCGCGGGGGAAAACGTCTTCGACCATTTCCGTACGTTTGCACGGGCACGAAAACACGAAGCTACCACCGCACCGCGAACGGCGCACCACTTCTTCCCCCTCTCCCCACCTCTTCGCCCACGCCATCGGTGAGAGACAAATCGATGCTTCATGAATTTACAGCGGATGAGTCGCTCGGTCGTTCCATGAAATAGCGCGTTACAAACCGATCCCCACTCGATTCGCTGCGATTTGTAAACCATCGGTCGCTTCGATCCCTCGCTCTCACCCCTCGCCCACACCCTTTCCTCCTCCGTGTCGCAAGAAGACGCAGCTGCTAAGTTTTCGTCCGACAAGATAAGCGGAGCAATTGTGGCACGAGATGTCCTGGGCGGAGTCGCTATTTCCCCAAAATGGATTTCTGTGAATCGCTAATATGCTGAGAAATAAGATTTAACGGAATTCCCCGGACTTCGGAAGAGAGTTCGCAAAATATCGTAATGTCCCGAAAGATGTATTACGTTCTGGCAAGAAGTACGCCAGCGTTTTGTAGTACGCCTTCTCTTACAGCACACTTATTCTAAACTTGAATATCCACATTTTTCAAGACACGATTAGGCTTCAAGTCCAGTTTCTCTCGCACGAGTTCAAAACTTTTCAACCTAAAATACTGAACGTCTACATTTCGAAACGTATGGTTCTTTAAATTTCTAAATTCCGGCATTTTCACTACTTTCCAAATAATTTTCATTTTTCTAAGTTATATTTATTTACATCTATAATATGTTATATAGCAGTTATATTTGGTGTTTGCTGAATAGTTATATTTATATAGTTATATTTACATAGTTATATTTACATATAGTTATATAGTTATATTATATATATACAGTTATATTTATATTTATACATCTTCGCTTAAAGTGCAATATTATATTTTCACCATTTTCATTATTTTAAAAATAGATTACACGCAGGGATATCCTTGCAATTTTTTTCTTTTTCTCTTTACTTACTTAACGTTTGTTACTAATCGCGTGCGAACTTTAGTTTTCACAGTCTCGAATAGGATTTATCTTGAACTGATACAGCCAATGTTTTTTCGCAGAATTAACGTATAACCAATAAGGTTACGCAAATTTTGGCGAACTCTCGCAAGCTCATCTACGCGTTTTACCGGTGGCTTTTGCCTATACGACTGACAATATAGCTAGCACTCAGCCCACTGGCATCCACCGAAGCCACCCTTAACGCATTAACATAATGGAAAAGTTATCGGAACGCTTTAGAACGGATCTTGAAAGTTACGGCAACAAATTCGCGAACGTTAACTTATCGACTTCCTCTTTAGAACCTCGAAACTAATAATGTATGATGATATTATTAGTTTTCATGTCGAGAGAGGAAAGCCGATAAGAGAAAAATGCTCGCTGATGTTGAAACTGCCGCGCGAGTATACGAATTCAATATTGCAACTTCTAATTGATTTTATCTCATTTCACATCACGCGCGCGATTTTGGAAAGATTTGAATAAATTAATTATGAATTATTTTCTAATTATACAATTATCAAAGAAATATAGATTATTAAAAATATCTTGCTTGATATATATTAAATTAAATATAGATTGCGAGAAATGCAAGAATGCAGGCGTATCGTTATAAATTATTTTAGGCGAAATTTCATACGGCTCATTTTATCCGATTAACTTTATACGATTTGGTTTGCGCAAATCATTTTACGCGAGTATTATTGAAGAGCATTTTGCAGCGATGAACATGGAATATTGATGTTGGAATTAGCGAGCTCTTTTGCAACCTAATTAATGCGGTGTCTGTTTACCATACTGACCGTATTTAACGTGCATTACGTCAACATATTACAATATATGAATATACAAGCTCGCGTTGTTTCTTTCGACAGTAAATTCTTTTAAGAATTCGGATTCGATTATTCGCCATATACTCTCACAATTTTATTAGTAGAAAATTTAAAGAAAAATAAAAAGACATTTTTCAGCATTTCCACTAGCGAAAGCGGCCGATTCCTAATGAAGTCGGTGTAGTTTATCGCGAGAAGCACATCAGGAATTATGAATGGCGGCCGTAAACGGGAGCCAACACTTTTCTAGTTGCAAGATGGCTGCAATGGGTATCGTGCAGCGGGTGCAACTCCCATTAAGCATCTCCGAGCTGCAAGTAGACCGGACTAACTGCGCTCTGCCCGACTTCTTACATTCTAATGAATATAAATATCGCCCTCTCGCTCCGTCTGAGAGAGCCGTTTCTTCCCGGCCCCGGCATCCCGTATAATTGTTTCCGTGGAATCTCCTAGACTTCCAGATAAAGTTCCTATTGATATAAAAAGGATTAATGACCGAGCAACAATAGTTGTTAAATAATTAACTTTATTAATTTGCATATACGATATATAAATTGGTTAGGTTTCGACTTCACTGAGTCTTCTTTAGCCGTGACATAATAAAACATTTAAAAACGGTAGTATATATATTGATGTATATTATATGAGAACAGATTTAAATACATAAAAGTCAAACGTTGAAACAAACTATATAAAAGTAAACGGAGAAAAATAAGATGTGGAAAGTCGTAATCTAATAAAATTATCATAAGAAGCCACATCACAGTTTGAAAGCATGACGAATACATAACTAAAAATTGTCGTTGCATCTGTATGAAGTCAGAATGTAAAACGAAGATGAAACACAGTCAGCGGTTAGATTATCCATCATTAATTTCTCGTTCGGAGGCGAGCATAAATCGGGTCAAATAGTAAGAATTAAAGTCGTCAGAAATGATTGGTTAATTCCGGTTGGGTAGTCAATCATGTAAAAAAATTTTCTAAAAAAAAAAATTGAAGAATAAAGCTCTGCCAGAGAGAGAAAGAGAGAGAGAGAGAGAGAGAGAGAGAGAGAGAGAGCCTCTCTCCTTCTCACCCCCTCCCCTTCCACCGCTAGCTTCTGTATTCCCCCCCCTCCTCCCGATAGCGGTCGAGAGCCCCGCTCGAAGTGAACTCTCGCTCCGCTCGATAAAATCTTCCGCGGCTCCACAAATTTTATTTATCGCATTCTGGAAGTACTTGTTTAACACGTACGTTCGAAACGTATCGCTCGCCGAGAATCGATACGCGCGCCCTGCGCTTGCCACGCCCCCGCGTTTATTTTGACGGAATTCCTGCGAGCGAAATAGGTATATATATAGGTATATCGTGCTCAAAAGTACGTCGCGCCGTCAAAAATCTGCGGAAAGTCGTTGAAGAGGCTAATAGAGATTCAACGTATCCTAATTCTTGTCGACAGCATTGGAATTTTTACTTTGAATTCTGACGTCAGAATTCAACTTTTTTGTCATTCTGAATTCCTGACGCGTAATTTTGGCTTTGATTTCTAGAATTTCTGCGTCTCGGAATTAATTCGTAAATTTTTTAAATCTAAAATCTAAACTTGGCACTTTGTAGTTTTATTCTTAGAATTATTAATGTGCATTCTAAACTAAAGTTTTAACATTGTTTCTACACTCCATTTCCTTAAATATTTGATATTTTCTTAGATTTCTGTACTTTCTAGAATTCTCTATATTTTAATTATTTTGAATTTTTTAATTTCCTCTTGTATAAACACTTTTTTACTGCCTTTTGGAATTTTTACTTTAAATTCTGACGTTAGGTGTTTTTGTCATTTTGAATTCTTAACGCGCAATTTTGGTTCCGATTTCTAAAATTTTTATTTCTTGGAATGAATTCGTAGGTTTTTATATCTTAAGTTGGCAATTTGTAGCTTTATTCTTTGAATTATTAATGTCTATTTTAGATTTTCGACACCTAAATTCCATTTCCTTAAATATTTCAATAAAAGATTAATATCTGAAATGATTTACATTAAAAAACAAACAAACGCGAACGGCATAAATTTGCAAACGGACACGGAGAATTTACCAGAACTGTATATATATTATAAATGTTATTGAAGGTCTTGCGAAAATATAAACACATTGTTTGTTTTCGACGAGACACAGTCCGTTCCATTATTGCTTGCACGGACAGTTGTACGGGGAGAATAATTGCGATGTAACTAATGACTGCATTATTTGTAAGTGCGTATCTCATAACTTGTTATATATATACAATCCTAGTGTAGTTGTCACTCTGAGTATCTATACAGGTGTCGTTTTAATCGAACCATGACGGAATAATCTGCAAACAAATTTCCTGGCGCTCAAACCAGAAAATCACACACTAAAATATTTAGGAAGGCTTCGGAGTGTGCATCTGCCCAAACGACGGTTAAGAGTAACTGATTCGCTAAGAGGTTTACGGAGAAGGAAGATCTCATGTAGATAAAAAAAGAGTCGAAACGTACGTAATATTGTAATTGACACTTTAATCGTGATGTTGATCATTTTGACATGTAATAAATTTTAGCGATTGTAACCACGCTCGGCTCTTATTGCCTAATTAATTCAAATATTAAATATTTGATACTTTCTTAAATTTCTATAACTTTCTGGAATTTCTAGAATCTATTTCAATGCTTTCTAAAATTCTCCGTGTTTTAATATTGGATTTTTAAATTTCCTCTTTGCGTAAACACTTTTTCATTTCTACCTTTTGCCATCGCATATATACGCGAGCAAATAAGAACACCGGAGTTGTCGTGAATGTAATTATGCCCGCTGTTTTTATTATAAAGCCATCGCGCAGCATTATTGCAATATGATATTTGCAATTGTTTGCGATATTGAATGTCAAATGTGAAATGCTGCTTTTAAGTGACAGCTAGCCAACGGCGAGCGGCGTCATTTAATCCGATTCCACTCTTTTGTGCCTGATAGCGCAGCGGGCGTTCATATTTCATTCCTTGGAGCCCAGCGACAGGGCCGGGATGTCATTAAAATATTTATTTTCCCGGCGGAAATAGCTGTTCGAACGCAAATACAGTTCGCTGATGCTCCGCGTCTATGCGTGGATGCGGACACGTTCGCGGATCTCGCGCGCGAACTGTTAATCTCTCGCTACGTATTATCTTCAATTAGCCGGATGGAAGTGAGACAAACCCGTGCCAGTTGACCATGGTTTAAACCTCACTTAACCCGAATTAAATTATGCATTTCAATGTAGGCTATAAACGACGTTTGTCTTAATTTTCCAAGCGAGTTTCCACGCCAGGATTACATGGCAGGATCTAGAGCGGGGATTGTAAGAGAACGGGATTCAGTAGACGAAAATTACAGGCAACGAGGTGGATGAAAATACGGGAGCGTAGATCGCTTCCTAGATCGCTTTAAGCGGTATTGCATATAAGCAATGTCATTGAAGCAATTATCGCGTCTGGGAGCGCAGTCCTTAGGATGATATCGAAATTGTCTACTTGCCATCGTAATTTTCGATTCTGTGCTAACAGCAAATGTAAATGTTTTTTATACAAAAGACAATAATATTGTAATTATTTCTTCAATCTCGACAAAAATTAAGTATCGAAAATCTCTTCTAAGGATCTGACACTTTAAAATCTCGAACTCTTTTAAGAATCCGATAAAATTACGGAATCTACAGATATATTAAAAAAGAAAAAATTAGTATGTCTCGATCGAACTATAATCCAGATTCTAGAAAATGTTGTAAAAGACATTTCAAGTTAATTGGACATTTGGAAGAATAAAGCCAAACTGTTTGGCGATAAACATTGACGTACTTGGAAGTAAGTATCTTTGGACTTGTCCGCGCAAGTTTAATCGATCGAGACGGCACATAATCGCGAGGCACTCGCGGTGGAGCTCCCGGCATGTAACAGAACATCGTAAGTCCTCTTAACACTGACTCGCACAATGGCGGGCAGTAAGGCCGATGTGTTTCCATGACCGGGTCAGTTCCATAATACCACGCGGACGGCGGGGCGCGGCTCGGCGAGAGCCGACCGTGGGAATCGTGGGATGAATGTTACATGTGCATGCCACTCAGTAGATTGCAGCCGACTGAAGTGCAGTCAGATATGCCGCACAACGGTAGTAGCATCATCCTCGAATGGCGCGGACACTAGCGATAGCGCTCATCGAAAATCTAAGCTGTCCATTGGCGTAGCTAATTTATACCATTCGGTAAACAATATCGTTTTAATTTCGTAGTTTGCTTCAATTATCGCTCCTTTTTTACCGTTTCATTAAACAATTTCAGATTTTTAACAAAAATTATAATTCTTTAATAATACGCCAATTGCTCAGAGCCTTTCAGATAATTGACTAATTGAGAATTATAGTAATATAAAGAAATTAATGAGAAATATAAAAAATATATATTTCTATGTAAAAACGATCTAACAAAATTAAAAATATATGTATTAAGAAAATTCAAAATTAAATGTTATAAATAACAACACAGACGCCAAGTTCGAAATCGCTCAAAGTGAGTTTTAAGATATATATCACATATATTCAAAGCTCCACAAATTGTGCTAAAGGTTAACAATTCCAACTATCCAAAGTATATACTAACTAAAGTTTCGCAGATTGAAATTTTCAAAGATTCAAAGTTTCAAAGTTTGGAAGTTCTAATGGCTAGAAGTTTCAAAGGTCCAGTGTTCTAAATATCTGAACTTTCAAGAGGGGGGCCCGGTAGATACCAAGATGGCGCCAATGTAAAGGGTAGTTTGCCATCGTAAAAATGCCGAGCGGTCATCTATACAGCTGGCGGTACGACGCGGTCGAAATAGTTAAATAGAGATAATGGAGCGGAATGGGATTGGCTGCCTCGATGATGCTGCTCGTTGTTCGGATTATGAAGATGGATGAAAGCAATCACACTCGCCGCAGACTGTCCGTAATTTCACATTTTACCCGGAACAAATCATGATCCAAACCGCCCATTCGCCTCTCCATCTTTTTTCTGTCGTTTTACACATTGCTTCAGCACTTCCGTCATTGTAAACACAGCGAAATGCGCAAAACACAATTTTTAGATTGTAAAATTATCTTTGGTAACTACATATATAATAATTATTTTCTGTTATTATACACCGTTGACCTAAAAAAATCGGTGTTTCCATCCTGGGAAAAATTTGTTATTGCGATAAATATTACCACATGCCTCAGTGGTCGAATTCGTACGACGCCCTACACAGAATGAGGGAGGTTCCAGGTTCAAACCCTGGCTGAGGTAATATTTTTCGCAATAAATTTAATAATTTAATTTAATAAAAATGAGATGCTTATATGTAAGTATCAAAGATTAGATTAATTTAGAAACGACCAAAACCTATATATGGTCGAAAAAGTCTTGGCAATTAATCTGACCAAAACCAATGGTCGAATTGTCACATTAGCCAAACGTTGTCGAATATAAAAATAGAGTCTTTCTCAATTATTTTTTAATTGTAAAATTAATTATTAATATTGTTTATCAATATCGCGTATTCAATATATCCTTCGAATCTATTTAGTTATTTGTATCGCACGCGCCTTTTACAATTTATATTGTGATAATTAATAATAGCGATTACAAATATTAAAAATTATAACATTCCGTTATTTCACCTTCAAACGAATACTTCTTATTAAGCTCCACTGTGTGTGTGTGTGTGTGTGTGTGTGTGTGTGTGTGTGTGTGTGTGTGTGTGCGTGCGTGCGCGCGTGCGCGCGTGCGTGCGTGCGTGTGTGCGTGCGTGCGTGCGTGCGTGCGTGCGTGCGTGCGTGCGTGTGTGTGTGTGTGTGTGTGTGTGGGTGAGAGAGTGAACTCTATTGATATATTCTGCTGTTCACAATTGAGCATTGTCTTTAAAGAGGCAAACATTAGACATTGTGTAAGCCACAATATTAGGTCTAATCTCATCCCCCAGTAACTGAGAGATAAAGGTAAACAACAGTAACCATCAGTAGCAGCAATGATTGAAACGCGGCGCGAGGTATCCATTACTTAGAGAGTACTTTCAGTCAGCGCGGAAGTAGCCGTTCTTCATTTAATTATTTTGTCCCGATATCTCACGGCTCTCTGAATCCATCTGTAAATTAAGTTGGCCGCCGCGCACCGCTCGCCTCCCTGAAGGGGTGGCGCGCCGGCAAAGATTGCGAAAGCGAGGCTCCACAGACATCTGCAACCCTCGTTTTACTCGGTACAAAGAGAGGGCCCCCCGACCCCTATTCTTTTTCACAGCACGCGTCTCTCTCACCTCGGCGTTCAATTATCCACCAAGGGTAATGGAGTCGCCGACTTCTCGACCGAGAACCTGCCTCTTAACGTGTTTCCGCGCTAGCCTCTCCGCGCGAACAATTTACGAGTGTTTTCTTCAAGAATGCATTTACCTCGGAATACCTGGCGTATTGTACTCTGTAAATTTGACATCTACAATTTTCCTAGCGTAGGCTGCCTTCGCAGGCCTGTTCAGAGAAGATTGTATTTTTAATGCGGCATTCACCTGCGATAATTAAATCAATTGTCTGAGAAACTAGATAAGTTAACTGTCTTGCATTTCAGGAAAATAGTAGAGCAGGAAGGTGGGGTAATTCGAATCATCCTAACCCTTTTCAAGATAACTTGAAAACTATTAAAGATAACTAAACTTTGTTTTCACTGAGTTGTAATGCCAAATGTTTGTTACAACGTGTTCCACCAAATTTTATTTATTTATAGTAAGTTTAATGTTATAACCAATTTTTTAAATGTTAGGCAAAATGAAACACTTTATTAATCTTTGTAAAAAAACAATTTTAAGGCATATTAATAATGAAAAAAATAATTTATAATAATTATTATATTACATATTTATTATATTCCAATTTATTACAAACTCTAATTTTTGCGCTTTCATACTCATACAAATATATATGTAACATGTTTAAAACTTTTACTCACAATAATATATATACTTATAATGTATACTCATCATAATATTATTACTCCTAAAAGAAAGGAACAATAGAATATGAAATGCAATACTTCTAAAAAGTATATATTATACAGATTATCTCAAAATTATCCGATATCGCTATTTTTACCTTTATATCATACACTATAGAAATGTACACTTGCTAAATAGACATTAAAGTTCTATCTTAGTTTTACATTTAACAAAACTCGACTAAGAAACTATAAAGTAGATTGTCTGCAAAATAAAAGTTTATATACTAATCTTACGCTATAAGCGATACCTACACACCAAATTTTTAGTTTTTATAATTTTTAACTTTATGACACGTTTGTGCCACGCCGCGCTGCCGCTTATGTTAGATCAGGGAGCCAGCAGCTAGTAATTCCATATTGCTGTCCGCTAGGTTGTAACACTTAAGACTTAGGGTCACTACTTCCAACGTCTGTTATTAACTTCTAATTGACCATTAGCTATCGAAATCGCCAACTTCTATTGGCTATTCTGAAAAGTTAACGATCGGTTAGAAGTTAACAGACGTTGGAAATAGTGGCCCTTAATAATTTAGATATCGTGACGGTTCATGTTGCCCACGTGGTTCACACGTTACCCCAACTTTCTCTATTTGTCCGTTTTATTCGAGTTTCACGTGTGAATTCTTCAGCGCGGTTCGATTTTTTCGCACGTTCCCTGTTACGAGAGATTATTTTAGGCTTTCGAATTCACCCAGATTTTCGGGACACGTTTGTTTCAGCTTAACAAAGTGTAGTCCGCATTAATGCGGTTTGCATACAATCGATAGCGCGATTTCAAAAGGCGCAATATTGGCAAAGCAAAATTTCGGAATCGCGGGCACGTTGGACCGCGATGCGGTAAATGATAATAGTTGCTCCGAATTTACGTTTTCGGAATTTTTCATCGCCTAGTCATTCCTGATGAATGGAAGCGCGGAATACAATACGCGGGTGTACGACGGTTTAACATATTTTACGTGATATATCGCGACGCCTTTTGCCACGGGGCCATTGATCGCCATGGGTATCCGCGCGATATTTCATATACGTTTCGATGAGGTATTTTGAGATATAATCGTCGGAATCTGGAACCAGCAGCGCCGCGATAAAAAGTCATAATGCCCTCATTTATAATGGCCTCAGGCTAAGCGCGCAATCTGCCAGCGACAAATCGATATGCATTTTTGACCGTGTTAATTGGAAAACCAGTGACCCCAGAAACACGCAGATTCACACCTCGTTTCACTTTATCTCACATACAGTTAGGTCCGGTTAGTTTACGTTGTTTACGTTTATATTATATACCTATATTATGGGCAGATCAAAGTCCAATTTTAAGCAATCTAAAGCGCAAATAATCTCTAATATCATAAATCAAATGTCTAGATATATAGAACAACAAAGATAAAAATTTGAGGAAATTAGAAATCTAAAAAACTCAAAATTTAAGAAAGTTCAAATTCCAAGATTAATTAATTTTTTTAAATTATTTTTATGTAATAATTTTTAAAATCCTATTAATTTGATACTTAAAGAAATATTTTTAAATTACAAAAAGTTTTAGCCCTGGAAGAACTTTTAAGTCGAAACGGTAGCTTAAAATCCGAGAAGTCCAAAATTGCGACGCACCAATATCTGCGCATAGTAGAGTCGGCACGCTACAACGAACAACTCGACTATGAGTAAACGTAAATGGCCAGAGGAGTGTACAAGGGGGAAACGCGTTGTATACGAGGGGAAAAAGGGAAATACGCGAAGCTGAATGCGAGGGCGTAACGATGTAACGACTTTTGTGCGAGGAATGCGCGCGATACCCGTGACGAGCCCCGAGTGCGAGGAATCTCTACGGAATGCCCCGAGATACAGCAATATGCATATACGAAATGCAACTCGGGAGTTATGCATAGCATTAAATGTAAAGTGTAATATGGGAAAATGAGGGCCTTTTTAGTAGCGAGTTCTGATCATGATAATGGAATGTTAATAATTTGCTATAAATCATGCCGACAAAAAAGTTTCAAACTCTTAAAAAAATCCGAAATTTACAGAAATACATTTTACAGTCGCAAAGTAATCCAGTCACGTTCAGCTATTTTTTGTTTCGTTGTGCAAAAAACGGTTCTAATGGTGAAAGCATCCCTTTAAAGGGAGTCTCTTATATAGTTTCAGGCTGATATTAGCAAAAGCACAAAAATCTGGATTCTTTTTGAAGGAACATTTTTACCTGCGGTGTTATTTTTCCGCTAAAACAAAATGACTATGCAATTTTGTTTGAATATACTACATTTTTTGTAAAAATTATAGATTTGCCAAATCTAGAGGAAAAAAAAACTCATATACAAATTGAAATTGGCGAATAGCAGAATTAATAAAAAATTTGCAAAGTTTATAAGTTTACAGGTATAATAATTTAAAAATTGTTTAATAAATTTATATTTTAAAAAACTTTGAAAACTCAATATCGTAACATCGAGAACACCAATTTTCACGCAAACAACCGCCACCAAAAACCACAGCGGATTCACGGCGGTTGCTTTCGTGGCGTCTAGACTGATGGTGATGTATTTGACCGGAAGTGAGGTCGATCGATTATAGTGGAGAATGTATAACGATTGACGTGCCGCGGTACATCGCTCAAGCGGATGTAACGGTATCGTGTCGTAATTTCGGAAAACGACGCTCGAGGCAACGCTACACTCGCCGCGGTAGAAATACAAACAGCGGGGGACACGGGGAGGCGGGAGGAGTAATACAACCTCCCTCTCCCATTTCGAATTGCCAACTCTCCAGTCGCAACCCCTCAACCCTCTTCCCGTCAACCCCTCCGCCGCGCCGGCTTCTCTGCGATAAATTATGTGCGTAGCCCGTGGGGTAAACTGCGACCTGTGGCAGGTATGCAGTAACGATCGGAGGAGTTAGATTTGGACGGCCACATTTCCAACCAAACTTGCTTGATTTCGAGGGAAGCTTCATGATCATTGCAAATCGAAATTGTAATGTTGCTTGGGAACTTCATGATTATTGCAAAACTGAATTATAACGTATCGAGGGAACTTCATATATATAACTGCTGCAAATTGACATTGTAATGTTTCATAAGGTTCTGATAGATTTCTATATAAACTTCAACAAATATTTTTGAGCTTAAGTAAATATATATTCAAAAATATTTATGTATGTTGTATAAACTTACATATATGTATAATATAAATGTAATTAAAAAATGTACATGTTTGCAAAATGAACACAACCAGTTCAGCATTAAAACAAAATTTAATAAAGAGTATAAACTAATTACCTCTTTTACGCAAAAATGTGATTACATTTAATTGTATATTTTATTCAACCGAATAAATGCGGGTTGTAATTAAAATTTTTTCCATGAAAATATTTCGATGCTTTTACAATGGAAATTTAGAAGTTATTCAAAGCTTATAAAATCCCGCGAATATCATATTTAAATATTCGAAAATTCGCGTTTTTTCATTTTTTCCCCCCTTTAATTTTCATTACGTTCCCTTTGAGGGGAGAAATGGGACATGAGAACGTTTTTAAACATACGAGTTATTGAAGATGAAAGCCAAAATTAATCTCACGTCGAGGTCAGTACCGCATTACCGGTGGGAGGGGGTGAATGCAGATATAAATTCTTGAATAATAAAAGACTATTTCTCTGATAATAGAAGTTTGAGTTAATCGCGTTTCCAGCGGAAAGCGCGAGGCGTTACGGTATCGCGTTATTAAATGCAATAAAGCTTTTAGAGAGACGCGTTTAAATGCATGAAGCGTAGGACTCGCAGGACTTATCCCGCGGAACCTAGCTGCAGGAGTCGCGCGGCTTATCCCGGCGTGGCGGACAGGAAACGGGCAGCTACCTCCGCGTCTAGACATATTTACGCGCACCACGATAACCGGACTGTCTTTTTTAAAGCGAAGCTTAAAAGCTTTCTCGCCCCGCGAGAAAGAAAAAGTCACACTACGGCGTGACCGCGACTTAAAACGAATACTAATGCGGCTTGGAAATGCCTCTAGATTTTTTTCTTTTATACTCCGTCTCACATTGCGCGCGTAATTTGTTTATAAGCTGCGATACCTATATGGCGTTTATGATATACTAATGAGATGAGTATTTTAAAACTGCCGCGTTTTGCTGAATGCGATTATTTTAATTGTGAAAAATTAAAATAATTGTGTATTCACACGCGTAACAGCATGTAGAGAGACATATAACGTATATTCCATCTCCTGTCATAACGTCATAAATCCTGGAAGATGTAAAAAATCGCTGTTGTTACTTTCGAGCAAAGAGAGACGCGGACATTTTTATAGATGCTTTCTCGTTACTTCAATCCTGGGCTATGGCGTCGGACCAGCTGCCGAGGATGTTTCGCATCTTGGAAAACGACTACCACCATTACTCTTTCGACATTGATAAAAAGAACAGTCAACGGCTCGGAATAAGATGGCTAACGCAATTCTCGCACGACTCTTTTCGTAATGAAAACCAGCTGGGAATTAATGAGATCCGGCGTAGGTGACATATTTTATTATGCTCTAGTTTAATCAAACTTTTTTAATTTCTAATGCGTCAAGTCCGTAACTAAAAACTTTCATTCTTTTCTTTATACTCTAATTTTTTCAAATACTCCAGCGGCAATTAAATCCCGCATTAAATTGGCAAAATTTCGACCAGTCTCGGTTGATTCTTTTCGGAGATGCACTTTGGGCTTTCCCTCAATTCGTGAATGCAATGCTAACGCGAGGTAATCGTATACGTGCTAAAAAGCAGCGGGTTAACGTGTCCGAGGACGTTCATTCCTTATATGCAGCTGCAGAAATTGCATCTGGCTGGCAGTGGAAGATGTTCGCCACTGAAATAAGCGGTCACATTGTTCCCAGTATCACAATCCTGGAACGAAGACATGATAAAATGTAGAGTGAAAGAATCGAGAATGGAATAAACAAGGAGAACCACTCATGAAAGGCATGCGGCAAATCGTTTTCTTCCTTTTTCCACTTTCTACCCGCGTCTCTCGATGGACGCCGCGGGTGACCACCGTAAATATTTCTCTTGCTTACTTTCCCATCAGTGCTATTATTAGTGGAAATGTCAACGAATATACCGCTATCGTCCAAGCAGATGGCGAATTTCATCTCGAGATCGCCGAAAGCAGAATATTTCGGTCGCGGAAACAAGTCGAAATCGCAGCAAGGAGAGAAAATAGCACGGAAAATAACAAGATTTTTTTCAAGTTCTCGTCTTACTTACAAGAAATAATGAAACGTATCGTTAGAAAAAGTTGGAAATATTCTGTTGAATAATGAATGTATAACTTGGTCACACAATAATATTGAAATTTACTATTGCTCTCCAAAAATACTTTTTTAAATATTAAGGGAATATTGATTTTCGTTCTTTATTTCAGCATAATTAAAATCGGCGTTTTAGTCATTTTATATAAAAAGATCGTCCCATTTATAAAAAATATATACACTATTAAAATAATATCTTTAAATTTTTAGAATAAGTCCTTTTTTAGATAATCTATAATTTGTGCGGGGATTCAGGATAGAATTATATTTATAATTCATATGGCGTGTGTAATGCAAAAAACATTTAAAAACTCAAAATAAAAATAAACAACATAATAAATAAAATACAAATTTATATTAATATTTGTATTAATATTTATGTTAGTATTTATATTAATATTTATGTATGTACGATATATAAAATTATAAATAAAAGTCTACCGTGAATTTCACGAGCAAATTTATATATTAATATTTATATCAATACTTATACGGTATGTAAAATTATAATAAATAAAAGTCTATCGTGAAATTTGACGTGAATTATAGATCATCTAAAGTGTGCTCCAGACATAATTTATTGAATGTCACTGGCCGCGATAGATTTAGAGAAGAAAAAGACAGAGTGATTTTGAATTTTCCAGTCGAATACATTACGAGCGGTCGATAAACGTGCACGTTCATGGAGAGCAGCGTACGTGAGGGGGTCATCGTTCCGTCATCCTATCTGCTCCAGACGCTCTGCGTGTACATACATTGGAATACGTGTAGTACGGATTGAATAACGTCGTCCACGATAATGGAAGGCTTTGCCAAACCATGTATCTACAACACCGCACCTATCGGTATCGAACATTCGGATCTCTCACGGTGCACCGCGGTTTCCTCGAAAAGCTAGAAAGAGCGCAAAATCCCACTAATCACTGAGGATTTAACAACTCGATCGCTCTACGGATTAGGCACGATGGTATAAACTCGGATTTTACAGCATCTGAGATTTCTGTGTGAGTGTATGTATGTGCGTCGGAAAGAGAAAAAGAAAGAGAGTGAGAGAGAGAGAGAAAGAGAAAGAGAGAGAGAGAGAGAGCACAATAGATAAGAAAAAACACACTTTGTGCAGAAGAGAAGTTGTCGATAAATCCTGTAGTTTGTAACAAGAAAGCAACGTTGCAGTGTTTTGCAACAAATAAATCTCTATTTTTATACGAATTCCTAGTAAACTTATAATAATATAAAAGCAATTGATAGAAGATTTATGTAAAGATAATTTTATTATGTTTCTATCTATACTATTATTATAAAGCAACAGGGTTTGCAGTTTTTCAGTTCACTATGATCTCGAAAACTATTTGACCGAATTTTTACCAAGCATATATGAAATAGGGGTAGAATTTTCCGGGGAGTGTTATAGGGTGTATAGTTTTTCGTTACCGATCTTCTGGAAACCAATTTTTTTAATTTCCGTCAATTTTTCGGTAAATAATAATTGACGGAATTTCAAAGAATTGTATATAAAATAGGAGTAGAATTTTCCGGGGAGTATTATAGAGTGTATAGTTCTTCGTTACTGATTTTTTTGAAAACCGGTATCCAAAATTTTTTCAATTATTTGGGAAATAATTGACCAAATCTTCCTGTGATGTTATTTTGTGACCCGGTATTTATTCTTTTTGAGTAGAGACTAAATAGCAATATAGCAAAAGCTACGCGTATGAGAGCCATGCATATGAGGTCGCGAGCGAAGCCGCGAGGCATGCCAGTGTTACATAAAATTATGAGTAGATCATTTTTATATTTTAAAAATTATTTTTAGTGATCGGATTGTGTGTGTATGTAAAAAAAAAGGACATATTTAATATAAATACATTAATTTATATAACCGTAATATTTAAATTAAATTTTAGTAATGTTACGCTGAAGATGATCAAAGAAAGGGTCGAAAACGTTCGTATTTACTTGTTAATATAAGATTTATAAATTGCGTAATAATTACTGCGTATTTGATTTTGATTTACTAAAGAGAAACTCCATACATTTTTATTTACAATATTAAAAATTCGCGACGTCATTATATTGCTGATTTTAAAAACACACGTATCTTTTCGAAGGATGCAATGCTCTAATCGCACAAATAATGGCCCAAAAGGTACATCGAAATGAAGCGTAACAAGCTGGTAGCCAAGAAGCTTCCCCAGGTTCGCCTGGGGGATAAAGTGAAAGAATACGGAGATGATGAGACTCGCGGTCGGTACATGTTCCGTCGTTTCTCCAATTTCCGGCGTTCAACCGGCAGCTCGCGCGATTTTGCGAAACGGCCGCCTCGCAAAAAATTCCCGACACGACTCCGCACTTTGCCCGAGCGAGACGAGTATATCGCTTCTCTGAAACTGCTGCCGGGAATCCCCGTCGCTTGTGACCGAAAATGGCTGGTGATACCAGCCGGGGATTTCAGAAGCTTGAAGTACAGAGCGATGGAAAAATAACTCGCATAAATATAGACACGATTTTTCTCTCCAATACACACATATACATATCGCAGGATATACATAAATAATCATAAAATAATCTTTACTTTTATAAATTTATAGCTATTTCATCAAACTTTCTAAAATTGGTTGTCATCCAATTTTACTATAAAAATAAAAATTTGCAAATTTTTTGCTTCATTCAATAATAACTAACTAACGTTAATTTTTATCTTTTGTTTGATTAAGATTCTGAATTCTTTTAATGGCAACAATACAGAATGTCAACAATCTGCAGAGTTAGTTGATGTCCTGCTGGAAAACAAGAGATTGACAGTACATATAATTTAACGGAATTAAAAAAATAAACAAAAAAATATTGTTCGGCTAGAGATGATTAAAGATGGCGGATTTTCACGGGTTTGAACGTATTGATTTGTAACCTCGCGCGAAAGTCTTTGCGAATAATGACATTTCCAATTTCCACCCCCGAGCAAAATAATATCTGTGCCGACATCTGTACAGGGTTGTGGCAAGCGGTGGTACCAGAAGTTTCCCGCAAGCTTCGCCAGATGGCGAAGGTTGACGCGTTTTCCACCCTTCCGCATCCCGGGGTGGTTTATCACCCCCGTCTTTCGCGTCGCTCGCAAAAGAAGCCGTTTCCGTGTCGCAGGCGGGGAGGAGGAAACGAGCAAGGGGGGCGGAGGAGAGAGTATCGGTCGATCTTTAGAGAGATTTTCGTTGATTTACAGCGCCATTATCGATGCTGCGCTCGCTCGCGTCAACCGGGTTTCTCCGGGTATATGGAGACGCCGTAAAAGGGCTGTAAATCCATTATTTACACGAGCATGCGAATATCGACTGGAAGAAGGTCGATCTTCGAGACGCCGTGAATTACGGGGACCGACGTTTCTGCGCGCATCGCGCGACGCCTCATGAATATTTATCCACGTACCGGCCAGAAGCAACGCACCAATAAAACTGATTATTACGTCACGCGATAAAAACCGTTTCGCGTATCGGGAAATTGATTTGTTCATGGCGATTGGAATTTTTCCGTGCTAATCCAGATCTGAACAACCTATTTCAATGAAGAATGTCTCGATTAATCCGCCGATATATATTTTGCAATCTTAGTCTTTAATGGAAAACGTTAGTCTTTACTGGATCTAACAGATATTTTATTTTTCGCAAACACACAATACTTGGAACATATATAATTAAAAAATTAATTTATATCTTATTTATTATGTTTGTGCTTTATATTTATTTATCCTTTATTATGTTATTCTATTACTGAGAGAAAAGTGTTTGGTATTTGCGACTGGAATTACATAATAGAATAATTATGATTAAGGTTTTTCTTTTTATAGTTATTATTGCTATAATATTAGTAAAAGTAATTTTATGTACATAGATCTTTCAATTATGATCGTTTTCACTATATTTATACTTTATAGTACGATCTTACTACATTTACTATACATAAATCACAAGTTATAGTGTATGAAACCGTGTGTATGGTTGAATGAATGCATGTTAAAGCTATGACAATACATAACAATAATAAATGTAGTATTGAGTCAACATATGTTAAAGCTGCATGTAAAGCTATGACAACATATGACAGTAATAATGTAGTATTGATTCAGCTGTAATTCGCATTGCAAAAACAACTATAAAAATATAGTTGTAGCAAAAACAACTAAAAATTA
This sequence comes from Temnothorax americanus, assembly GCF_048541705.1. Lineage (NCBI taxonomy): Eukaryota > Metazoa > Arthropoda > Insecta > Hymenoptera > Formicidae > Temnothorax > Temnothorax americanus. The sequence goes on from NW_027509811.1 coordinate 407,574, forward strand.
TACTGAAATTGCGGTATTAACTGCAACTACTTTTTCTCTCGGTATATTTAGTATGTTTATTCGTCCTGTTATATTCTACATCTGCACTTATTTTATTTTCTATTTGTATATCAGAAACCCCATAACATTTGGTTTCAACAAATTGTCTGCACGTTTTCTTGGGCGAACGGAAATGCATCTCGCATAGGCGACCTTCATAAACGTTTCGAGCAAAAGTTACGAGGGTGCGTGCGTTTTTTTATGGTGAAAAATACATACCATCGTTCGGATGGAGAGAATGGTTTTCTTTTTATTAGGTTATAGCTTCACGCGAAGTGATTTATGGTGGCGAATGGCTTCGTTGCACGCGCGCGCGAGCCGCGCTCACGTGACGCAAGATGAAAATATCTCCGCGCATGATTCGCGATACATCAATTTTATGCAGAATGCATCGGATCGATCCGCCTTTCAATTTTCATGTAAATTTCGTGGCGATCGCGTGTCCCTGTCGCTTTCTCTTGTTCTCCTGGCGCCTGTTCCGGCTCGAGATCGCTATGATGTATAGGACCCAACGGAGGGATGCGAGCGTGGACGACACGATTGTGCGGCAACTATCGTATAGTGTCTCCCGTACAGGAGAAATGAGACAGAATATTTGTCCGTTACAATGTCGCCTGTGTTTCATAAATATTATGGACTCCGATATGCGAAACTCTTCTTCTCCTCGTCTTCTTCTTCTTTTCTTCTGAAGAAAATGCATACTTAGATAGCTTAGCTAAAATAAAAGTATGATTATGCAATATTATGGCAATGCAGCAAAGTTATATTATATTGTAAATTATTTACAAATTATTATTTAAAGAGCAAAACAAATATGCAGTCGGTTGGTGTAGCTTTGTTATTGTTTAAAATATTTCTTCTATTTTAACTACACATTCACTATTCTCCAACTTGCTCCAAAGAGGCTTTTAAGCATTGATAAATCGATATTCACACCGTGAGATATATAGGACGAGTTGTCGTTGTCAGAAGGGAGAGGCAAGAAGATTCGGTAGGGAGAATGTCACGATCGAGTGTCTTGATTTATCGAGATGTATCGAGTGCGCGGGAGCCGTTCTATCGAGCGTTTCGGGAGGAAATAGGAGATACGTTAGGTTCGACAAACGGCCGTCGGTGATAATTGAAACCGTTAATTAAATCTCGGGATAAGCGTCGCGGCTAAATGAGTTTTTAGATCGCCGCCGTCTCTCGAAGTCGCCAAATCTCTGCTATTTCATTCCCGATGTGGCCCGTCACGTAAATTATATATTTATGTCTCTTTTCTTTATATCGTTTCATCTCATTCAAAAAAGACCTTTTAAAAAAATATATATATAATATATTAAATATATATTTATTTTAAAATTTAAACAATCAATATTTTTTGGCAAAAAATAAATTTAGTTTTATAATAATTTTTTTTCTTAGAAAATAGATATTAATATTAGAAAAAATAAAAAATTTTATTAAATAATCGAAATGTAGTAATCCGTTATACATAAAACTGATAAATATCGACACTCATATCACTGGACAATCGCGTTTGATCTGCTGATGTTATCGTCGCATTCGACGGATGGAATGATTTACTTAAAATCAGCGGACAAATTCGATATTCAAATGTCAGCAGAAAGTATGGCGGAACGGATTTCCCGATAAATCTTACAGAAGACTGTCGTCCCAGTCTAATTTGCGGATCGTAACGCTAAAAGGAAACTACGTCGTTCGAAAGGTGAAGGTGGAAAGAAGAATTTATAGTTACCTTAATATCGAGAACTCACTGTGTGTGAATAGTTCGCAAGGAGGGTGATATAAATTTCGGCTCCTAATCCCCTGCTTCCATTTTCGCCGAACAAACTCCGGTGATAATTTTTCGCCTGATGTAAATCAGAGATTCTCGAGGAGCGTTCCAGGGAGGATCCGAAAGCTTCTTAAATACAATTAAAAAATTACCGTTGCTGCGGACGATAAAGTATTGCCGATCGCGCCCAAGAATAATGTCGCGATGGAGATTTTATCCTTACTCGTCGATTAATATGAAAGAATCCTTCGAAGAAAAAAACTGAAAGATTTATTTTGCAATCAAAAAATCATAAATATTAATAACGAGGAGAGCAAATGACATTTGCGATGTAAATATTTGTACAATTATAAAATGTCTAATTTGTTTATATATATATATATATTGTTTCAGGTCAGAAATCTCTGAAAAGGTATCCGGTTATGATGTTCATCCATGGTGAAAGTTTCGAATGGAACAGCGGTAATCCTTACGACGGTACTATATTGGCGGCTTACGGCAACGTCGTTTTTGTTACGATTAATTTTCGACTTGGCATTCTAGGTGAGAAAAACGTAAATTTGTTAAAGAATCACAATAGATACGCAGATCATTGTCAGCAGAAATAGATTTCCCTTCTTTGTTACTCTTATATATTATAGGCGGAAAGCTGTCGATCGATCCACCGAGCAGAAAAGTACTAACGCCTAATATATTTTACTGTGTACCGTGCTGTATAAATAACTTTGTTACGGTTTGTCGATTACCAAGGCTGCTGCCTGCTTCGCAAACTTCCTATCTAAATTTTTATCGCTTCGAGCTTTTCAATATTGGACTTCGCCTTCAAAGAAAGTTTACCGAGGTCACGCGGTACGAGGCAGTAGATTTATCATGTCACCGGAAGTGTAAATGATGCTCTTCGCTGTATCGGCTTAATCGCATCGCAATACTTAAAATTAAAAAAAAAAAAGAGCGAAGCGTTCTTGCGCGCTTGTGAAATTCGCGGGAGTAACATAGATGTAACGTGAAGTTTTATCTTTCGGATTGCTTGAATCAGTTATAAAAATATTCGTATTCATGCAAGCGATTTAACAACAACGAGGTCGTGCTAGATTGCGGCTCCGGTATACTTTCTGGTATGAAAAAACGTTAAATTATTCCACGAATTATCCGGGCGTGCACTTTTCTCATTGTTACGTAAAAAAGTATATAACTGATGTGTAGCAATAGTATATATACTTCTCGCTGCACGAGGGCGGTCATGCGAAAGCGTCATTATTCAAAAAGTTCGTTAAAAACTGCCATCCAAAAGCGCGTGGCACCGCATCGCGCGCGGCACCTGCACAATCCGAAATTGCCGTGTACAGTGGTCGTCCTCGAAGGGGTTAACAGCGAAATTCCGGCAATCCCTTCTCGCGAGATGACAGCGCGACGCGACGCGGCGCGATGCAAATAGACGAACTAGTGGTGCGGCGCACGTGTAACGCGCGCGCGCGCGCGGGTGTGTGCGAGGGTACATTCGGTATATCCGGTAAGTGGAGTGGTTGGCGGGAAGAAAAAAAGAGGCGGACGCGAAACCATAATCATAAATTAGGTTAAAGTGCTGGGGAAGCGCTTAGTAACCCCGACCCGCTCTAGGCGGCTCGGAGTTAGCCCATGAGAAGCCTGCGGATAACTTCAACCCGCCCTGCCGCCGCCGCCGCCGCCATGTCCGCCCTGCGCAAAACAGGGGAAAAATATGGTCCCGAGCGCGCGAGAGGCGGCCGCCGAGCAAAAAGAGCCTCGGCGATCGCGTTACCGCGCGAAAGTGCTTCATGTTTAAGCACGAGGGGAGAGAATTTTGCATCTCCGCGGAGCTAATTAATTGGGACACTGAATACACGAGTCCCTCGGGGGGGATCTTGAAACCTGGAATCCCAGTTATTCGAGATCCTCAATAAGAAATAAAAAAAAAAAAAGAAGAACAATAAGGTGTGTCTCGGAAGCTTTCAGGTTGTCGAGCGGCTGAGTATTTATGGGACTTATTTTAATGAGCTTTATACTTCTTTCTTACGCGGATTCTTGGATTTTCAGGTTCTAGCAGGTCTTACCGTCTTGAAAAATTCAGGGATACCTCTCTTGGATTATTCCTTAATGCGCGAGTTTGTAGCTCCTTGACTTTTTAGATTTTTAATTGGATCAATAAATTCTTACTTCGTTATTTGTTTAGGATTTTACGGTTGTTTAGGGTTCCAAGTCACTAAATCTCAAGATTTCAAGATTTCAATTTCTTATATTCTTTATAGTTTCCTCAGTTTTTCCTCATTGTTATTATTTTTTAATATTAAAAAAAAAATAATTAAAAATATGTAATAATTAAGAAATTAAATGTTTTAAAATAATTAAATAATTTCTGTAATAACTGCGAGACTTTTGTTGCAGGTTTTCTAAGACCTGGAATTAGAGATGATACAGCAAGTAATTTTGGACTGTTGGATCAAATAGCGGCACTGCTCTGGTTAAGGGAAAACATTGCGGAGTTTGGCGGCGAACCTAATAGCGTTACTTTGATCGGCCATGGAACTGGAGCTATCTTTGCCAATCTGCTTCTAATTAGTCCAGTTGCTAACAAAAAAGGTAAGGGGAAGAACAAAAATTTATATATTTATGGGTGTTATATTATAGTCGATTATGTTAGTTTTCTTGTCCCTTTTATAGAGCCTTTTTTCCTTGATGTTTCTTTTCCATAGTTCAGTTTCCCTTTCCCGTTTTATCGTCATTCGATTCTCGCTAATTTCTGCCAATCGCTCCGGGAAAAAACTCGAACATCCACTCGTAATAATACTCTCGCTCGCAAGAACCGAAGGACTATATGCAATCCGAGCTAATCCCTCTCTTTGCTGTAATTGGAAACATTATCCATAGTCATAGGAACGTACTGTGATCGCATATAGAGATTACGATTCCCGAGTCGGCGAGAGATAATCGTGGGATTAATTGGAGGAATCAGGGCGCGAGAGAGATAGGCATACGTGCCGGTGCACTTGTATTAAATGCAATACACCTACGTGTATACGGTCGAAACAATATTCGATCGGTGTGCGCGCTCTTTCGAATGAATGATTCATTGGTCGTGAAAAAATTTACGCTGAATTTGCGATTAAAACTGACAGGGAATATTTATTACAGTGAAATTATGGAAAAGCAATAACTATTTAAAATATAGTCATGCGTTTAGATAACTATTGAGTAATTATTGGATATAACAATATAGCTGTTAGATTGCAAAATACTATATACTAGTATCAGTGGTCGTTTATTCAGATCTCAACGACTTCGATTACTTCTTTCAAGTTTCCCCTTTTCCGAGTTAGGAACTTGCATTGTGATATTTTTGAGTTTGACAAGGGACTAAGAATCGCTAGTCTACACGTGTTCAATGGCGAGCGCACATCGACCACGAGCACTCAAGCACTCTCGACGGGCGCTCCGGCGAGGGTCAGCGAGAACGAGCAAAAGCAAGAAAGAAGATGTCGACCATTTTTCACTCGACCGGCTCGCAATGGCGGCCGGGAAAAGGAACTTTTCTCTTCCGGCCGGGCGCACAATGCCGCCACGTCCGGCCAATAATTATATTGTGCAATGAAAAATAACCGGACTTAATATTTTACACGTCGAGACAGAAATGCCCGTTGCCATGCCGAGGGTTCTCAAATATTGGTGCCATTTTATATTTATAGCGGCACTCCTTCTTTATCCACACATGACAGAAATGTGATCATTTGTTAGACCATATATAGTTGGAAAATACAGCATTGTTATTGTCAGAAAAAAAGGTTGGCGTATAACAAATAACTTATGTATAATGGCTGAAACAATTCTATAAATTCCTTCTTTAATTATGATAAATGATCCTTAAAAGCTTAATTTTAAATGCAGAAATTGCTTATGGAGAATGAATTTACACAAATTAAATTTTTACAATCTGAAATTTGAGAATTGTTAATGTTAAATAGCTTAATTGTTAATCAGTTATACCCTTATTTTGTTGGTGCAGGATTGTTCAAACGGGCTATTCTGATGTCTGGATCAGCAATGAGCGCGGACGCCATCGGCAAGGCGCCATTGCAAATTACCAAGCAGGTAAAGAAAGACGCCACTGCATAATAGTCGCGAATAAAAACGCGAGATGAGGATTGATGTGCTCGGATTTCAGTTTTGCGGAATGACAAATCGCTACACGCGGCATCTATTATCATTAATTCTATGCGATTGACTTAATTTCAGAATTTGAAAGACCTCTACATCTTTTAGTTTTTCTCGAGTTTATAAAATCCTAAATTAGATGCTTAGATTCTCGAAACGTCGAATCTTTTTGCACGAAGAATTCGCTAAATCTTGGATTTCTATGATTCTGAATATTTTTTGGAGAATATTAAAGATAAATTTTCAGATTATATATGTGTGTAATAGAGTGGCCCATTTTTTTATGAATTATAGTCTTAATTTATTTTGATGTAAAAATGTTAGAAACTTTTCGAATTTTATAACGTTTGAAATCGTTAGATTCTTATTTTTTTGTTTTGCCCTTTCACCTAAAGTCTCAACCACTTGAGACTCTTCAAAAATTGATGTTCTTGGACAATTAATTATTGGCAATTTTCCTTATTTTTTTCTATTCTTCAGTCTTTTCTACCTCTACTTCATATATAATTCTTTAAGATTCGGTAGATTAGATCCAGCTTTATACATGATCAAAGGTCCAAAAGTGAGGTCCATACAGACCATGTAACCTTTAAGAGTGAATTCTTGATATATAAATTTGCTCTCTTTGACAATAAATTGAGTTTTTTTTTAATTTAAATGTAACTTTTGTAGTATTATGATTTATAAATTTTCAAACTCTAAATTGTTTGAATCCTCAGACATTTGCCATGATCTTCAAAAAATTCCGAAACGGAGGAATCGCCGTTTATCACAGTTTTTACCGCGGTAACGTATGTTTCAACAAACAGCGGGCGTCGTGTTTCTGCTCCGCCCCGCGGATTTGAATTCGAACGGAAAGACATATCGTTGCTCGTCACGGCGAAGAATCGTTACACCAGAGTTACATCGATCCTGAGGAGGGTACAGGGTCGTTGGCCGCGTTCATTGCGCTCTCGGTGAGCAATGGCGGGGATCGTTTTTCAGGTGGCTCACGCTCTCAACTGTCCCACCACCAGCGACAGCGAGCTGGCGCTCTGCTTGCGCAACCAGGACGTAGACAGGCTGCTACATGTGAAAATCCACAAGCCGAAATACGTGCCGGCCTACGCACCGCTGATCGACCGTGCCGTCATCCCCGACAAGCCGCTCAGTTTAATGGAGAACGCCCAGCTCTTCGGCAGGTATACGATTTTTAGGGGATTTTTTTTATTGAATAGTACACAGGAAACAAAATTGATCCAATGATCCTAGAATACTAATCATGGATATTAATCTTAATCAGAATGCTTTATTATTTAAAGTAATAAATTACTGAAAAATAGTATGCGAGAGATATAGCCAGGTGGGAACTATCAATAACATTTACCGATGACCGATGACTACTATTAATATTGCTAATGATTAATGGATTTTGAGATATATTTGTTCCCCCAAAGCATACAAAGGAATGAAAACATTGTGAGCAAATTTGAGCAAATCCTCCATTTATATTTGGCAAATTAAAAACAACAAACTGTATGTTGTTTTTAGGTTCGATCTGATGTACGGCGTAACGGAATCCGAGAAATTTCACATCCTGCCACCAGTTGCTTTGTTACACGGCATGCTTGATGGACAACGAGATGAAATCCTGCGAGACCATGCCAAAGTAAATTTACTCCGTGTGTTGAGTTCGTTTATCCCAATATGAACCAATCCTATGTTCTATTTATTTTCCTTCTTATTGGATTTATCTTTGAGACATTTTTTTTCCTTAGGGCTTCGAATCTCCGGATTTTTACGTTCTCTTCAGTTTTCTTCTTTTTCCATCAGCTCTCAAGTCCTTACGTACTCCGCAGATTAGAAATTGCTGCTCGAGACTCCTTCAATTTCTAGACTCTTAAACAGATGTAATAATTATAGGTTCTTCCATTACCGGATCTTCCCCATACCGTGTTCCCTCTGAAACTCTCGTAATTTTCTGTGTTATCAAAATATATCTTCAGGCGACGCACGAGCTGGAGCCGGAACTGATCCTATCGAAAGTGTTGGAGCAGTACGGCGACTTCGCGAGCGGTTTCACGAAAGAGTACGCGACGAAGAATCGGGACATGGTGCTGGAGGCGCTCTCCGATAGTGGCACCGTGGCGCCGTTAATAATGACTGCCAATTTGCATTCAAGGGCGTACCCGAAGAGCTACATGTACGTCTTCTCGCATCCGAAAGCTATGCAAGACTACTCTGGCGTAAGTAGGTCTCGACGATACAACGAAGATCGATTATCGCGGGCTCAGACGCCCCTCGACAAAGCGAGACCCGACATGGAGCGAGAAAAATGTTGCACCGCTGCGTCAATGGGCGAGGAAAGGATGCGAGAAGGGTGAAAAAGGAGGGGGGGAAAGAGGGACGGTCTGGCGGGGATGATGAGTTAAAGTGCACTTCCTTCAACGCTCCAATTCGTGCAGTTTTATGCAACGTTGTTATTCGTCGATGCGGAGTGTTGCGGTCCTAAAAACCGAGGGCATTTTTCATTGCCCGTACTTTATCGGGCAAATCTCTGAAATGGGAAATTTACTTCTTCTAATTCTCTAGCCGCAAAAGAGAGAATATAGGAAGGGGAAAAAGGATATCTCCGTTATGATTTTTCGCAAGAAGCGTAAGATTGTTTAGAGAGCAACGAGCGGAATGTTGGAAAGATTTTAGAAAACAGGCTCTTAGAATTAGCGGATGACATTTCAAGAATTCTATTTTTAATATAAGCTACTAATATATTAAATATTTAAAAGTTATTAACATTATTACCACAGAAATAACATCTCTAAGAAATTATAAAGGACGTTCTTGCTCTAATGTTTGCAATAATAGAAAATGGTATTAGCAACGGTTTCCGGTCGAAATCTCTTAAAGGAAAATCAACTTATTTGCCAATGAACTGAACGAAAGAGGGCGCGGAATTTTCGGGGACGTCCCGACATAGTTAGCGCATTGTACTCATTGTCCTAGGTTATCTTAAGTTTCGGGAGGGACGAGCTGTGACCTAGTGGCGTCCATTGTGCTCACACAGTTCGCCGAGAGAAAAATCCGAGCTGCGAACCCATTTGGATTTCGGCCAACTATTTTTATCATCGTTGCGTGCGCTTCGTTGCAACGACCACGCCATGCGGTAACCGAGAATATCGTTAAATTGAATGTACCTCCGGGTACAACGCGCCATCCTCACGTCAACACAAGGATATTAGATTTTAAATCTGCAAATAGCGATTCGCGGCGTGCATCATTTCCATGTCAAGTTACGTCAATCTCTCTCTCTTTTTTTCTCGTAATCTCTCTCTCTCTCTCTCTCTCTCTCTCTCTCTCTCTCTCTCTCTCTCTCTCTCTCTCTCTCTCTCTCTCTCTCTCTCTCTCTCTCTCTCTCTCTCTCTCTCTCTCTCTCTCTCATCTTCTCTCTATCTTTCTCTCGCTCTTGTATATACGTAGCGAGCAAGGTCAATGAATTTTAATTTCCACTCGTTCTCGTAAATTCTGCCTTTTATTGAACTTTGCAAATTGACGCGTTTATAAATACGCTCGGTTTATCGTGCTAAAAATAATTACGATTCCGATAAATCTGAGAACTCGCGCCCAGGAAATTCCATTTGAAAATTGTTAATAGGATTGATGACGAGCGAGTTGAAACTCAAAATAAACTTTATTTTAACAGGAAAATTAATTAAAAATGGCTTGTTAGGTAGCTATAAATATTGATATATCTACATTTCTTTATTTAAATAATTGTAGATACTTAAAAAAACATTAGAATAAATTTAAGAATTTAAATATCACCGAGAGAAATAATAATTTTATTAACAACCCACAAATTAAAAAGTTACTAAAAGATTTCAAACACGGAGAAAATTTTTTCTTAAAATTTACCCTGAAATCATGGTAGTTGTGGGATAACATGTACCACCAAGAATTTTATGCGAGCTATTCTGATTAATATCCATCATGATACAAAATATTAATATCTATTACATTAAAATCTATAATATATTTGATTAATTTTACTAAAATATATCTACGAAATTTCAATAATTTTTCAAAATTTACCAATCTGCTTGGTAATTTTTATCACATTGTTTGTAAAATGTATATTTTAAAATTTCCTTGGTTGCCAAGTTGTCCCAAGTTTGTAGTGAATTTAAGGGTAAAATATAACAAAAAATTCTCTAAGTAAAGCTTTATAAAATTAAAAATGGTATTTTATATTTGAATTAAATAATACATTTTTTTAAATCCATATATTTGTTTTATAAAAAGATACATATTATCTGAAATAAATATAAATTATATTGAAAAAATAAATTAAATAATAAAAATAAATTAAAATAAAATAAAATATGAAGAGTTGTAAAAAAGGACACTGATGGTTGGATATATCAAAATGGAAATTTTAGAGGATATATGTAGAAAGAGAATAAAAAAGGAGAGATGGACCGCGGGAAGTGCGTTGAAAAGGAGTAACAACCTGAGCTTTGATATTTTCGAGTTATGCGAATAGCATATAGAAGTGTCGATAAAATCCGCGTTTCGGTATAAAAGCACATCCAGTGATCTCGTTATATTGCAGCAACAGCGTCAACACACGGTGCACGGAGAAGAGTTGCCTTACGTACTAGGTGTTCCATTAGGTAGCAAGTACAACTTACGGGGTCGATACGACATCAGAGAGACACTGTTCTCAGAAGCCATTATGAATTGGTGGTGCAGCTTTGCCTACGTCGGGTGAGTTACCGAGAAAAAGTATTTAGCCATAAACCTCTTATAAAATAACTCATACATTGTAAAATTTAGAAATAGTTAACTGACCTTTAAAAATTTCTAATTAAAAAAGGTTTTAACACTTTTTTAATTACAGATAAATATTGACATTTTAATTAAATTTATTTTCATTTTACTGTAGCTCGAATTATAGCTTAAGATTATAGATAATCACATTATACATAATAATAGGAATTAAAAGACATTAATTTAATTTATTTGTAATTTTTACAAATTGAAAATTTATTCCTCCTGCGCGACTCATATTTTCAGAAATATTTCGCGTTTTATTCACTGCAGCAGATTATTAATTAAATGTAAATAAAATTTGCAGAGCTAGATATGGTATAGTGATTACGAGAGTTTGAAAAAAAAGAGAATAATCAATTCGCGTTTATAATTTGGAAAATAATCGCAATGCGCATTAAAGTTAAATTTTAGTTAATATTAAAAGTTCAACATATGAGCAGGCGGCAACCGCGTAGAAACAATCGCATTTAATAACAAGTGGCGAACAATTGTTGTTGGGTGTTGACGCGAAAATCCGTAGTTGGTAAAGTTGGACTTTGTATAACGCACGTATCCGGAAACGTGATTTTCAATTAACTAAACACATTCAGGCGTTTAATTAAATCAGGTGGTAATGTATTTTTCCGTTGCGCATTTGGAAACAACTGAAGTTTATAAGCACATCTCAATTCAAAAATAAACGATTTAAACGATTTGCAGAATATGTTATAAATTAAAAAGCAGATAAATTTGCAGAAATGGAATTTTTAAAAATACGAAATGTTCATTTATAAAAAATAAATTAAAGTTAAAAAATATATAAAATTATAAATTGTTTGAAGAACATGCGTAAATTGAAAATAGATAAGTTTTACAATGCGTTTGAAATTAGTTTAAAAATTACAGCTTTGGTATATTATGTTACAAACGCGGTTTTAGGTATAAACAAATTTAGTATACCTTTCAGAAGCGACATATCGTGATGCTTTTAATTTCAGACAAAAGCAGGCATTGTTATTCCAAACGCTGAATTTACAGCGTTAACAAAATAGGTAAACAAAGTAATGTCGGAAAAACTACAATGGAAACGCAATTTCCGATTGCGACATAATTTCATTTCTTACTGTAAATACGCACAGAGACCGTAATTTATATAAAAACTGCGGAATAATCTCTTTCAAATTGTCGCCAAACTAAGTCACCGATTCTGTTATCTTTCGGTTTGTATACCACGAATATACATGCATTATACGCGCATGTTCGGGTTTCGCTCCTGTATCGCGCTCTGCGCAATTTGACGCTTGTTATGCTGATGCTCGATACTGTCGAATTAACGATCCGGCGAAACGGCCCGTTTTAATTTGCGCGATGAAAGCAGATTTATCCCACAGAATTATTTCGATATTTCGTTTTATTCAACAAAACATTCCGCTTTATTTGGTTGAACAAGCCCAATATTCTCGCTGTATAAAGCCGCTTTGTTTAATGGGAAAATACTGCATTTCTAATTGTATTAAAAATTTATTCGCAATTGCGAGACGTCGAATTTTTAATTACGTTAAAAGTTTAAAATCTCGAATTATAGAATATCGAATCTGTTACGTGTTACAATTAACATTAATTATATCAATTCATTTATGTCTTATCATTGACAATTAAAAGAATAAAACAAATCAAGATGCGAAAATTTGATGTTATACCCGAAATCTGTACCACGAGGAATATACTGAAATCATAAATTACGTATTAAAATATGAATTAAAAATAATTGTTTTACATTTCAATTGTATGCTACTTTAACATTCGTACACGGCATTTTATTTCTTTCTTTGCGGTAATTCGTTTCTTGCGGGATACATCTGTAAAACTATTTTGTATCACAATTAACCCACGCTATTTTTTGTCAGACACTTTGAACATATGGCTCGACTAGAACGCATACCAATGCATTACGATAGTGACAGAACTCAGTGAGAACTAGGTCAGCGCATTTAAGCAAAACAATGATATTTGAATTTAACGGGGAAACGCTATGCGTTTGTGTAAACGCCACAGCTGATCGATATTTCATGCGTTACCGTATCTCGTGCCTCATAAGGGCGTGTTTCTTTGCCATAATAAACGACGCGCGGCATCTGTCCTGGAGCACCGTATAGTCCGTGATAACGAATGGCGGAAAAACGTTGACGGTTTGCTCTTTTTTTTTTGTTCCACGTTGTATGAACCACGCTGCCGTCACGCATGATCGATCGGATACGTCGCGTTCAGTCAACCCGTCATTAAAAAATCATTTCCTCGCGATGCCGAAACCATCCTTGTGCGCGCGGGCGGACCGTATCTTTAAAATTGATAGAGATTTTTAAAAGTCGATGGCCCACCGGGTAATCTGCTGGGCCCGTATTCCGTTCCTGCCTAGATAAGTGTCGTTGCGCAGGTTTTTCATATCGTGTAAAAGCTGCGCAACGACACCGACAATTGTCGGTAAGCGGATTTTAGCGGAACAGAATACGGCCCCCTGGATTGCTATGTTACGATTCGGTATTTTAAATATACAATATAAGAGTCTATGGAATTTCACGACTCAATAAAGAAGGTTTAGATTTTACGAGTTTTTTAGATTTAATTTGCAAAACGCGCGCGTGCTGAACTTTTCGTGTAACTCTAAAAAGCGTTCTGAAAACTTGAAGTTTTATGAAATTGAATTCTATATGAGATTTAACTGCACGATATCTTTACAATAACAGAAAGAAAACCGGTATCGAGAGTATCCCCATGGATTATTCCGGATTATCCGATATCTTCTTCTGCTCCTATATCACTCCATTTTTCTGACGGTATTAATCCCAAGCCACTCTCTGTGCGGTTTAACAAAAGTTATTGGTAGCGTTTTCTACCGCGCTGCTACATTAATCATTTCCGATTATTTATCAAAGAAATTATTCGAATCCCCCCAGGAGTCCCAACAGCGCGAAGCGATATTCCTATCTCACTAACGTGTTCAAGGAATGGGGTCAGTATGAGATCGAGTGGCCGGAATATGATCCTGTCAATCAGACGTATTTCAATCTAAGTAAGTCTCGAAGCATCCAAGCGCTAACAAAAATGTAACGAAATATTGTTGAAGGTTTCAAATTAATGTGTCTGAAATTAATCTTTGGAATTAATGGAATTAATCTCTCTTTCTATCTTTATTTTGCGTCACGTGGTCGAAATAATAACGATAAAATAAAAATCTTCCACGTTTGATTGAGAATTATATTTTTTACGACTTATTTGGCATATGTTACGTAACATTTTCCCTCGCACGCAGCCATACCGCCTAACATAGGTGCGCACTACCGCTCGGCGGAGATGCAGTTCTGGAATGAGGACCTGCCCAATCTGCTCAGGCACCCGAATAAAGACATTTCGAGCCCGACACGACCGAGAGGACCGCGACCGCAGATTCTTGACTTCGCCGACGGGATTGGCAAATATGCCAATCGGAATTACGAGAGCCACGATACTGGGTCAGTAATAATTAATTTCATGCATTTGAAATTCTCCATCGCTTTATTGTTAAATGTACATTTTTATTTGGATGATCTTTCTAAAGATAATTTTATTTGTAAATTTATTTAAAAAAAATAATTTTATAAAAAAAATAATCAATTTGAATTTAAAAAATTTGTTTAATTTCATATAGTTTAAGTACAGAATTAATATTTATACATTTTTTTTCATGCTTTTCGAGAGTTGCGGGTTGTGTAAGATATTTTTCCAGCAGGTATACGTCCAGCAGCACAGAGAAGACGCAACTTTCAAATGCGGTTACAACGGGTGGGAGCGCCGGGGAGGGCTCGACGATAGAGCCGGGCACGTTAAGAACCTCGTCGGCGATGATGATGGTGATTGTCTTCTTCGTGGTGTTTATACTGATAAACTTCACCGCCTTCCTATACATCTATTATAAGAAACAGAATATAAAGAGGAAAGAGAAATCGTTGAAGAGACGTGGCAGCGAGAAGAAAAACGATTCTGTCAAGAGGTCAAAGACTGATAAACACGAGAACCATTACGGCCAGATAGGTTACAAAAGCGACAGCAAGCCGGATTTGAACGACGTGATAAAGAACGACAAGGCATACGACAACAACTCCAACTTCGGGCGCAGATCGAAGCTATCGAGGCAGAATTCCAGCTCCACCATCGACACCCATATCAAGGTTAGAGAATGGATTCAGCAGGAGATTGTGCACAGGTCAGTGAATCTCGGAACAATGTTTTGCATAATTAATCTTTAACATTCCTTTTTTGCTCTCGAATATAATAAAATAAAATTGTGAATAACATTTTATTGCAAATAGTTATGAATGTTGTATTTCCATTTCATAAAAATAAATTTTTGTTTTTCAAAAAATTGGATTAATTTAATTATCAAACAACGTTTTTTAAAAGATTAAGTTTAAAATAATTTAATTTTTTAAAAATAAATTTTAAAGCGCTCGACCTTTTAATTTTTAGCTTTATTTTATTAAATTAATTATTCGAGGATTTCTTTAAAAGATTTCTGCTTGTGATACCTATTTTAAAGAATGCCTTTTTGGAAAATTTTTTTAAAAAATAAAAGGGAAATTTTTTAAGAAAATTTTGCGTTTTTTTTTAAAGTTAAGAAAAAAAATTTTAAAAAACTAATTTATGATTTTTTTAAGGGGGTTCGATCTTAACCGGAGTAAAAAAATGCGACTGAAAAAAAGTCATTGCAGCCCATTCGAATTATTGCAATATTGTATAATTATTGTGGATGCTACTTACTTTCTTAATTTTTTCAAATTTTTAATTATAGAATATATAAATATTTGGGGGGATAAGCGTCAACGACTCGGGAATCGCTTATTATACGCCGGAACCTGTATTACTTTGTGACGATAAAGCCTTCAATCCACATGGTAAAGTCCGATTTTTTAAGTCTTTACACAATCCTTGATGTTTCACCTATCAAATGTTAGTTTTTCAAAGTCCTAACGTGGCTATATAAGTGTGTACTAAACTAGTGATAATCTACCTCGGAGCGACTTTCTCCATGAGCAGGGTATAGGCTAAAAGTGGTCAACTTCTGAATAATATTGTAAAAAAACTATATGGTCAATATTGCTCAAGTTTTGCGATTATTTGTGTAAAGTGTTTATGTAAATCATATAAAAAAATTAAGGCTCCGCCGTGCCTGTCGAGTATAGAAAGCTTATTGTCACAAAGTGACCGGTTCTAACATATAATGTTGGCCAAATAAGCAATTCCCGAGTTGTTGACGCTCTCATCATACCCCAGTATATGTTTGTTAATATTTTATACACTAATAATTGACGAAGAATATAGCACGTAAGTAGCATTCACAATTCATTATACTAATATTGCATATAATTCGGGATCGCTGTAATGACATTTATTTTAATCGCATTTTTGACTCACAAGTAATGATCGAACCTCCTTAAATTACTCGCCATTTCAACGCCACTCTATATTGTACGCCACGCGATGCTCTGGTAGCAGTTAACGTTTTGAACTCGATTTGTACGTCTTTCCTAATTGCGAAGAGAGCTGAAGATACTTGTGAAACGCTTACCCTCGCAAATTCGTCGATCGCGGTAAGGGGTTGCGCGACCCAGTAATCCAATTAGAGGGTTCCGCTTAAAGAGTGGGCTGCTTTGAGACGTGGCCCGTATCATTCAAATCGGGAAATTCAGTCCCCTTTCTCTCTTTCGCTCTACTCGAATATTTCGTTAGATGTATTGACTCGTGGAAAAACGCTTGGCAAATGCTGGTCTACAAAGCTAATTGACAAAACAATTTCCGTCGCCAGCAAATAATTCAAAATAAGTCGTTTTATTTTCGACCTAACTGGCCAATTGAAACAAGATTGCACAACGTTTCGACCGAATTCCGGTCCTTATCAAGTGCTTTAATTTAAGTTACACCGGTCCGCATAACAAATTTAATTGCATCGTTGACGTGGTGTTCTGACAACGTCAAGACAAACGCAAAACTAAACAAAAGAGAAAATAATACATTTAACAATAGAAAACTATACAAAATCGTTACAATATCGCGCTGGTCAAAAACAATAAATTAATTAACACTGTAAAAATCAGTTAAAAGCTTACAATTCTTATGCGTTCCAAAACAAACGGTGAAAACAAAACGTCACAAGCCATATCGAGGCACAACGTCCAAACAGTAAGACAGTCAAAGTGAAATGAAGTTGTCAAACGTAATCCGCGGATAGCAAAAGGCGCTCTGGTGGGAAAAACGAGCAGAACCGAATATACAGGGCCGACTAAGTAATACCAATGACACGGTTATAATGTTAATTGAACTCGACTTACAGCTCGACTTCCTACCTCGTTTATCTAACAAGCGGCATCTGGTTTGCAAATGACAATATTGTTTTTGATTGTTGCCGTGCTAAATTAAAAAAAAATAATAATAAAAAAAAATATAATTTAAAAAAACGTTACGCACATACAATAAAAAAAAATTGTTGTAAAATTTGTAACGTGTACAAATTGCGTGATAAATATTTTATAAGATAATTCCATTTGCAATATTTTGAATTCCTGAAAAAAGGAAAAAATTCATTTTTTATTTTTGAACTGTATCGTAATATCTACTACAATATGCAACATTGTTTGCTGGTTCGTGTAATGTAGCTGTAACATATGACGTATCGTAAAATTATATATCTGAAATATGTTTAATTACAAACCCTGCATTATAGGACACTGTATATATAAAATAAACAAATGTAGTACATCATTAAATAAATGTGTTTGGAGCAAAGTACCTTTTTGCCTGTTGGCATAACGTACGAGATTAAAAGTAATTAATTAGCTCCGGGATGTGAAAGTACAACCGCTATTATTACAGGTTGTTACCAAAATCGCAAAATTAATGCGTACCTTTCATTCGCGCAATACGTAAAATGGTTTCCTATGATCAATAACTTCCAATAATTCGACGCAATAACTGGTCTGCAGTTATAACAACTAGTAACATTAACGGTACTAACGTTGAATTTTACATAGAGTTTACAAAAACATATGTTGTTATAGTAAATTGCATGGTAATTGCTTCTGTCAACAAAATTATTGTTCAACATTTAAATATTTTACATGATGATGCTGATCAATATCCTCGAGCAACTTTTGGTTATAATCATTAATAAAATTATGAAAATAATATATAATTTTTGAATAATTTAAATTAAAACAACTTTGTAATTAAATTTTATAATTAATAATTATTGTAAAAACAGTATAAAATTTTTGAAGATTGTCCCTTAACGTATTTATTTTCCTGGTTTGTGTAGAAAATCTTTTTAAAAAATGTTCGTGAATTCGATCGAAGTTTTATCCTTCAGTTTTCTTTTGTTCGTATAGATGTTCGCCGAGGTTCTTACGTAAAACGCGAGAAACACTGCAGAAGGAGCATCAGGAGAAGCTGAGTAAACAGCAGCAAGAGGAGAAGCAACGTATAGAGGAAGAAGCGTTGAAGGAAAGAAAGGACGAGCCGATATACGACGAGAGTCCGGCGTTGGTGGTGCGCCCGGGAAAAAAGTCGAAATTGCCCAAAATTTCCGTGGCCATTGACGCCACTCCTGCGACCAGAACAGAGTCCATTCTGAATCAAGTGCCGATCGAATTGACGAAGAGTATCGAAACGACAAATGAATACGAGCCGAGCGCGCAACAGTTGATGACCCCCGAAGTGGTCGTCATAGAGCACCATCACTCCAGGAGCGATCCTCTGCCGATGGAAAACGTTTTGAAAACGATGAAGCCGAATTTCTCCACTCCGAGGATTCACGAGACGTCGGATTCGGGTAGCGCGAGCAGCCTGTACGCCAAGATTAACCCGAAATTGAAGTCTCGCTTGCCCCGTCCCGGTCTGGGAATAAACGCGGAAGCGCCCGCGTTGCCCGAACAATCGAGACACGAGAAGCCGCACGACGAGGAGATCTACGTGAAGACCGGACCGATCTTGACGACCTTCAACACGAACGACGTGAATGTCACGTGTCGAGAACCCGCCGCGGAGAGAGAGTGCATCAGTCCCGAGGAGGCCTTGAAGACGATAAAACGTCGAAACTATCCCAAAGTGCTGCCGGATATCGAGAAGAGGCGATCGCTTCCGGCGCCGAGCAGCCTTTTCGTGCCGAAACAGTACGCGAATTCGTTGCAAGACTACAAGAGCGGTAATCGCGGGAACTTGTTCTCGAATCAACCGCCGTTACCGCCGCCGAGAATATTTCGAACCTCCAAGAGCTTGGAGAAGAGCAGTTTCTTCGCCGAGGAAAACGAAAGCCAGATCGAAAATGAGCCGATCACTACGAACCTGCACGTGGGTCCGTTGCTAAAAAGGCCGGACTCCGGGCGAAATAACTCCGATCCGAACATAATCGATTCCTTGGAAGGAAATAGAAGTGTCCAGGCGGGCGGAAGTGTCGACGCTATTTATGCTAATCCAAAGTGCCCGCTACACGGGAGTCAATATCCCTTCTCGCCGACCTCGCAGAGCGTCGACGACGATATCGGCAAGTCTTCCGGGGTTTTGGACGTGGGCAACCCAAATTGGTACAAACCGGCGGCAGCGGGCGAGTCGTCAGCTATGATGACGTCGACCGCGTCGGAACCGCAAATCGTGATCAGCAGCAGGGACGAGCGAAGCGCCATTGGCGGCGTCGCGACGCCAACGACGGAACCGAAGATCGTGATCACGCCGAGAACGGTTAATCCGTGTCAAATCAACCGACAGCCGAGTCCAACGGCGCGTCCCGACGATAAGATCGATCGCGAACCGCCGAGAATGATTGATCCGGCGCGAAATGCGGGATTATCGGAAGGTACAAATACTTCCGGCGCGGGCGGTTTGGTGATTTCGCGAGAAACGGAAAGGAGGGAGCCGCGGATAATCATTACGGCGCGGGAGCCGAGGAATTACGCCCCGGCGGGCGGTCTGAAACACCCGAAGATCATCATAAAGCCGACGGCGACTCTACCGAGGAGCAGGGATCAAAGGAATATACCGAAGGTGTCAGCCATACCGTCGCCGGAACAGCAGAATTGTCAGAACAGCGAGCGAGATAGAGCTGCGCTGGAGCAAAGGGAAAAGCCGTCCCTGAGGGAGAAGCCGAGGGTCACGAGGATACCGTCGTTCTCACGCAGGCGGGAGGAGCCTGGTATTGAAAAGCCGTCGTACGTAGAGAGGACAGAAATCGCCCCGAGAACGGAGGCGGCCAGTAAAATCACAAACGCGCCATCGACATCCGACGCCAAGTCGGGCATACCTATGCCAGGGACAACAGCAACGATGACGCCAAAGAGCGAGAAGACCCCGAGCACGGATTCGTCGTCCGCGAGCAACGGGAATTCCAGTAACTCGAATACCGGTACGATCAAACGGAAGCCGGCGAACAAGAAATAATTGGCGGCAGCCAATTCGAGAGCGCCACGCGTTATATCATCCCGTCCTCTATTTCGCGAACGACGCGTAGATGGAATGCAGATGGGTCTCTATCATTCCGGCCAAGTGTCGATATCCAGTCCTGATGGCGCCCAATCTTTTCCGCGATACATTCGCAAGTGTGTGCGTGCTCATAATACAGCAACGAAATTAACAGAGCGCTATTTTCTCTTTACGTTCAAACTCAATTTAAATCGCGCGGTCTCTTTTTTGAATCTTTCCTTATTTATATGATGCTGAACTCGTCAAATCACAGGATTAGTCTCTTTAGGATTAATATTATTTATTACTATTCTAGATATAGACGTTGCAATAATGCATGTTATTATAACTATATCTTTATTATTATTAATTGCATCATGCTACTTTTCTATGACTATAATTAGAATTACGCGACAGACACACACATAATCCAATTGTATATCATGTAAATAATAATGCTGTGAATGTTTATGATACTTTGAATAGAGTGACGATCGATATTTTTAAGATTTAGACTATATGTCGATAAAACATATAAATCGCTTTCGCGAGCGTTTTTAAACCGGTTAGACGTCATGAGTTAGATGTTAATAATTTTCAAGGCATTTGTTCTTTTGTACGCCCATAACTTTATACGATGAAAATAAACGTTTTTCGTACTTTTCCAACAGAAAACTCGAAATGAGAGAATACATCCTATCACCGATTCATCTTCCCTTCTTTTTTCTTACATAAACGCCATGTATCCCGCGATGTTACATGTGTCTCGCAAACTTTGTTATTAAGTGAAGCGGGTCTGTAAGTCGCTCCAGATGTAGCGGGGGGACGGCAGGTTAAAATGGTCGGCGAGTTCTCACTTATATTATACCGGTGGATCGAATTGATTTTCAAAGTTCGCCCGATAATGGGATTCTCCTCTCTAACGTCGCCGTGCGGAAAGGAAGAGGCCATTTTCACGGTGAACCCACTTCTACCCTTCCCGCAATCAGTCTGTCTCTCTATCGCCTGTCGTTCATCTCTTTCACCCTACTTTTCTCGCGTTTTCGTTTCATCTTGTTCTACGTCATTCGATCCGTTCAAAAGCGACAGCCTGATAAGAGTTCAAAGAGCGAAAAAAAGTCGGCAGAGAATTATAAATTATAAAAATATTTTCTAGTCTCTAGAGAGAGAATCTATTCATTTCCGAACCTATTCATTTCAAGGCAATTGATTATAATTTTTATAATATAATAGTTAATTTGTAATATATTTTTATATTCTTAACATTTAATTTTTTAATTTTTTCTATAATAATTGTAGGTTATTACACAAAATAAATAATATATTCAATAAACATATTTTATGAGATTAAGTAATATTTTACTTTACAGAACACTTTACCGCTATATACATTCATTATTATCACTGCATTTTAAATAAAAATTTTAATATAATGTCCAATAATTGTTAGAAAGATTGTTCGTGATTCTTTTATGATCTTTTTTCTCACACATACATTTTATTTATATGTGTACCATAATTTTTACAAATCCATTGCCGTTGAATTAAAATAAAATAAAAATAACTCACCGACCCATGCGCAACAGCGGAGTTGGAACTCATCTGCGTTGATCTGAAACACAAATATTTTTACATTAAAGTAAAGTTCAAGATAATCAATACTTGAAATTAATACTTATATCGCGTCCGTCAAATTAAAAAAAAAAAAACATTTTAATAGATATCTGATTTTAAAATGCTTACGAAAAACAATCGCGGCCACCGCACATCATGGCGCAGCGATATTACGACGGTCGTAGTCCCGCAGGTAGACGCGACGAGTGATGAGTGACATGGCGGAGAGAATTTCGTATTTCGTAAGTTGCACGGCAACTCGCCAGAAGCAACCGTCGCGAGGACGTTTAAACGTACGATGTTAAGGTGGTCCTTTCGTGAGAACAAGTATTAGATAATAAGTACTTAAATTTGATACATGTTAAATATACAGTAATAAGGGACATGTGTACGAAAAATCAAGTAAGGTTACCGACACTTTACAAGAAATAAGTCATTCTAAATGTGCGTTCGCGAAGCGTGCCATTGTCATTCTATCCTTGTTTACATCTAATGAACGAGAAAGATAGAATATGATGCAAATCGCCACGGCCGAGGTTTTCAACGAATAATACATGTACTTAGCGATCAGATGAATACATTATTCATGTCTTAAAATATTCCCTGAAGTTTCCGGATTTCGTACGTACCTTGAAAATAAAAGCTTGCCGAATGTTTTGCGCTCTGATATATGAGGTTAAATAAGTAGTGGATCCACGCGCATATTGCTTTACTCGTACTGTCATGCCTGACCTAACATAAATCGAGTCCAACCGCACTACTATTGTGATATTTTTTTTATTAGTAAATAATTAAATACGATTAAATCGTGCGTGTAAAATCATGTTATATTATTATAATTATTGGGATGTTGTGTAATGTTTGTCACTATGTTTGTTTTCAATTACCTCATAACGGACTGTTACTTGACTAGCTGGGTCCGCGAAAGGACCACTTTAACAGAGACCGTGAGCGATAATTAAACACGTCGCGGCGTCACTCAATTTAGGGTGCACTCGTATACTCTTTATCCGATGCGAGTCAAGTTAACGGTTGAGATAAGCGAGACTGATCGTCCGAAAGAATGTAATCGAATGCGATATACCTCGGTATCCGTATAAATCCGCAAGGCACGTGTATTAACGTGTGTATGACCATTCGATATATCACGTCCGTAATCTCAACCACCGGAGTCCGACGATACGTGTAAAAAAATGTTTCTGTAAAATTCGTAATTTATTGCATATCCCCGCAGGGTTCGCAATCTACTACCAATACTGTCCTTCTCCTCTCACTTTAACCCTTTAGACCAACACGACTTAACGTCTCTTTTCGAAAGACGGAGCCCATGCAGTTTTCTCCGCACAAGAGCTTATCTTGCACGGAGGGGCGCAGTATCGGAAAAACATTCCATGCTTCATGACTATAGTGGACTCAAACCTGGTTCTCCTCAGATTACGAGTCTGGCGCTCTACCACTAGACCACACTGCCGCCCCCCGACGATACGTGTATAAAAAGCCTTGTGTACACGATACACGATACTAGAAATCGGTCCGAGTTTCGGTTTAAGCCAATCAACTTGCAGCTCTTACAGAAAAGCAGCAGTTTCATTGGCTTAAACCGAAACTCGGACCGATTTCTAGTATCGTGTACACAAGGCTTTTACTCCACGGTCCGCGCCATCCGCGCTGTGATCCTAGAATTGCAGAACAATAATGTGGTAAAATGACGAGCGCGCGGTGCGTCGCTTCTCGTCAACATGAGCGGTAGGGGCGCCAGGGGCGGAGTGGGGCTAGACAAGGCGAACGCGCATCGCGCCTATAGTCACCTTGCCCGGCTTGCCTCTCTCTTTCCCTACTGCTCTCTCGTGTTGCCGCGGCGCGACTCCGTTCTACCATTGGTGCTCTCGAGCCTCGGATCGCAGCGCGGAGTAACTAACGAATCGGCAGTATAGATTATGGAAAACTGTGATACATCAAATGTTTATTTAATACACTTTGTGGAATTTTTATACGGATACTGAGGTATAGGTACCGCATTCGATTACATTCTTTGATTGATATTTCATGTGTCGTACGTACGACAAATTTCTCAAGTATGTTAATTGTCTGCAGGATAGAGAATATAATAAGTTCTCGAGTTTCTAGAAATCCTCTATCTTGTAGCCAATCAGTACGCCTGACAAAACTTATCGTATACGACACATGAAATAACAGCCTTTCGGATGACACGGCTTCCGATAGGTTGAAAATGTTGTCTATTGCTATTCGCTATCGGTATCGCCTATAGCATTGTGCAAGGGGCTTTAACTTGACTCGCGACTCTCGCGTCGTGTCGCGCGACCGGCGCGGCGTGACTTCAGAATAAATTAAGTTGCCGTCGTTTTCGGAGCACAAATGATAGAAGCGGACCCTAAATCGTGTGACGCCGCGACGTGTTTAATTAGCGATCACAGTTTTATTAACTTCGTTTTTAATCGTGTTTTAATATGTGATCGTAGGGGATAGACACAGTGTTCATAAATTGACGATTTGATTGCGGTTAACTAAAATCCCGTCACAAGCGCAAGTGTATAGCGTCCTCGCGACAATTGCTCCTAGCGACCTAGCGAGTGAAGTTGGCCGCGCGATTTACGAAATTCTCCCCGCCATGTTAGTGTCTACCTGCGGAACGTCACGAGCGTCAAGCGGATTGTATAGCTTCGTTCGTAGCGTCTCCGTCGTAATATTTTTGTTGCCGTGTAACAAAAGTACGCGCCGCGTTGCGAGATTAATACCGGGGGAGGCCGTGCAAAGTATATCGCGTGACGATAATCGTCGATTTTCGCTCGACGCTCGTGAATGTCGTGGGTGAGGCCGCCGACGGAGATGTGACAACGGATCAACGGAGGAGGATCAAAAAGAGGAGGAGGAGGCCTGGGGCCTGAGAAGCATCGGGCGACGGCGGAGCAACCGTGAGGTGAGTAATTATTATTCATTTATTATTTCGCTGTCCTGTGTGACGGATTTCGCCACTTTTCGAGGTTTAACTCCGGCGTAATTTCGGCCGGAGTTCGATCTTCCGCATATGCCGCAAATTCTTCGTAAATTACTCTCGACAGAATTACGTATTCGGAATTTGCGAGTGAGGCTCATCAGTTTAGCGCGCTGAACTGCAAGACAATCTGACAGCGATAACTCGGTCGTATCCTCGGATTTCGGGTATATGCATCCGCTAAGTTAACGTTTAGATGCCCGCGCGGTGTTGCCCTCTCTACCTTATGCACGACAGCGCTGCAGTAAGCGCGCACGACGAACGGGGAAGGCCTTGTACATACTCGCCATGACAGGTGCGTGACACTGCGTGACCCATTGTCAGAATGATATACTATCAGAAGTAACGGAGGGAACAAAAGCCATCAGAGATCCTGTTTTCTAGAGATGCTCCCCCCGAGGCTGGATTCCGATTTCTGTGGAATCACGATAATCGCGACGATGAATGACGAGCTTCATTTTTCATCTTTTAGATCTTTGTCAACTAAACAAGTTTTTTTTCTGTACATCTGTAATATAAAAATTATGTTATTAAAAAATAACGATTTAAAAATTTTTAATCAGTAAATAGAACATTGGTAAAAAAATCTGTAATAAATCTAGTTTTCGAAAAAATATGAATAGAAAATGTTATTATATATAAATATTATAATATTTTTTATTGATATTTCTAAATAGTAATTAATTTCAAATAACATATTTTGATAATTAAACAAAATTTTCATTAAAGTCAAGTAAAATAAAGTTACCGATACGGTTAAAATTTAAGGTAATAATTAAAAAACAATGTTTATAATAAAAACAATTGCTTATACCGTAAATTAAAATTAAGATAAATTATAATGGCTTGAGGTACGTTTACAGTTACGCTACGCAAGTTTGCAATCGTTTCCGTATCGTGATTATCTGCGGCACGCGCGTCTAATTATCACACGATAATCAGCGATTAAGCACGAATGTGCGGCAACCTCATTACTATGCCTCTCGGACGGCGCGGCGTCGGAGGGACTGCGAGTGTAGTAGATACATAATTTTGTCTTCTCCGTTCTGAACCAATTAATAAATTTGCACGGGCGCTGCCTGCCCCCGTAGACAAGGTCGGTCCGTCTATTTCCACTAGTGGCCATTGTTTCCGAGACAATAAGCTACTTGGCAGTTGGAATACATTGTGCTGCTTTGAGAGTTGGCTACTGTGAACATGAGATGTCAGATTAATTAGATTTTGAAATGAATACACGACGTGTCTCTATAAGTAACTTCTCTTTAATTACAATGCATGTGCAATGACATTTAAAAAAATATTACAGTTTTAATAATTTTTAAATAACAGACAATTGTTTTAAATTTTTTAAACAACGTATGATTAATCACGATTCACTTTTCTCGCGTGTTCGGGCAATCTTGATTAGTTCATGTTAATAGTTTTCTATTAAAAAATTGTTCAAATGACGATCTGCTTTCTCAAATACAGTTTGTGTTATTTACGCAAGCAACATCAATTAAGAGCGGTGTGATTACAAATAAACATCTCGTATAATTCTATAAACGATCCCTCTTTCAGTTTTAAGCTGGGTGCGGGAAATAATACGTTCGGTGGAAATGACAGTAACGCGAAGAGACCGCGCAGCCGTCCGCAGTTGTAAAAGTTTCCATTGGCGAGATTTGTAATCTCTATTGGGTCCGGGGATTTTCAATTTCCAAGGATTTTAAAAGCAAAGTCTCCAAGAACAATATCTGTACAATTTAAAAGGATTAAAGAATCTCAGGATACGAGATATCCCCTCTTCTTTCCCTCCCTCCCCCGAAAAATAAATAAAAAATATTCGGTTAAAAAATTCCTGCAGGTTTCAGAAACTCAAAGATCTAAGATTGCAAAGGTATAAGAGAAGGAACATTCAAACGTCCGAGGAGATGGTTGAGAAAATTCTTGAGCAGGGCACAAACGAGAGACAGAATCTAAAGAAAATATCTTTAAATGGAAGCTTAATCTCACCTCGAAATAGCTATCTGATCCACGAGAAAACAATTCAATGTCTATGATGAGCCATGTCTGATAGCTGCTTTATCAAGTTTTTTTTTTATCAAATGGCTTCACATTTCCCATCGTCCCTTTTTTTTTCATTAAACAAATTTATTCAGTTCTTTTCACATCATATAAATTAAAGAAATTAAAGCCTCTTTTCAAATCAATATATCAAGATTTGAAAAAATTACAATAGTATTATAAATGTCAATTTTCTTACATTTTTAAATTTTTTACTCAAAGATATATTTTTTAAATTTTGCATCCCATGTTCATGATTTGTACAGTCTATCTGTTTCAATGTCTGAAAATTAAAAAAACTTGACAGAACGCAGTACATATGTTAATAAATTGATTGTTTAAAACATTTTTACGAATTTTTCCCGGATTACGTATTGCGACTGATGAGATGATGTTTTCCAACGTAATTAGCCGGGTACCAATACAGGCTCAGTAATTCTTTATTAAGAAAGTTCCGAAGGATAACTTCATTAATGTTTGTACCTGTTCGACAGACGCCGGGGGCGATCGAAGTTGAAAATTGTCCGTCGTTGCGGCGACACTCGATAGCAACTTGCAGCAACTCAAATCCAATAAAAAAGTATATGTGCCCCACAATGTCGTTACGAAAGATTAATTCTCATGAATCGACAGACAAAGTTTTTGCATTACGTGTATCGGCATTATAAAATTGCCGATACACGTTAACAACTGTTCATAAATAAATCTCAAAGTCTCTGAAATTGTTAAAATAATTAAATTATAATTTCTAATAAATGCTTTATATATTCTCGGATCTTTACTCTGATGTTTATAAATAAATGTCAAAGTCTCTGGAAATATCAAAATTCTTAAAATAATTAAATTAAATTATAATTAAAAATAATTAAATATAATGTCTAAGAAACGCTTTACATTCTTGGATCTTTATATTTATCAGCGCTTCTCTCTTTAAATCTCTATATATATAAAATAGAATGTCTGTATGTATGTTTGTTCTTTATACACTCTTAAACTATTTGACCGAATTTTTACCAAAAGTATATAAAATAGAGGTAAAATTTTCCGGAAAGTGCCATCATATGTATAGTTTTTTGTTACCGATTTTTCTAATTTTTATAATTTTTCGGGAAATAATTAACCGAATCTTAAAGAATTATATATGAAACAAGGGTAGAATTTTCCGGGGAATGCTTTTACATTAATCTACCGATTTATCGATTTAGTTAAAACCGGTTTAAAAATTTTATTAATTTTTCGAGAATGGGTTTAATTGCCACAATGTGCATTATTTTTCGATAATAATTTATTTTTTTTTAAACCGGTTCAAAAATTTAATTAATTTTTTGAGGATTTAAAGGATTCTTTGCAATTGCCTGATAAGCCATTGTCTGATAAAGGAATTTTTTTTTTATTAAGGATATTGAAACACAAATGAAGTTGTTTGAAGAAAAACGACTCCCGGGCGAAGCCCGGGTAACCAGCTAGTTATCTCTATTTATAAATTAAATCTTTTAATTTGAATATTCAATGCAATTAACCGGCAATTTTTGTATAGTGAAATAATATATTTATAGTTATAGGAAAGCACAGAGCGAAATAAACTTATCAAACAAGCTTTTTTCTTGAATGCTCGCTGTTTCGCATTAGGTAGTCTTTGTGAATCCTCATTTCCATCTGCGAGGTAAATCGAATCTTCTCGCCTGTGCTTCTTTTCATCCTATTTTCGCTTTGGCGAGAGAAGTGGGAAAGGCAGCGTGAGAAGCGCAATTCGGCGTTGTTGCTTGTTGCGAGACGCGAATGTGATTTTGCTTCTGCGTTCGCGTCTCGTTAGAGTGAAAATCTTTCGACACATCGGTCGCTTCGAATTACCCAACGATCCTTTATAGCATGCTTGACGGCGACGTGTGATGATAAAGTTGATTGCTCGACTACTCAAAATGTAAATTGTGCATTAGCATCCTCGATCTTCGTATATTTCGCCTCAAAAGAGAAACGCACGTGCAATCAATACTTATTATTCCTCTCATTTACACAATTAAAAGTTATACAATCAAAATTGTATAATAATGAAGATTACATATTTGTTATTAAAACATAAACGTTTTAAAATAAGTTCATTATTTTTTTCATGTAATAGAAGAGTTAACTTTCTTATATCTATATGCTTTAAAAGATGTATGATAGCACTTCTATAGTCAAATGGCTATCTTGATTCGGTAAATTTCAAGATAGTAAAATAATTGTTGTTAAATTACAGAATTGTTTCTGAGCGTAAGTACCATATTTTATTTTTAGTTTGTTATTTATTTCTAAATGAATTATTAGTTAATTTTGAAGAAATTAATTTATGAAATAAAATACAGAAGTTCTCTTGATTTCATTATTAATCTATAAAACACAAAATTTGTGTACTTTGGATCATTTCTTTATTTTTAGAATTATAAAAACATCTATGTGTCTAATACATTGTTTTATATACATATTAATAAATATCTTATTGTTAGTAAAATATTACGACAATGGTGATGTTATCTTTGAAATTCTGACATACATCTTTAATAGATCGAGATTACATGAATAATTGCTTTGAGGACTTTTGAAGGACCTTAGATTCGAATATCTTTGAAATTCGCTCTTTTGTATGCCAAGAACACCGTTCTGGTTTAAACTATTGAAGGATCACTTACGTCTTACCGCGTAGGCCTCGCAAGCCTCCCATTATTCATTGCGATCCGATTACGCGAGCTTCAGAGTTACTCGCGGCCGCATTCTGGATGTTCTCGTTAAGAACATCGACCGAGCTACGGTTTCCGGTTAACCGCCCTCTTCAAGGAACGTCTTCAACGTCGTCGCTTCGCGGCCTTGTCTCGCCGAGCAAATTGAATTTCGTTCGCAGTCATTTCCGCCCGCTGAAACCCGGCCGGGTGAAGAGGCTGTCCACCCTTCCGGCTGACAAAGAGTACGGCTCAGCCCGGACGGAAGAGATACGGTGTGAGTCGTTTTCTTTCATACACTTAGACATCAGCTACGTCTGCATCCTGTCTTTGGGATGCCCAGCAGACCGATTCATCTTCTCAAGAATTAGAACGGGTTGAACGCGTCTAAAATGGATTGGATCCTTAGAAACTTGAGGTTTTTTTTAGGTCCACAGATTCTTAGAAATCCCTTTGGACTCTTTCAAGTAGTTCCTCGATTTCTCTCGAAAATTGAATTTTTGGGTCAAAACTTTGAAGATCATTAAACAATTTACTTTTTATGTTCTTTAGGACTATTTATTCTTTTCAACAAAGTCGTTAAAATAATTTTGAGATTTCACAAAAAGCATAATATTTTTGTATTTATTTAAAATGAAATTGGGAAAAAATAATTAACTTATTACGAATAAACTTTTGAAAAGGGCAACGTAATATGTACAACAAAGTGGCACTCGGAAAGTCTTTATCTTTTCGAGGATTTTTGTGGTGGAATAAATTTCATTCACGCGCGAAAGAACTCGAAGACTCGGCCGTTAACGAAATTAGTAGTCCCGCCGGGAAACTTTTTCCGCCGATCCCTTCTGTACGTTGAAAATGTTTCAAACTCTTGCATGCTGCCAGCATGGATAGAAGTCTCTGATATATCTCGTCGAATTTCGACTGTGCGCGAGATCACAATAGAGAGCCTCTGAAAAAGGAGCAGCGGAAGCACGAGTATATCACTTAGCTTGCTCCGTTTACTTCGTTTCGGCTCGTTGAATTACTCTAAACGCGTAACGCTCTGCGAGCGTGACGAATATAAGTGTTAAATTCCTATAGATAAGGAGGGAATGTTCTATCGCGATTTGGCCTGCATGCCTGCGAGAATTAGAGAATTTTGCACACGTGAACGTTTATATATATAGTATTATAGCTTTGCTATATATACGGTATGTAACTACTTAATAAATCCTAAGAGATATTGTGAGGAGAATCCGTGAAAACACATTTTACCCCTTTTCACTCCGTTAGGGGTCAAATTTCTAAAAATTTAGTGGGTGCAATGCTTACGTCATGGAAAGAATATATCTACTTCTCAAATTTCATGTTTCTTAGGTTTAGGAGTTTTGGCTAGGCGTTGGTCAGTCAGTTTGCAGTAATTTGTTTATATATATATATATTATAGATGTAACGCTCGCAACAATGTGAAAAGATTTTAATCTGGAATGATATTATCAGAATTTCAACAGTATAGCTTACGGGTTCTGGATTTTCGACATTTTAGCCGTATGACAGTGGTTATTATCTCGCAAATTTCATTGGAATCTGAATAATTTGCACAAGATCAGAATTTATTGGGAAAAACTGTCACATGCCGCATAAAAAGTTTGCGAGCGCGCGCGCTTGCACATAAAAAATATTATAATTTCGTGAAAGTTAAAAGCGATGCAATGATGAGCTTTATATTGTCTCTGGAATATTACATTATTTAACGTAGATCGCGCGATATATTATTACATTTTTGTATTACTGGATTCAAAGAAAATAAGGATTCATAAAAAATAATTAGTTTTTTATATGTTAAATTTGAAACATTGATACAGTCCTTTTATAAGATTATTGAATTCTTGGTGTTCTCTACTCAACGATTTTTGAATTCTTGGATTAAACCAGTTTTTGTTACATTTTAAAATTGTTGGATACCAAGATTGAGGAAAATCTCGAAAAATTCTCAATAAGCTTCAAATCTTAAAATATTGTTAAATTTTATTATTTTTGTATTACAAAACTTTTGTATTTTTTGTTATTTGTATATCTCCGCTTTAAGTTTAAGTTCTTAAGAATCCTACAATTATTTCTCTCGTCTAACAATTCAGATTTCCTGAAATCTTTTTATTTCGGCTCTTATTCGGATTATCTTATTGTTTCATCGCTTCAAATTTTCACAACCACCAAAGTGTCAAGTTACGAATATCGAATCGTGCGCAGAGCGTCAACGCATCAAACCGCAATATTGTAGACATCCGAAATTACAACGTCAACGTTTGTAAACAACATTGTCCGCTGCAGATGCACCTGAGCCTCTATGTGTCAAAAAAGTTTTTCGCCAATTGAACGTTCAACTGTGTCGTTAATCCGATGCGACATTTTTTAATAAACAATACGCTTTATGGGATGATTGTATTTCTTTGTACATATACAAAAATGTTTAAACTGGGGTTTAAACATTTAACATAATAATAATATATTTAAGATTATAAGGATTTGGGATAAAAGTATATAAATTCTGATTAAAAATCCAGAATTTAATTCTTGTACGAGAATTTTTTTTTTAATAAAAGATAATTTTGTATATAGAGCAATATAATATAGTAGTATTTTTTAACTACGCAGTGGCCCAGATTTTTTTTGCAACGTTGTGACTCTTACACGGCCTTTTTCCGCCTGAATAAACCGGCCCGCTATTCACGCATAAGATTAATTAGCTTCAAGATCTCGGGCAGAAGACGGTGTGTGGGATACCCGACAGTGTAATCGAGCAATCCAATTAGCGGTCTTGGCGCAAAGCTCAAAAGCTCTCGAGCTCTTGTGGTCGATGCGAGTTTATTCGGCGCGTTTGGACTCGCATGTCCTTCGAGAGGACATCGATCTACCAGGTTACCGCCTTGTAAGGAGCGATACGTACTCCGCGACAAGTCCCTAGACGGCCCTAAAGTCACTGCAAAAGGGTCCGTTCGTTGGCAGAACTGAATCGATAACCGACTGTCCTTTTCTTCGCGCGTCCCCACGAGTCTGCGCGGCGCGCTTCGACGACGCTCGAGCTTTCCAGACATTCCAGCTTGCGAGGCCGGGTTACGCTTTACGACTCCTTCGATTTTCTCATTTGACAGAATTTCTGATGTACTTACGCCACGATAAGTCCACGTAACTCTTCATAGGATAGTCAAGTCCTATATAATTCGTTAATTATAATATAAATAAGCTCGAGCTTTGACACTGATTAATATGTAGTTGTAAGATAGATGGCCGCTCTTCTTCATTATTTCCTGAAGCTTTTGCACAAGTTAGGTACATCTATTTATGAAATTAAAAATAATTTATTAAAAATTAATGTTGAAGTTTTTAACAACAATATTTAAAACGCTAAATTTAAAAAGGTAATAAAATTCTAAAAAAAGTTAGCATTTAAACTTCTTTTTGTGCTTTTACTTTTTTGATGCTTTTTTCCAAAAATTAGAATTTTTAAAAGGAGCTTTTTAGGGAAACTAATTATTAATTTCTTGAATAATCCGAGTTAAAACAACAAATATATTAAATAGTATTAATGTGATGAATTGATATCTCGAGATATCAGCGAAGCTTAAGCGAGCCCGGGAAATGCAGTCAGCAGTCACGCTTCTGGTTTCACAAAAGGGAACCCTCTGTCCGCCCGCGGGGTTTCGCGGCACCCCCGAAGTGTAATCCGTGGAATCGACCGTGGCGCGCTCGGCAGACGAGAATGGAGGCTCTGGCGTCGCGTTGCGCGAGAGCTTGCGGAGCTTTCCATTCCGGTGCCGTAGTTCGTCTCGCGAACCTCGCGGTGACGTTACACACGTCGCGTCGTGCCGGTTACCGTGCCGCTCCAACGTCCGAAGGGTGCCTCCCCCCTCCCCCAACCCCTCTCGCCGCGTCGGTCGCAACGTCGTCAACCCTCAGGGTGTTAACGGGTGTCTGCGATAATCCGGGCGTCGCGCTGCGTGGCGTCTCTCGGCGCCGCGCTCGTCGTGCGTTCGCGAGCGGAATGCGCGCGGATGCGGCATCCGCCGCCGCTGGTCCTGTGAGGGTTGAAACATTCCCTCAGACTCACTTCCGGTGAACGCGGGCCGGAAGACACAAGTTCGCGCTATTCGAATATCCGGCGTTGACGTTGATCGAAGTGTGATACGGTTGAAGATAACGATAAAATAGGGAAGAGTTAATTAATTTGACGAAACTAAGGAATGTTACGAACTGAAATGTGTGTAACAATTAGTTAATTAAATAAATTAAATTGTTTATGGACGTCAAAACTGAGAGATTTTAAAAAAGTAAACGGTATCAACGAAGAATTAAAATACTGAATGTTTCTACCGGTAGAGACCGTTCGTGCAATTAACGTAACGCATTATAGTAATATATCAGCGATATCGGATCGCTGTACAATTGTTTACTCTGCCCATGAATGAGGAACAGATTAACTGGCGGAAGAAGATGAAATGTTAGGATAAAGAAGATTCATTGCGTCGTAAACTTGTGCAGTGTGCGGTTCGGTAGATTAATCAAAAGTTCGCGTGTTGATTGAGTTGATTTAAGCTCAACTTTCGGCTACCTACGCTCAGCCATTTGTAAAACGGGGAGTGAATTTGCGTTTGTGTGTTTGTGCGTTTAAAGTGATTATTAGGAAAAAAATGTGAATTCAGTGAGCGGAGTCCTTCCTCTTTTGATTCCATCGAGTGAAGCCTTTTTTATTTCTGTGGTGAGTTTTAATAACAATAATTATTTTTAATCTTTACTTAGCTATTGTATTAATTATATCTTTTATAGCATATTTTTTCTGCAACCCAAAAATTGTAGATTTCTTAAAATGTGCGTTTAATCATCGTTTTATTGGGTATTATTAATATTTATTCAAATAAATCTGTGTAATCTAATAATAATGATAATATTAATAATAACGATAATAAATTAAAAATAATGAAAAAATATATAATGCAATAAAAAAAATATATAATGCAATTAATGTACATCGAGTAGGAACAAGACTATTGTATTTATTAAAGCATTAATTATATAAATCGTGATAAGTAAGAGTTGCAATTACAAACTTTGAATTTTTGACATTGCAAAACTATCATTTTGAAATAATATACTTTAAATTATATGTACAGAATATAACTCGCATTAATTTTTATTAACAAATTTAAAAAAATTAAAGTAGATATTTTCTTGCAATTGTTATTTATTTATTTGAATGAGCATTTCTCGTTAAAAGGAAGTTAAAGATATCCACTATATAATACCTCGCTCTATCAGTCAATGAATATCTAAATAGCTTTAATTAAAAGCATTAATAGCATCCCATATTATATGTGAAACATTAATGCATTTATAAACAGTTTCGAAGAGAAACCAGTGCCGCAATAAATATTTAAATTGTTAAATTACGAAGCAAACAGTTTTTCACGTTCGTTTTTTCAGAAATTCAATCATAATAATAAAAAAATGTTGTTCATTTGTTGGACAATTGAAATGTTCAATAAGTTAAAATTAATGAGGGAAGATTTCCGCCGGTCCCACGTTGAATTCGGAGCCGCGTGGCGCGGCGCGGGCGAGCGGGGGGTTAAACGAGACCTCATCGTTTCGATCTTCCACATCACGCGGAAACATGGCGGGCGTTCTCGTTCAACAGTGAAATTCCTGTTTTTCCAACGGTAACCTGCCGCGGGGGTTTCCACGTTTAAATATTCCCGAAGTATGCAAATGCTGTAAATTCGGTGGAAAATATATGTGGAGAGCCGGGGCAGAGCGTATAGCCTGCCGAGGTATCGAATCGTTATAGATATCGCGAAACGTTGCACGCGCGCACGCGAAAATGTATTAACCCTGTGGCCCGCCGATAATTTGCATAAACGGCCGACGGAATTTACGTGCGACCGCCATGTCGCCGATCCGCTTGCGCCCGCCCGCGTGCGCGCGCGCCGACTTCAAAGCGGATTATACAAGTTTCTGACGATTTACGTGCTCATTATACCTTTGTGAGCTCTGTGGCGGTTAGTGCCGAAGCGCACTGCAAGAAGTTTCAGACACTTCTGGAATAAACTCCGGCGCGATATATCTTTGGCTTCGGCGCGGTTACACGAGGCACGTATAATGTTGTTCCAACCCTTAAGAGCGTAGCTTAGCATATATACACTCTTTCGAGCATGTAAACATAATTAAGTGTCTGCAGATGCAATTACCTAGACAGCACGCATGTCTAAAAGATGTATGTCGCAAAGACTGAGTACATTTCTCCAAGATATATATTTATAAAGATAATTCCGACGGGGATCAATCGCGATAATAATTGTGATTCACGTCCCATTTAACAGGAGATTGCCTTTTTCCGCAATATTTTTTGCGCGTGTCGCGACATTTTGAATAAACCCAAGTCACATCATAAAAATACCGCCAGAAAAATTTGTGCGATTCTACGAGCGGTGCGATATTGTTCTCGAATCGAAACGTGTCTTTCGACGACGACAAACGTCCAATCTCATATTCTGTATTTTCTTTGAAAATACGCCTCTTGTATATGTAGCGTATTGGAAAAATAATCCCGCCCGCGCCGCCGCGCCACGCCGATCTGGCATGGGAGCGAAAGAGGGCCCGAAAATGCAAATGTGTTTCTATATTGATAAATGTAGGAGGCGCGGCTAACAAACACACACGATTCTCGCGCGCACACTCGCGCGATTCCCGCGATTGAATGAAATTTGTTCTGCTTACGTACATATAAGATGCCTGATTTATCTTTCCCGACGCAACGGCGAAACGCGGATTACGTGCCTCGCATGTGTACACTCGGCGTTTCCCGTCTCAAGAAATATGCGGCGAGATTCGACGGACGAATGCGCAATCGCTTCCGCTATCATCGCGCGAAATCGTTTATCACCATCTTAATATTCATGACGACACGGGCGAGAACCGCGGCGCCGTACAAGACTGTTGATGAAAGTGCAAAGCTTACATTGTGCGGGATAAATATTAACGATATCAATACGTGCTTTCTAAATCTTAGCGCGTATGATCGTGATAGTCACTCTAAAAGAGAGGATTGTCACTCTAATTTGAGTAAATATGCAGACACTCATAAAGTAGGAGTAAATTTTTTACTCAAATTTTTAGAGCTGCTGCTCTACAAGTGATACGATCTTATTCTAAAGTTACAGTGAATCACGATTCACTAAAGATAGATTGATAAATGACTCTACAGAGTGAAAATTTTCCACTCAAAATTGTGGAGTAACATAAGTCACTCCTATAGACACTGATCTACTGCACTCGAAAAGAGTGCCCTTTTATTCAAATGGAGTGCCATTTATAGAGCAATTTTACTCTTTCTTAGAGTGGCGAATCACTCGACTTGCATAGGCTCAATTTTCACTTTTCGTTACACTTGCATTTCACTCGTTTTGAGTGATATTTCACTCTTCGACTTTTAAAGAGCGTGCAGAGTGTAGTTGCTTACAAAAAATGTACATATTAAAAAAAAATTATTTTCTATAATTACAAACCTACCTTTGTCTCTGATACATGCAAGTTCAAGAGTGCCGCACATACCCATAGAATTTTAGATTCCAACTCTTTGTTCCTCTTTCTTACACACAGATTAACCATCGTCGCTAAAACTAAAAGGAAATTCTTCGACTTTCTCCGCACGTAGCCACTCGCAAGATTACTTCAGGTAGTTGGAAACTTATTTCATATGCTGTAAATGGTCTCGCTCATGCACACGGAGTACGTCCGGAGTATATATAGTAAGTGTTCGGCTACGCGATATCCGAGATTGAGAGCCTGATTCACACCGTTGCGCGGTAGTGAATAGGGCATTCGCTCTCGCGGTGACGAGACGAAAGCCGCAAGTTTTGATGAAACGCATTCTATGCACTGCGGTGTGACTATATAAGAGGAAGACTTTCGGTAGGCGTATGCGTGCTGTTGTAACGCGTTTCTGGTTAGGCGTGCGCATACACGAGACACAAAACGGGAGATCGAGACAGCGAGCGCGAACAGGAGAATTCATCCCTTTCGTCGGAGGCTCTCCTCTTCTTGGCTCTACTTCGACTTCATCTCAAGTTGTCCTCGTTTCGCGCCATAATCAGAGTTCAGCCAACTTCGCTCTTTCTTCGCTTCTGCCGCAGTCCCCTTCAACTTTAGACGTATTATTCTTTCTTTCCCACTTTTTCCTAAAGTTTCTTTTCGGCGTGAATAGAATCTTGCCGGTTCAAAAATCAAAGATCCAAGGTTCTAAAATTGAAATATAAGGGGTTTTGTAAGGAATGTGTATAACGATCCCGGAACTTAAAACTGCATAAGATTACAACGACTCGATAAAGAACTCAAGTATATTATTATAGTCCTCTAGATGAAAAGGCCGTTAAAATGTAAATTTATATATCGTATTAAATTGTGCTTAGAAATTGCTTAAGTTTTAAATACGGGCATTTTTTATGTATATATTGTCGATATTCTAAGTTTTTAATTTGCATCCTCATAATTATTTAAATTTTAAGACCTGTGAGTATACTTTTCAAAAAATTTTTACTTTTTTGATACATTTTTAAATGTCGGATTTCAAATCTTTTAGACTAAACAATTTTGGGAAAAACGTTTTAAATTTCAGATTTCCTGAAAACTGTTAGATCTTAAATGTATATTAGAATCTTTTACATCTTAAGCCTTTTAAATCCCAGATTCTTCAGATGAAGATAAGAGTATCTTTCAGTTTTAATAAATTTTAGAATTAAAAAATTTTTTTGATATTCGTTATCTTTAATTATTAAATCATGAGATTATAAATTTTCGATTATATACCTTATCTTCTTTTATCGTCTTATCTCCTTACATTTTCTAATTTTATCTCTATAACTTTTTTTTTTATAATTTCAAGATTTAATTATTTTAATCGGGTATAATACCTTTTCTTCCTACGCTTTTACCAGGAATTTTTTGAATTTGTTTGAGCGTTTGTATACAATTATAAGTAATGAGAAGTCAAAAATGTAACAAATTATTTTTCACTCATTGATATATAATAATAAATTATATCAATATAAATTATATAACGATTTATACGGATTTATATGAAGGGCGATCTCTTCAGTAAGAAAAACGTTTATTATTATTCTAGCTACTAGTCTCAACATTAATTGGATGACAAAAATTTGTTAGCGTCTGTGTATTTGCAGCATATTCGCGCACATTGCGCCACATCGGCGCGTTATATTCCGTCGAAAATTGCGAACGGAGAATCCTGCGGACGCGTGGAACTCGGCCAAATGCAATGTGCACACTATGACGCGCTGTATCTCGCGCACGCGGGCACTGGAACTGAAAAATGTCTCACTTTACACCGTAGTTTTAGTATCGCCATTTAAGTAACATATCGCGGTAACTTCGCCTACCCTCGAGCAAGCGAGTTTTGGGCCACGGGTCGATAATCCGTCGTAGCGGATTTGATTACGATATCGCCTGACGCGCATTTCTGGAATTATCAGATGTCGACTCCGAATCTATCAATACATATTTGATATTTTTACGATATGCTTCAAAGTTTGGATTTTTCAATGTCCTCCAGTACTGAAATCCTAAAGTTGCAGAAATATCAAATATTTGTTTAATACTGTGGTTTGAGAATGAAACTTTTGAATGTGACATCAGTGCCTCGTCGCAACCGTAGATTTTCAAAGCTTTGCGATCTTGAATTAGTTTGGAATTATTGGTGAAAAAAAAAAAGATTCAAAATTCTGCTATATGTTTTAGACGTAAGGTATAAGATAAATTATTCTTCTTGCATTTTTTGTTGGTTTTCCAACTTCCTCTAAGGAATACAAGAGTCATATATAGTGCTAAGATCGTCTAATCTCCAAAAAGGAGCAGTGCAATTTCGCTTCTCGTCTTTTGTGATCGAACGGCAGGAACGATTATTGCCCGTGATGTAATTTGATTCCTGCCGCGTTCGGATATGGACAGTTCGATCTTGGTTTACGTGAGTGCCCTAATACCTCGGGATATTTGGATCTTAGAACGGAATCAAGCCGAATGGCCGTAATCGCCAATAGCGCGTCAGGGATTTCATAGCAAGACCAGTTAATCCGATCGCTTCTCTTAGCTCCGAAAATGAAAGGGGAAACATTTTATAAATAGCTATTGGATAAGACCAACTGTGTGTAAATTTAAAAGATGGTATTTGTATAAAAGCCACTCAGTTATTTGTCTCGTGATAGGAGGAATCGAAGTTGTTCCAAATGTAAACGTTTCGCGCGGCTCTTCGATTGAGTGAGTCTCTTCACTTCTCGGGGGGGCTTTTGCTGGAAGAGGACGACGTTGATTTATAGAAAAAGTTTGTGCCGCATGCGCGTGCGCGCGCATAGAATCTTGTTTCGGTAGCGTTACGTCGTTGTAAGTTCTTCTCGAAAATCGTGGGAGTTTGGGGCGCGCTCGATCTTGCGATGATCTGCTTGGGAAAGTTTGCCGGTGAATCAAGATTCGCTAAGTTTTTATTTACTGGTAAGACTTATTTACCGGCGTAAACGTGCCCATAATTTTCCCATTCTTTGCGTCCATATTGCATGCATTTTGTAAAAGTGCAATAAGTTTCGAGTATTGTTGGGATACTCTGCTTATTGCTAGCGATTACCATTCTGGTTTAAAGTATTTTAATAACGACCTAGACAGCGTTATATCCAAAATCGGACATAAGACGTCTTAAAGATATATGTCTTAAAGATGTATTTAAAATGTTTTATGTCCCAATTTTGAACATGCTTGCTGTCTGGGTAACTTTAAGTACTGACAATGAGTGTATTACAAGTTATAGTCAGTCGATAAAAATTCTTATTTATCCTTCTTTTTCTGAGATGTCATCAAACTTATGGGGACATATATCAATATATATTAGGAAAGGACAATTAAGAGCTGCTCCCTTTTTTTTTGTTCCGTTCCTTTTCTTTTTTTGGGGTCACCTTGACAACCGCTGTATCCGTACGTATGTATAGAGTGCACGTACGCGGGGTAACAGGGACCACTAATGCCGCCATGAAGATTTATCGTCTCGTGCCAGACCAGGAGGTGCTACGTAAGGTTAAGCTCAAGGTCGGGGCGTTAGAATTGAGATCTGCCGCCGATCATTCTGACAGCTCTCGTCCTCGCAATCATGTAAATCCTAATGAAGCGGAAGCTACTACTCCGCGATTCCGCGAGGATCTTCCCCAAGATACACTGCATATGCGGAATGGAACTGTACGCCGCATACCTTTTAAATCCCGACGCTGCTGGTTTACGACTTCGTCATCACCGCGTCCCGTTTACGACTGTAAAGCCGGACTTTATCTACGTTGGATTCATATCGCGTTCAAATCGCGGTTAATGCCTCGTACCACACCGATTTGTGATTTACGAGGCCGGGAGCAAAACACGCGATACCGTTTTTAATGAATAGCCATGGAATTACGATTGAATCAATTTCTACGGCGCGCATTTGTTACAATCGTAATATTGAGCAAATTTTTATTTTCCGGTCGCGCTCCAATTTTCCCTCCGGAGATTGTGCAATGCGAGCTTTGACGCTTCATACACAGATTTTCCAGATTATCCAGAAGAATTCAAAAATGCCATATTGACAAGAATCTCATTTTAAAAGATTTATGACGTCAAATATAACATGTTAAAATCTCTGCTATAATTAGTTCAATTAGTTAAATTTGAAAATGTTAAAATCTCTGCTATAATTAGTTCAATTCGTTAAATTTGAAAATGTTAAAAACTTCCCTTCTTTCTTTCATTCATCAGAAGCACTTAAACACGCAAAAACGCATAAATTCAAACCAAAGAACACAATTTAAAAATACTAATAAGAAAAAGTGTATTATAATTTTCAATAATTCGGAAAAATATAAAAAATAGCATAGTATTTCAAAAGTAAATTTTAAAACGATAGAAAGTTTCTGACGTTTAAGGTAGTTCGATGATGAAGGGCCGAAGTCACAACAATGTTTATGATTTTTTTATCCAATCATTTATATGATCATAAAAAAATAGGATAATGCATTGCAAAGCTTCGTAACAACGTAAAAAGACCATCAGTAAGTAATTTATACTTTGTAGAATAATATTTTGCCTGAAATAGATTAAAATGAAGTGTGTGTGTTAATGCGTCGCTTGACTAATTTTCAACTTGTGCCAACTCTTGAGTGTTCTATTTCGGAGATTATTTCGATTGAATTATTGCGTTATTATGGCGATTTACTGAAATACAGTAATTTCGCCACAAGGTGCATGTCATTTTTTACATAAATAATTTTCCTTGCTGCCCTCATGTACGATGAGATGAGGGCAACGACTTGGCAACGCCAAACAGTTCGTGCGGTTGGTACACTTGTTTGTCTTTGCGCTCACTCACACCTAACGT
Organism: Temnothorax americanus; assembly: GCF_048541705.1. Lineage (NCBI taxonomy): Eukaryota > Metazoa > Arthropoda > Insecta > Hymenoptera > Formicidae > Temnothorax > Temnothorax americanus. The sequence goes on from NW_027509811.1 coordinate 449,621, forward strand.
GCACCTAACCTTACGCCGACGATCCCAGCGTGCGGCGTTGCCACGTCGCCACGCTCGAGTTGTGAATTAAATCAGCGTTTGAGCACCGGAAACCATACTTTAATTATTAATTTAAAAAAAACTGTACGGTGGATCGTGTTCACCTTCAACTATAGGCTTCTTCACAGTGCAGTGTCCTCTTTCTATCGATATATATTGTTCGGACATTTTTGGCAAAAGATTTTTCGCAAACTCGTGTTATTCATATAGGAAAATATCTTTTTTCCTATTAGACCAATGTTAAAATCACCTAATTTTAAAATTAAATATCTTGAGAACGGGACGGTGAATTATCTTCTTTCTGGGCTTAATCGATTCAGGAGAGTTCCTTATTCTTTCGATATAAAAAATAAAACTTATCACTTTTGGCAAAAGTCGTTCATCATCAAACTACCTTAAGGAATGTTTCTCAGTTGATACAGAGCATCAATTTCTCCTTGTAATAATTTTGTACTTAACATATATGTTGTTACATTACATTTTCATTATTGAGTACGAAATTATAACATAGATGTAATGTAACTGATGCTCTGTGTCTACTGGGTCGACATTTTGTCGTAAAAGTTAGTTGGAATAAAAACTGTGTAAATTCAAAGAACAGATAGTAGATAAAAGTTAAAGCAGAAATTAACAAATTTGAAGGTTCAATCTATGTTTGATAACTATGAAGTAACTAATGCTCCGTGTCGATCGGGTTAACATTTCGTCGTAAAAGTTAAATTAGTTGGAGTAAAAATTGTGGAAACTCAAAGAATAGGTTCCATATAGGATTTTATGACCGGCCCAGTACTAAGCCATTACTGTTTCCCAGAGTTGGTACACTGGCACAGTACTGGTAACCGTACCGAAATAATACTGGTGCAACCATGGATGATAACTCTGGTCCAATACTGGCAGACAGTACTGGCCCAGCCGTTGTCTACTTGTACTGCCCCAGTATAGGATTTACTATCGGCTCAGTACTGCGCCAATACTGGTTGCCAGATTTCAGACTGCTTGATAATTAATTAAGAAACGAGTTTTGTTATAAAAGACATGCGTTATATATATATATATATATATATATATATATACATATATATATATATGTTTTGTTTATTTAATTATTATCAGTCTTCAAAAATAAGATTTTATATTAACGTTAACATTAATCCAAAAGTGTGTCACATTTTATTATAAAAGTGGACTCCACGATACAACTGATATAAGTTGTGCAGTTCCGTCATTTATACATCGTTCTTATAACATCGTTGGTCGTATTTTAAATAAGAGAAACGGATCCTATCAAATGCCATCTATTGGATGATTCGGACATTTGCATAGTCATTTGCTAGTGATGGTTTAGTACTGTCTGACAGAATATTGGCCGATGTGCGGGTGCCAACTATTGGCCAACCGTAGGGCTTTGACACAACGCCTGGCTATTCTATAGGTATAGGCAGTCAGTTATTTACCACTGTTGGTCGAGTACTGACTGACAGAAATCTGGCCGACAGTTGGCTGCCCTACGTTGGCCAAGCGTTAGCCTTCATCACAACGCTTGCCTATCCTGTATAGGTAGGCAGTCAGTTATTTGCCACTGTTGGTCGAGTACTGGCTGACAGAACTCTGGCCGACAGTTGGCTGTCCTACGTTGGCCAAGCGTTGGACAACGCTTCGTTGTAACGCCTGACTATTCAACAACCAGTAAATTGCCAATGATGGACCAGTATTGGCTGACAGATACTTAGCCAATGGTTGAACGCCTTTATATAGCTCCGGCCAAGCTTTGGCTACCTTGCCACTACGGGCAATTCCTACATGGGGTATAGCGGATAGAAATCCAAGCGGAAACTAACGAATTCGAAGGTTTCTAACTAGTTATGTTTGATAACTACGATATGCAAATATATTCATATTTGACTCGAAACTTATATGCAATGACGCGAGACAGTTGAGAATAGTCCGCAATATCTGAGGTTCAATTTTATGGAAGTGACTCGTGGTGGTTCACTCACGTCTCTAACCCCGCGCGCGCTTTCAGTTTCAAGAGCGATCCATCGTAGTCCATATCTATGGTCGATTTCATATCTGGGAATCCCAGAGTGTGCGGTAGACCCTCCCCGGTTTCCTCGCGAGCTGCGCGAAAGATAGATATATAGGGAGAGACAGAGAGAGAGAGAGATGGGATGGATGGAAAGAGGGCGGAAAAGGGCTTCCAGCGGCAAAGCGAGAAAATCGAGTAGATACATACGTTAAGCTAGATTACGTGTCCAGCGGCTAGATTGCGGCGCGGGTTGTATGTTGTATCTGCTGGATTTATTAAGCAACGCCATATGTATCCAGTAACGTGACACCGCGGCCACTCCACCTCCCCACCCCTCGTGAAGGCCGAAGAATTACAATTTCCAATGGCAGATCATTGGCACGAGCAGCAAGCTGGTGTCTCACGCGAAAATGTTATTTTCATTTCAACGTCATGGGAAATGTTTACGTACGATTTAATATGCCGTTCTGCGCGTACGCAAACGCGTTTTTTGCCGAAGTGTAACTCAAATAAGGTTGATTGTGAATGCAAATATTTTACGAATTTTCGAAAACAGACGTTGCTTTAATTATGAATTTGAATTTCTAGCTACCAGCAAAATTTCATTTAATATTCTTGGGTTTAATGTATTTAGGTGTACGGCGCACCACGCCAAATTTTTCAAACTTCTCTATATATCTATTTTGTTAAGCTGACGTATTCTATTTCGTTATTTTATTTTCTAAATAATTTACATTGGATCTTCGACTGTGAATGTTTAACTTAAAAATAAATAAAAAAAAAAAGAAACTGCAGCACGAATGAGAACGTCGAATTGAAAATTTACTGATGAAGTGTGCAAATTCCTTAACGAATAGAAACCAGGCGCAGAGTACGGGATTTTGACTACACGTACTGTAGAATAAACGATTCATGCAAATCTAAGCTGTACATGGTGGCGAGTGCGCGAGTTTCCGTGCTAATAGGAAAGTATTTAAAACACGGCAAACCGCAAAGAGCGGAGGTAACGGTACTAACCGTATCGTTGCAGGCATGGTTGAACGAAAAGAATTCCTACCGCGTAAATTTCCAAACTATTTGCGCAATTCACTTTTATTAAAGCATTTTGAACGGTTCTTGAATCGCTCACCGGCACGTGTTGATTATTACACGGAATTTTTTCCGATGATTATAATGTCGGATATTAATCTTTTTGAAGATAAAATTGAAGCAAAATTTCTATCAATCTCTATTCATCCGAAATATTCGACAATATTAATGTTCGTAGATGGTATAAATCAGAAAAAAAGAATACTTTTTTACAGATGGACTTGTTTGTTTCTGCTTAATCCAGATGACGCAGAGAATTCGAAAAAAATTCTTTTTTAATTCTTGAATTATGAAACGAATTTTTTTCCATCCTATTTTTGCTCTAAAAACATTCCTGAGAGTAAAAATATTTCACTGAGCTTTCATGTCACTGACAATGAGCTCTAAGCCCTTTTTCAGATTATAAAAAGAATTTTTTTATACTCTATAAGAATTCGCAATAAATTCAGAATAGTCCTTGAATACTATTCTAACGCGCAGAGCTTCATAACAGGTCATTTTATGTTCTTTTTGAATTTTTAAACTTTTTTAAACTTTAAAATTACAATACACAAAAAATAGTTTTTTTTTATTAAACGCATATAAGGGGGAATATGCCACACTTAACAAAAATTTAATTTTTTTTAATTTTTCTTTTTTTTGAAGTATCTTTGCATACTGGTCTCCTCTTTCTTTCTTTTATTTGTCATTTGTACATGAATTTAATAAAATATTTTGATTGCTTACTATTAAAAAGAAAGAAATACAAAAGTGTTGCAAGATGGCATATTACTCAACCATATGGGTAATATGCCACATAGTATAAAACAATATACTTATACATACAAATATGTAGTAATAACTTCAAAAGTTACTTTATTCATAAAAACATTACAAATAATCTTTAAAATAAGTCACAACTAATTTTAAACATAAAAAATAATATTTTAAAATTAAATTGTATAAATAAATAAATAAATATATATATATATATATATATATATATATATATATTAAAATTATTGTAATATTGGATTGCAACAATTAAAATTAAAATAAAAAATAAATCTTAAAAACTTTAAAACCTTAAACTTCTTACATATTTTAAAACCTTATAAAACTTAAAATTTTAAAACTTTGTAAATTTTATAACTTTAAATTTTATAACTGTCAGCTACATTTTCTTTAACTACATTTTTTTTTATTCTTCCTCGTATACACTCGAGGCATTATTGTTTAAAACAAGCGTTCTAAAACGTGTAAAAAATGTGTTTTTATTACTTTTTTTGAATTTCAATAATATTATTAAAATAAAAACTATAATACTGCCAGGAAATAAACAAAACTTATGCAAAACATCAGATATAGAACTATGAACAATTTCATGGTATTTACAAGAGCGTTTTTAGCCGTAGCTTTGTTAAACACAACGAGTCGCATATTCCCCCGAGTTACCCTATTTTTGTTATGCACGTAATGCAATATATAAGATTTGATTATCACCACGCCTGGATAAGGTTGTATTTGAAATGAATAAATTCAGTAAAAATTCAGGAAAAATTAAAATTAAAATCTAAAATACTATGAATTTTTATAAAAATGATAGTAAATAAAAGTATTGTACTACTTTTTTTACTTGTGTGTCAAAATGCAGAGGTGTAACTCAAGCAGTTTTTGACGTTTATAGACGTTTGAAATTTCGGGGAATATGTACATACATACACGTACACACATAAAGGACATTAAAAAAATGCGATTTTTCGATGTTTTAAAACATTCTGAACACATTGACATAAAAAACTAAAAAAAAAAAAAAAAAAAAAAACTGTTGCAAAGCTTTCTCTATAAAAAAGCAAAAAAATAAATTCTTTTTGAATTTATAACAATTATGAATATTATCTGTGTTATTTGGAATATACTATAAATAATGGAACAACAATCTGTTTTTTGGTTATACATAAGATATGTTTGGATTACATGTTCTTGATTTAAACAATCAAATTGTATGGAATACTGTTCGTGCAATTTGCATTTACTCTCGTTTCGTTCTGTATTTTAGGAGTTGTCTCATAATTTATTGTAACCCCTTTTTGCAGAACATGCGCTTTGCAGTTTGCTATTAGCGATCCTTCTTTTTTTATCTTTTTCACCCATCGTATTTTGAAGTCTCGCTGCCGATACGTTCCGATTTTTCGCCATCGGTGACAGCTGCCAGGGCGTTATCGAACCCTCGAAACACAGCGCGGGAGTCGATAATGCACGAGTTGGTTGCAATGAAAACCGCAATAGCTAAGAGCGGGCGCGAACCTGTTTCACATTTTATCGCCCACCGAAACTGATGTCGAGTTGCGCGAGCAGATAAATACTTTGACCGCAAAACTGGAAGCTATCGCAAAATTATTCGGTTCTCTTTAAAGTTTGAAAGAAAAAAAACCAGTTCTAAAATTCGACTCGATTCACGATCAAACCGAGTCATTTTCTTGAGGGCGAACAAACAATTGCATTAATTGCTCGCTCTAAGTTGCAGATAAATCAGGTAGATCAAATTCTGATTAGTCGAAACTCGCGGAATGCCGTCGGAATCTTTCGCTCGTATATACGATAGACTCTTCCTTGTTCTACGCACGCCTTGTTCGTACATCGGTTCGTTAATTGGCTGCCGGCATTGTTCAGATTTCAATTCGACGCGCATGAAATCGCCGGTTCTGTATCTCCATCGACGCGTCTTATTAAGAGAGAGAACAACATCACAAAAGCAATCTGTGTATAGCGATACGCGAATTTCGCACGGCTATGTTCTATTAGCCGCCACGTTATTCGCGGGAATCGCTCGAAACGGGTACAATTTAACATCGCGTTACACACCATGGGCAACCCACCACCGGTCGGGGCTTTACATAGGGGTTTTGTGTTAGAATTATCTGCCCGGAAGCACGTAGCGGTTAGCCGGTTGCTGCCGCTTCTTGCATCGTGCCGTATAGCTAAAGCATGTTCAATGCGCGGTTAAACGCATTCACTAAATTCTTTTCTAATTATTCCGGTCCGAGATATCTCTGATTGCTTTATCTCTCGGACTTGGAGAAAGGATTTTAAATTTTCGCGATATTTGAATCGCGGTGTAGGATTCTAAACTAATAATTAGTGGATTTTGACACTGGAGCCCTCCTTCTCACTTTGGTTCTTTACTTTTCGTACCTTTTTAAAAGTTGAATTTTATAACTTGGAGATTTTAACACTTTATAATTTGGAATCTTCAGTGCGTTCGCATGTATACTTTAAAGTTTCGTAATTTTAAAATTTTACAACTATTTAAAACTTAAATTCGAGCTTTGCAGTTGGGAACTTTTTTCAATATCGAGACCAATCAGCGTGTAATATTGCAAGCGTATGCGACGAGCGTATTCTTGCGACTATTTGGATTTCTCTTTCTTCGATTTTTGCGATGGTTGTCGATTCCGCGGTCGTAATCTTCGAAAGAGAAGCTACGACGCGATGATGATTTTTGAAATGCCTTCTTTATAATCGACTTATCTTTGTCGTTTCTCTTAACTCACGGATCATGAAATGTCTGCCGCATATATGCGCCGCATAATGCGCGAGAGAGAGACTCAACGTACCTACGGCGTGACGTACCGAGGGCGCAAATGTCATATCAGAACATTAGCATCAGTCTGCAGGATGCCTGATGATTTTCGACATCACGGAAACATTCGCCACGCTTATCTCCTGGTACTACGGAATCTTAATACGCGATAAAAGTGAAATAAATTTGAAGGAACTACAATATGATATAGTAGAAAATTCTGCGGACTAGCAATTTGCTTTTATTTTACTTATGAAGCACAGAAACAGATTTTATATATACCAACTCATTATTTATACAGAGATGTATATAATCAGTAATTATAAGTTTTAAACAAGTTATACGGTGTATCTAATGTAAAAGTACGTATTTTCTAAATTATTATTGCTTCAATTAATAATTATAATTGCTTTAATATCTTTCTGCATTTCTCTTATTTTACATCGCTTTTTGCACAATACTATAGAACTACCAAGGGGGTCTGTTTAACATTTTTCCTAATAATTATTATTTATTTTTGAAACATTACTTTCTGAAATTTTCCCTGATTTTTATTGAAATATACAGATAATTGATTTTATAACTTTATTTTTTCCTTATCTCTCTTTTTTTCTCATTTAGATAGGATTTTTACTTTTTGGTATATAGAAATATAGGTATAGGTTAATCTTCGGTAGCTGAGTTAAAGTATTTCGCTTATCTAACCTTAGCCATAGATGTGATATTATTTGTAACTTGTAACTCTGAGGGAGGGGGGGGGTCAAATTTTTAGCAGAATACACAGTTATGTGATGTGCTTGTAGTTTAGCCTCGCGATTATTTTGCATGCATGCTGGAGAGTAAATTTCACGAAAGGATTCCAAGAAAGTAGGTTGGAATTTGAATTTAAACGAGGAACCCTTATCCACTCTCGGTGTCGGTGTCGAGCTTTCCGGTCTTCCATACGCGCGGGCGACAATAAGTACCGCCAAAAATTATTTTTGGCCACATTGGAGAAAGCAGCTTCCGTTGCAGCGTTTCATGTAAAATAGCGCGGATATACGTGTGAGACAGAGCAGAATACATCGTGAAATTTAAGAATCGATAAGGGAGCAAGCGTTTCATTCTTCGACAAGTTCAAATAAATTCTTCCATGGCGGTAATTTGATCTGCAATAGTATTTAAAGTTAAATTCGATCCGACGAGTTATTATTGCCCGGCGATGAAACCAACTTAATTTGCAAGCTCAATTAGCTAAAAGTACGATCTTGTTATTTCGTTTACAGTATTCCAGTATTCCTGTAGCTTTAATCTGAAAACTCCTTGCTTTGCCGTGTTAACTCCGTATAACAAGGTCTTTACTTAAATTTTCGTTAAGGAAAAGTTGCCCCTAATTTTATTCAACGGAGCATCTTTATTGAAAATGTTCGCAGCTCGCGAGAGAAATCTAGCGTTAGCCGGGGTCCTTCGTTTCCTATTTCTCCGCTGCAGTTCTCAAGTTGCAGCGCGGTGTTGTTTTAGAGGTTCTAGATTTTAGTTTAGTCGAGTTTCAGGATGTTGCTCTAAAGTTTACGGATTCTTGACGTATCCTTTTACGGATCTCCCTTTTCCCGTGAAAGTTTTATTGTAGCGCGAGAGGACAATGTACACGCGATTCACGATCTGCGGTCAACACGTTTGGTTAGAATCTAGTTTTCTTCTATATGTCGTTTGCGCAATTCTCTTAGCAAATTTCGACGCGACTATTGTTGTAGAGCGCGATAAATTCTGATAAGAAAGATATTAAAGGACGACGGTAAAAACGGTGAAATTAGCTGGAGTGCATGTCGCACTATAACTTTTCATCCTTCACCTCTGGCTCGCCAACGATTTACTATCATCCGTTACGTTTTCTTTCTTCTCGGCTGGCGCATTTAGCACCGAAATGAGTGTGAAGCAAAAATTCATGGGCTCGTTAGAAACATGGCGCAAAAATTTCGCGGCAATGTTATTTTATGTTACCGCGTTTCTTTTTTACGACGTTTTGTTTGACCAAGAAATATTCATTCGACGACAAGTTGAAATTAATACCTATCGTTCGTCCCGCTTCGAAACCGAGCGCTGTTCAATATAATTCAATAGAGATAGTTTCGTATGCGCGCGCACGCGCGCGTCTGTATTTTTGTTTTATATTTTAACTGAATTGAATTAAATATATCAGTATGCCGCGGTGACAGACAAATATTGAATTTAATTTTATATTCTATTCTATAGAGAGCGAAATTTTTAAATAAAATTTTTAAAGTGCCGCAATATAAGATGCTTAAAGCGCAAGAAGGTACAAACAAAATAAGTAAATAAAAAATAAGTAAAATAAATATACAAAAGACGCGTGGAGAAATAAATAATATATATGTTATTGAAAATAGTGACTATATGCGACTCATGTCAATCTATAGAAATACGATTCTGCGATATCAAAGGTTTATGGAAGCACGTATTTTTACTTCTATAACAAAATAGGGAACTATAAATACGAGTCCGTGAAATAAAATATCTATGAATATCTATACTCTGGAGATCTAATAACTGACAGAATTGTTCTGAGAACATTTTTAAATGAGAGAAATTAGGTATATTAAACTTGTAGCAAAAAAACTGGGATAATGATCTGGAGTAGTGAGCTGTAATATCAAAAAACTTTATATATACCAAATATAAAATATAATTAAATATAGAAATGACAATGTATGGGATTGAAGAACTACAAAAAGCATGTAGATTTACAGTGTCATAATAATATGCAGTATCAGAAACATACTGAAGGTGCCTATGTTATCAAAGATTTATTTTGCCAAAAAAGTTTCTATATAATGCCGCAAAGATCTGTGACGGTGCGTTTCGGGAGCAGCCACGCGAGAGTGTATTACGAGACAACAGTTGAATATTGAATTTGACGCAACGCCGTGCTCAAATTGCTTTTCAACGGGAATTTCTGGTTACATCTCAGTTCGGAAGCACGAAACACGTATTCGGGTAATTGACAAGCGTGCGGAGAGCTTCTCGATAATTCGACGGGCTGCGCCAAATTTGCACATGCACGTGCCGAGTAAAGGTAAACGATGTACACAGTGTCCCCCGATCTGCATTTAATTACGGCTAATTTTATTGTTGAATAAATAATGAAACGTCAGCGTTCAGGGATAACTGGGGACAGTTTATTTTATGTGCTCGATAAAATGTACACAATTATGAGTTTTCAACTATATTTTTTTCAACTATATCGTGTTTTCAACTGTATTGTACATTGAATTACAATATAGTTACTATAAGCTTACAGTACCCTAGGGTACTGTAACCCTATTGTAGGGTAAATGCATATTCTCTAAGAATGTTTAGAGGATATCGTAAAGTATAAGATATTATAAGGATGTTCTCTCAGTATATGTTAATATTAAATATATCCTTAGTATACTAAATCTAGCATATCTAGTTATGCAGGATATTATTGTCGTTAGGGTATAGTTTTCGCGGTTTTTCTGGATTTACAGTAACATCGGTAACATCAATATTAATTCCATTTATCCTTATTAGTCTTAGCGATTCTATACTCCTGCGAATTCCGACAATGATTTGCATCTGCAAAAGGAGGAGCGACGACTTATTCCTATGGGAACATAATTTGTCTGCCTTGACGGCGAAATTTGTTCGTAGGGACGTTACTATCCTGAACTTTAGAGCAAGTTTCACAAAAGACTCATGGGTAGTACAAGAGAGGTCTTAAGGGGGAGCGCGAGGTTACCTCTTCCCGGCTTCCGCGGATGGAGAGGATGGACGTATTGTCCTAAAATGCATCCTTTCCGAAGTATAATGCTTAAAGAGCTATATGCACGCGCGCGTAGATAATTCACCTACGCTTTTTTTTGCAGCGCACGCTGTAAAGCGGGTACATTAGCAACAAGTTTATTCCTCAAGGAATCTGAAATTTTTTTTCATATGAAAAGTTTAATAGAGTTTACTTATCGCGAATAGTTATCGCAAACTTTCTTATAAAAAAAAAATCACAAATTAAAAATAGAAAGTAAACACAATGTTTATTTTAATACATTTACAGAATACAATCTCTATCAAAATTATTGATTTAAAAAATATTAATATTATTCTGTAAATTGTAAAAGAGAAAAAATATATTTAGATAAAAAACATTTAATATTCTTAATATAATATAGATATTAATTATATAAAAAATTTTGAATAATTAATGTAACAATATTTGTAAAAAGTTGATTAGTGACCTGTTTATCCCTACAGATTAAACTATTACTGTTGGTTGAGTTTTTGCATTCATTCCACCTCCATCACATAAATTTCAACTGGACGTAACGATCTTCATTGATTTTTCTCGGGAATATTACCATTGATGCAAGCAAAGAAAAGGGCGTTCGTGCGTATCGGGAGCGACATTGCTCCAGTTGCAAGGTGGGGGATGAGGGAAGAGGATGTCGCGGTGTAGAGGCACTCTACTGACGGATCCGCCAAGAGAGTACGAGTTCAATTTTCCAATTTCCCGAACTGTCACTCTCCCCCTCGCGGCCGTTCGCCCGGAATATTTCCTCGATTTGCCGGCACCCGGACGCGACGCCACCCATCCCTCTCTACTCTCCCAACACCTCGTGCCCTCAGTTATTTAAGATTCCCGCGGACGCTCCGTCTTCTGTTTTAAAAATCACTCCCGTTCGCTTAGTATGCCGGGACGGCTCGTGCTAGTCGACTGTGATATTGCCTCCGCGCGCTATTCGCCCCCACTCTCTAACCCCTTCGTGCCCTCCGCCGACGTTGCCGTCCCCATCTTTCATCCAACCCCCATCGGCCTTGTCTCTTTTCGTTTCTTCGTCTCTCGGCTTTTACTTATTCGATCCCGCATACCCGGGATCCCAGAGGCTCTTTCCCGCGAGTACCTAGATAAAATATAACTATATATATATATATATATATATATATATATATATATCCTTGGCCTCTTGCACATTTTAAGCCCTCTCTCCGAATTCGGAGATTTAAGGATTTGCGAGATACTTAATTCTTGGACACCGAAATTCCTGGAAGTCTCGGAAGATATATCGCGCGAATTACATATTGAGATAATACACGTTAGAAATATCGCGGAAGATAATTCGCGAGACGTGAAATTTCCTTATGGTATCAACTATTTTAAACACGCGAGAACGTTATTAAGCCAGCGGCAAGAAATTCTTGATACTTAGCGCAGTACTTTAGCAAGTATCCGTAAGTTTAAAAGAAAAAGCGCGGCGTTAGACGGCGAGAATATTTCTTGAGATCGATCCCCGAGAGAAAGTATCTGATAGCTTTAATTATGTCACTTATCCGCAGTTACGACATTTTCCGATAATTACCGGAGAATCCATAGAGCGTGTCTTACAAAATAAAAGAAGTCGAGGGGGAGGTATCGATGAAACAAGCTAGACAAAGTTTCCCAGGGGTCAGGTTAAAACTCGGTGATTCGGTAACGATTTGATCGAAACTGCCGGGACTTTTACTTTTTAATGCATGGAATTTAATGAAATTAGCTTATTATTGCTGCTTTTACCGTGCCTCATGAAAATAATGTCCAATTGTGCCACCGTGACACCGACAAAGTTTCGAGTTATCCGCGTTTCTTCGTTTTCTCGCAAAAAGCTATTGATAATCGATATTCACTAAGGAAACAGCATGAGAAATTACACTTGTAAATATTTTACGGCGGTGAATAAAAACCCACCCGGTCGTTCTTATTTTTATTCCGCCGGCATCGTCGCACGTTTATGAAGGGGCCGCTTCAGAAACTAACAATTCTGCAGGATTATGGAATTGGAAATTCTTGGAAAGCTGGAATTCTATAAATTTCAAGGATGTAAAAGATGCAATATGGATATATATAATCAATATAGAATATTGAAAATAGATATAAAAATTTATGGAGCTAAAAATTCGTGTTTTCAAGTAGAAAAAAAATATAACAGAATATAATATTTCTGCAAAAACATTGCGATAATATTTCAATTTGTTATTTTAGACTGATTGTGAGTAACGCATTTTTTACAAACAGAAAATATTTCTAGTTTTGTATAGCCAAAAGTAAAATAAATCAGTGATGTATTAAATGTTATATTTATAAATCTGGTCATCATATGATAATTCTAACTGTGTCTTTAAAATCATTACTTTAAACGTAATAACTTCCAGTTATGTTAATGTCTTAAAACATTTCTTTGTTTAAACAATAATCAAAATATCTAAATATAGAAGGTCGGGGCTGGTTGTGACAAGGTAGGTTGTTACTGCTGTTCTATATACTTTATATAATTTCAACCAACTCCGTCGATGTAACACATAACCTCGGCATAATATAGCGGTAGATATTTTAATCTTATGTAAAATTTCATCTTTAACACGTCTCTTATTACATATCAAAACCAGTCAATACGGAACATCAGTTAAATTATATCTATATTATAATTTTGCACTCAATGTAAATGTAATGTAACACATATATTGTTACATGTTGTTATTTCTCTTTAATAAATATATTATACTTTGAAAACTGGATCTTTCAAAACTTAATCCAGTACTGTAACAACTTACCCCGTATATGGGGCTGGTTATTGCAAATGTCGTCGCCTTATAATTGTTATTGGTGCAACAAAATTAATTATACTATTCAGTTAAAAAAATAATTTTTGTGTTGTATATAAGCATGTATATAAGCTATTGAAAAATTATTTTGCGGGTTGTATTCCATTTATTAGTTACGTGTAAAAAAATCTTAAAAAAAGTGTACCAACACTAGCCCCTACTATACAAAAAATTGATTTAATTAAAATACAAAACATTGGAAAGTGCAAATTAAGACTAAAAAATAAAACCATGTAGAAAAAAAATACAATTTAAGAAATTAGAGAATTAGAAAAACCAATTCTAATTCTCTAGAAATATGATTTCAATAGCCAGAAATTTCAAGCATTTAAGATCTAAAAGTGGAATAGCCTTCGACTGATTGAAATGAAACTCGGAAATTTAGTTAGTTAATTTCTTATATTCCCGCATCCATATTAAAAGACGGAAAATTGAACAAATTTGATCAAGGTTAATAACTTAAGTTAAATCTGGAGAAACGGCATCGGCTATCCTTGTCCCGGGGTAATTCCCGTGATGAGAGCTGTACGGTAGGGGAAAGTTACTTTCATTTAATTGGGTACAGGGCCATCGAGAAGTTCTTCATCGTGATGCCGATAGATTCTCTGCCGCGATAGCGGAGTTCCAGCCGGTATCTCTGCAACTCGACTCGCTGACAGGAGTCTGACGAAACGTGACGGGCTAAAATCCAATTAGCGATAATTAAGGTTTCCACGCGACTTCGCCCTAAGATGCTCGCCGAATTTTCTCGCTCTTTCGGCTCGATTAACCTCTGTAACAGACACCAAAGACATAATTATGATACGTACACCCTTGAGTCTCAATATTTGCACTTCGTATATTAATTCTGTCCTCTTGAAGCCTGACGCCGTTTTTCAATTTTTTCGGTTCAAGTCTTACAATAGTTTCATAAAGTGTGGAGATTTTGATATTAAATCTTCAACATTTTTAATTATCTCTAAAGTCGTAAATTTTTAAATAGACTTTCTTAGGATTTTTAATATTGACAGGTTTTCCAAAATTTACGATCCTAGCTTTATTCTAATTTTTATTTTATAAATTTTTTGCTCGATCTCTATCAAGTTTCTTGTAAATCAGACTATCGTGATTACACACGCGTCCTATTTCTCGGGCAAATTATTTTTATCACAGCAGGGAATATCCCTTTATTGTCACGATAGTGAAGACTTTTGCGTATTAAGCAAGTAATAAGAAGTTTTATTAGCTTCTTTGTAAGCCCTTTGCTAAGATACATAAAGATACTTTAATGACTGTTCAATGAAGTCGTTAATACGCCCGAAAAGCTGACCGACTTTTCCGGGCTTGAGGAATACTTATTCGTTTATAAATTTATAAGAAATCTAAAATAATAAGAGCTATTCCAACGTACTTCGATAAAAGGCTTCTCAAATTTAATATCCATCCAGAAGTAACTTTTCCATATATTAAAAAGTTTTAAGAACAGTTCATGATCAAAACTATTATTTATTTGAAAGATGTTATTAACACTTTTGTCTTTCCGCAACGAAAATTTCTATATTGAAAATTTGACGGAAATAATACTGTGCGAGTGCTCCCGTAAAATGATGGAAATAGAAGTAAATTGTATATGCGTGATACCGTAGACGATGAATGACGCAAATTCGGAACACGAAACCGCCGTAGCTCCGGCAATTTGTTTGTTTTATGGCTAGCCTCGTGGCAGATTCGCGTTGCGTATTATACAATGCGTTTGTCGCTGGAAATTCCGCATGCCGTCACGCCAAGACGAACGGAGGCGTCAGCCGTGGGGCGCATTAATAACGACTCACGCTGGATTAAAAAAAAAACGCATATTTTTTCGATCACGTCGCAGCTTAATATCTCCGTACATTTTTATGCGCAACTACGCGCGTACTGGTTCTGTAACATGTACGGTAACATGTAACGGATGCGCGAAATATCAGTAGAATAATCGTATTTAAAGTACATAATTGCATGACAAAAAGTTAAGGCCAAAATTCGTAATTGTCAAATAAAACAAAATGTTCAAATTAGATAGACTTAATTCTTAATTTTTTTGTAAGTAAAATACCGCAAAACGCGCATCATTTATTTTCAAGCATTAAACATTTTTAATAACATGTAGAGGAAATGGTAATGTAAAACTCCATTTTGTTTTTGAGCAATTTCTTGTAAATTATAAGATTTATTTTTTTTTATTCCTGGTATGCTTAGATTCCTTAATTATTCTATTGACAATTCGTTTCTAACTTTCAATTTATAATTCTTTACTTATAAGAAAAGCTGTATAAATACTGAAAGAATGAAAAATAGGTTGTTTTATTAAAAAAGATTATTATATAATAAAAAAATTGAAAAAGAAAATTCATTTTCTTTTGTCTATCAGCAAAAATTACACGTATTCTTTTTTCTCTGCTTCTGCACACTCATTGTGGACCCTGCAGAGACTACATTGAATCCACAGACATTGACCCAGCATCTTGGTGATCCATAATACAAATATTGCCATTTTGAAAAACAATAATATAGCGCCTACAGCAAAAAGAAAAAGACTGAAAAATATTTTTAAACACGTGGAAATGTTAATTAACATCATATGTTAAACTTCTAGCTAAAAGTTACCTGTTACAAATAAACAAAAGTTTTACGTATCTTTCAAAGGTTTGTAACTAAACAGAAATAGGTTAATTAATCTACCGCGCCATTAAAGAATTAATGAACCTAGCGCTCTCACCGCCTAGAGAGCAACCTAATACTCCTAAACAAGTTCTAGTTGTCACTTTTAAAGTACAGCTATAAGTCTTCTTGAGATATTGAGGGGGTTCCATATACCACCTTCCCTTTATCAAATTTAATTTTTACATTTATTTAACGTCATGCATCAAGATAATCAAAATCACGATAACATATCATTTGTGAGTTGTCAAACATGATTTCCGCGCTGACAATTATTATACTGTCGAAGCGAACCAAGCGAGAGAGCCAATCAGCATATTGCGGAGAAGGGGGAAGGGGCAACAATGAATTTAATTTGATTTAATATGGCTTTTTTAAGAGTGCGGATATAATAAAAAATCAAAGTTTTTCCTTTTACTGTGTAACATGTGTGTTGATATTCAACATCTTTTTTTGACTTGTAAGAAAAATGCTCGCGTTTGTATATTCGGAAGAATTTTGAGGAGATTTTTCCTCTGGAGATACGCTTCAATCGCTGAATCCTCGGCTCATCGAAATTCTCAGAATTTTGATATCTACTTTATTCTACGTCGATATGATGTCTACATAAGAGACTGAATGCTGCTTAATATTGAAAAGAGCAGCCGATATCTGCTGCGGTGTATCGACCAGCCCCGGCCCGGCGACGCAGCTACATTAAAGATGCTCGTGGGACATGGCGAAGTTTCGATACTCGTCCAAACGATCGTCCTCCTCAGCGTTTCTAGTAAGTGTCACGTCCCGGAAGCAATGCCCAGAATTATTAATAACCAATTCCTAGTTAGATCTAGAGTCCCGTGAGAATAGGCGCGAGGAGAGGGTAGCTTTTCAAATTGCGCTTTGAATCCTCGGGATATACTCGGGTACCCGTGGTAATTGGATTCCTGGGTCATCAGATCCCCGAGTTCTATACATGTACACCTGGGAACGGGTCCTCGGGCACTCACTTTCAAGTACGTGGAGGAATCGTCAATTTTCCCCACATTCTTAAGTTTCCCCTCCGAAGAATACCATCACGGAACATATACATTTTTATTATGCGCAACAATTTGCGCTCGCTATTTCTAACGTAAGTAAGAAGAGAGGAGGGCATGTGCGTAGAATAATTACACGCAAGAATACGACACAAATAATGGAACACCGAAATGACGTTAATCGGATTTAGGTGGACAATGCAGGAAAAATTGAGAGAATGTAGCTACAGAATATTTCGTAAAAGTATCGCAAAAGAATCGATAGCGAAAAACCGCGGCAAAACGCGAGCGAGAGAGCGACTCGTTACGATAATTGGACTGGCGTTAATTTATTTTAGCGAATCTACGAAGCGGCACAGCCGACTCGGCAGCACACCAAATAAGTTTTAATTTGTATAACGAATTTCTGTCTCCTATATTGCAGCGTCAATGAGATACAAGAATATACGGTCCGACACAATACCAAGCAATTACCATCAGCTCGTCCGAAAAGTTTAAGTGATGTCCTGCGTTAAATATTCATTTATAATTGAGGGTGACGAAGATCTATTTGCCTCGCAATTTATTTGCCCATATCTATTCAGTTACTATCGGTAAAACTAATATAGATCGCAGATTTCTTCTAATTATGAATATTAAAATGTGGAACGAGCGCGACGACGAAATTACGAGCCGCGGTAATTTAATTAAGGTGGAAATACTCTTGCGATGAATAAAGTTAATTAAAAAATTATATTCTCGTCTCGCGCAAATTGTACAATAATTTTATTCGACAATTTATTTTATACTTGTATCATATTCTATCTTTTTTAATTTCTTTAACGATCCTTCAAGTTTTAGGTTACACCCTTATACATTTCATGAAGCAGCGATAATTTTTGCACTCACTCAAGCGGAATTACATCAAACACGCTGGATTACAACGTTTCATAACTTCTCTTTCCTCTTTATCCTTTGTCTATCTATACATGTTTTAATCCTTGAACGGTATGTACACCATGACTCTCTCATAACTGACGTTTCTTTGGGGGTAGGTTTCCACAATATCCTTTCTTATCAATTCCCTCAAGATCACTCGCAATTTCACCCGAAATAACCAGCACGCGCTCGCAGGGTGACATGAGCGACATTATCGTTACGGCGTCGTTAAAAAACGTGAAAAAACTGTCTGTGACGTGTCTCGCGGGAATCCACGTCCCGGAATGACAGCGATATCACCCATGCAGAAGCTAATCGTTGGAAAGCGGGATATCGCACCTGGCGTGTCAAGCATGTGCTAACGCAAGTGACATCGTCGTCGTCCTGGGATGAATTATGCGAACTTGGCGGGATCCTAAATCGGGGGGACGGGGAGATCTATCCTTGCAAGTGCAACATGCGGAGCCATAAACCATTTATCGGTCTCCGCGTGCTTGGAACCGCAGATAATGCATTGGACGCGAGTGAGCGAGCGAGCGAGGAGCGAGCGATCTGCCGAGCGGCGCGGGAATCGGCGCGATTGAACGCGCCGTCGCGCCAGGTCGATCGATCAATCAACGTTAAATGGCCATCAAATGGCCTCGCGAATTTGTACGCGCAGCGAGGCTGCACGGCCGCAAATTTGTAAGCGTGGACAGCTGCAATGCGTTCCGATTCGTTCTGTACTTGCCCGTTCAATTTGCAGAAAATTTCATTTGAGAATGATTTTTCAACGGACGCCATTAATCCGCGCTATTACTCTAGCGAGACTGCAAGAATTTCATTGACTCAATCGAAGTGAATTTGGTGATATCAAATTTGCATTGTTTGATCTAAATAAGTAAGATCGTTTCGCTCTAGTTTCTTTTTTAGTTAATTTTACATGGATTTAAGTTCGAGTTGCCTTGAAGAAGAAAGTTACATCGCCTTGAATTTTAAAATTAATGTTAATTTTATCTTTAAATATTTACTAAATTTAGTTAGCTCAAGAATTTAGTTAAAGCTTAAGAAAGTTAAATTAAATTTGGATTGTGTTAATAAAATTTCAAGTATCTTTGGACTAGATATTAATAAATGTTAGTATGTTTTACTCCAAAAGCATTTCACGTAGAAAATTGCGGACTTTGTGAAAAAAAATTATAAATTGCAATTAAATTTTTATTAGAAAAAAACATCTGCTGCAAATTTATCGGGAGAGAAAAAGGAAAAGCTGCGCGGCTTCTAAATCCTTAAATCAAGAACGAACAATTATAGCTTCTAAGGCGGTCTCGTGCGCCCGTCGTTGAAACGTCTGACAGCGTTTCGCCATCAGTTTTAGAAGCAAAAACTGGATAATAAGGTATAGACGTTGCTTTGAGGATGCGGTTGACAGAGCCCGGTCGCCTGTTCGTCCCTTAGTTTCCCCTCGGTGTAGTAACGGCAGTTGCGATAGTAATCGAGGAGAAGTTTGTCCGGCCCGCTCGCTTTTGAGGGGGTGCATGTGTACCTACTCGGCACTCGGATCGATCTAAGAAGGAAGAGTCGAGACATCGGGAGGAGCTCTCTGAGGTCGATGGTCCATTA
Source organism: Temnothorax americanus (assembly GCF_048541705.1). NCBI lineage: Eukaryota > Metazoa > Arthropoda > Insecta > Hymenoptera > Formicidae > Temnothorax > Temnothorax americanus. Next base: position 469,200 of record NW_027509811.1, read on the forward strand.
AATGTGGATCGGACCACGAGCCAAATCGCGCACTGAAGACGTCGACGGAGCGTTGAAATTGCGACGTAGTTGTCGCAGAACTTTATTAACCCTTCGTCCGTAAAAAGCGCGATCGTTGGATCGTCACAACATTTGTTTTCAAACACCGCCAGATCGCTCTGCGCTTCTGTATAACTTTAAAACGCAAACAATTTCTCAACGAAACATCAGCGAAACATCATTTTTTTCGTGCTGCCGCGATATACATGCAATGTTATCTCATAAGGACCGTTATTTGTTAGCTAAGAACTTGTTTCCCGGTATACATTTTAACGCTAGGAAATATGAATGGCGACCGAAACAGCACTGATGGTTACCGCGCTGGCGGTCGACGGCGCCGTGCATTAATTGGCGAATCAACGCGTGTTACATGTATCATATATACGCTCCCCCGCAGAATTTAATTACGGTTCACTAACGTCCTATACTGTTTTTTGAACCTGTACGCGTATATAATGCAGCTCCGAATTTGTACTGTCGCGCGGATCGTGTTGCAACGATGTTACGTCCGACAGGGAATTGTATTTTAGAGCGCACGCGGCTCCCGGCCGCGTCGCAATTTTTTTTAAACCGTCTGGACACTCGACATATCCCCGCGCGCCTGTGTGCGTGCGCGTGTGTAGCGTATAATACGTAGCGCGCGTGTTCGCAAATTTAAAAGTATAACGCGTTCCGACACAAAGTCGGACGTACGACTCGGCGCCGCCAAAATGGCCGTTCGTGTGTCCGGCAAGAGCGATTTTTCAGCGGAAAATTTTATTTGCCAGAAACTGTCGCGCGCGCGCGCGTACCTCAAAATGCTCGAGCAAATTGAAGCGCCTCTCGGGAACGTTGATTTACGACGCTTTAAGAATTCGAAGACGGCGCCCATTACACCGAATCGAAGAATAAGAAAAGAACAAGCTTTGAATCATCCTGTATAAAGCGCAAATTACCCAAGAAATTAGTTGTGCGGAAAATGTGACCTGTATTCACTTGACTATTGCAGCCATCTTTAGATCGATGATTCTCTTTAGAAACGCAGTTGCCCGTTAAATGATGCATACGTGCACGTGCATTCATCAAGGTTCCATAAATGTGCCGCTTTTTAAGGTAGGCGTCTCGCTACGTGCTATAGTCATGTGACTGTTTGTAGGTTTTTACGTTCAGAAATATATTTCAGGCAATTTTTGCTAAGGGAAAAATAATTTTATGAATTATGGTGTAAAATTTCATACGTGACAAAGTATGTTATTATACTTTTTCTAAATTATGTGATTTTTTTCATTTGACTCCGTTTTGATCAGCTGATCATGCGAGTCGTCGAGAAAGGTTACAAGTGAGGTTACATCTCCTTTTTGATTGAATTTTGACAATTACTAAGAAAGGGTTTCAAAACGCATGACAGGGGTGTCAATCACTATCCAATTCGAATCCAATAAGAAAGACGAGCCCCATAACCTGCAACTACAGTGATTAGCTAGCGGCGTTGCCAAGTCTTCCCAATCTCACCTCGACCAAAAAATGTCTGCTCGATTACCGCATTTTCACTAAAATGAACTAAAAATATAGCAGCGAAATCTTCGGTGAACTATATATTTTATGGTTGCATCGAATTCTTCGAAATCTAATGTACAAAAAGCAATGTTTTTTCTCACTTCATCTAATCGAAAAATGTGAAAATATGTGATTGAAACCGTGATAGAGCCTTCTTTTTCTGGCCGTCTGTATGAAGTAATGCAAAATTTGTGATTTTTGAGATCGATTTTCTAGAGTAAATAGTCGGTAAGGAGCCACAGAAAAAATCGACTGCAAAGCTGATCATATAATTTGATATAAAATTCGAAATTGAAAACTTTATCTAATACATGCCCTGACGAGACGACTACCTTAAACCTTATTATACTCCGCAAATTACCGCAACCATCGCGGCTTTTAATTATGGAAGCTTATTCTTTAATAACAATCGTTCAAGTTAAAAAAAAACTTAATAACTGATTATGTATTGTCAAACTGAATATGTATTTATGTTATTGTTTTCCTTGAATTCTTAATTAATTCTTGTTTACTCTGCTTTTGGTATATTATTCATGTTTTAAAATCTAGTATAGAATTTAATAACGCACATTTCAGATTCTGATATATGAGTCGAGTTCTTTTAGTTATCGATTCTTATTCGTGTGTAGTTTTGCTTTAGATGATTTCGAAATTATCTAAGTTAAAGATAAGAGAAAAATCCGTAAATTTATCTCTTGTTAGATGAAGATTATTTTGCTTTTAATTAATCTAGATGAAAAATTATATGATTATTGCGATTTATCTAGATATTTTTTTAGATAACTTTGTGTTTGTGAGATTATTCATAAAAATTGATATTAAAATTTATATAAAAAGAATTACACAGATTATAAAAGGGATGTTAAAACAGCACTCGCAATTTTATTTTAAGTTTATATTTCTCAAAAATAAAAGTCTCGAACGTTTTATCTAACAAGCGGCGTGATTTCAATTGGACACACTTATTTGCTGTGCTAAACTAGGCGCTCTATTGGCACCGACGATAGCAGGAATGTATTATATTTAAGATTTCAATATTTGTAAAATTCATAAGAGATTGGAGTTTCTCCGATTTAGATTCCAAATCTTTCGATGTTACCACTAATAGCCATTTGCTCATTATTCTCATTTTATTTTAATATCGCGGAAGAAATCTTTCTCTCCACTTCTATTTGAAGTTGATCTATTTTCGAGATTTTATAATGACATTATTTTAAAATATTTTAAAATAATCTACTTCTTTCAAAAATAGATCTTTACACAACTTTACACATTTTAACGTTTTGGGAATCCAATTTAAATTTAAATCGCGGTAAAGAAATAATTGAAAGAATGAGAATCCTACTATCTTAGATAATTTTTAGATAAGATGATTTTTCATCTGAAATAAAGAGAAATATACTTTATACTTTTTTCATCTAAATAAGATTAACATGATCCTATTTCTTCTTCAGGATGATCATAGACACCGGCAAACATGTTCGTATGATTATTACATTTGTGATTTCAAGCGCACGTAAACGTAAACTCTTCCTACGTTATCCTTTACTTATCAGAACTACATATATATAAACGTTAATAGAACGTTGTCAAAGAGACAGAAATGACAGGGAATCGGCAATGGCAGTCGTGGAAAGTGGCGTTTATATGTGTGCCCGGTCTCTTTTAGGACTGCATGTTGTCTAAAATGAAATCGGTCCCTCGATGCGCTGTCGATCGCCTACCATTCGCGTGCATATACGTATATCTCGCGTTTCCCGTATTCCCTATAATAGCCGGTGCGCATCGAGAAAGCCCGAACGTAGGCATACAAAAGAGGACATAACACGCGACGTTTCGTGAATTTGATTACCGTCGCCTAGCAGCAAAAGCGTGTGTTTTCCATCCTCGATCTCCCGTCAATGCATTGCTACCCGCAGTCGTACGTATCGTAGCGAATCGATAATGCTCAGTTTCGAATACCGCCACGAGACGCTTGTTTCCACAAAAATATCTATCGTAAAACGGTATTTTATGCGCCAAATTGTATACGATAGTATCAACAATGTAACATGGAAATAATTTTCTTCCGTTTTCTTCTAGATAGAACGCATTTTGATTGTTGCTCAATGTTATTAATTTGCATATAAGAGAATGTATTTTGCCAAAAGAATCTTTTACCTCCCGGCATACTCATCCCATCATATTTTATAACTTCCCGGTCATGAATAAAAGTATGTATAATTTATGTAGTTTGCATTAGCGATATCGATATCTTCCGCATCCTGTCGGATGCAAACGAATTTACCTCATAGAGGGCTAGACCCTCCGAAGTTCTCCGAAGGAATAGCGCTCGTAAAAGTACATACGGAAAAAACCGCAATCATAAAAATATAAAGTATAACTCCACTTTACGGGACGCTTACGAAATAAAAGAAAAAACATATATAATAAAAAAAACTTTGCCAATCGGATGAGCTCGGATATCATCCCGTCATCCATTACTTCCGGCGGCAAGTTCGCTGCCTTTGACTTCCAAAGTTCAGCTCGCAACGCGACATTACTTAAACGGACGTCTGCGATTAATGAACTCGATGTTACCTGTGTACATGGGGGACTAACACGGACGCGCGGGTGTACTTGTGTGTGTTTGTGTGTGTCGTGTTGCACTCGACAGGGTCGCCAGAGAGTACCGGCACGGTTATCGATTAGATGGTCGATAAAACGAACGCGGGCGTTCGTGGGCTCGCGCATATACGTGCGCGCGCGCGTGTGGGGACGTGTGTGTGTGTGTGTGTGTGTGTGTTCGTACAACGGCCTTCTTTAACACTTTGTACGCTGGAAGCTGCTCGGAGCTTGATCGAACGGCGATGCCCGTTGTCGCTGATGTACGTAACCTTGCCAGGAGATTGATTAAATTGGGAGCTCGCGTTTTTTCAAGCCTCCTCCCAGGCTGATTGCAAACTCCCTTTTTAGCTGGCGACCAACTTCCTAGGATTTTAAATCACTGCTGCTCAAGGAAGTTAGGGTATCCTCTCTTTCATGATTAAACGTCCGCTCTAACAGTTTAACGGAAATCAGGTCCGATGGTGTTAAAAACATTTGAAGTAATTAGAGAGTTTGCTTTGTATTTTTTTTAAAGTCAGAAATCAAATTCAATTTATTAGAATTACATAATTACAATTGTTTGAATGAGTGCGGAAGTTATTTCTCAAGAAACGACGTTTCCGGCAAACTATGTAAGATAATGTAAATATACTTGGATTGGAGTACTTCGGATTCAGTATATATTTTCTTTGCAAGAGAGAAAAAGAGTGAAGAAATATCCTCAGCACGCTTCGCGTCTCGGATATCTCCGATGTCTCGCAGGGGCTCGCAGACGTCGCGACTATTATTTTTGACAATTCTCGCTTCAACTCGATTTCCTACGACTGCGTTACCTAGATTTAGTTTCTTCTTCCTCGGACGATTTATTCGCAGGATAAATTCCTAGGACTATGATCTATACGTTATCCGGTTGCGTAAAGCGGGTAACCTTAAAAGAAGTTTACCGAAGTAGGTAATCTCTATTCAGATCGCTACATTCCCCGGGTGGACGTTCCATTTACACATCGTAAATTTCAGGGAGGTGCACTCCTTCGCGATATCCGCGAAGAACGTTACTTTTGGCGTTTCCGGAACCGTGTCTGAAGTTTTCTCTTTCATCCACCACTCGCGGAGATGTTGAAATACTTTTCAACAATGTTCCAACGCGGAAGACTGATTATTCGACTCAATGTACCGTTGCCTTTGCCTGAAATTTCACGCCATTGTTACAAACTGGGGGTGATTCGCGGATCATCATTTAACCGACTTCTCATCATCAGCCTTCAGCGCACGCGGCAATAATTTCGCGATTTATATTCGGGATTTGGAACGATCTTCCCCGGCGGTTTTATACCGCCGGATTTTAAATCCCGAAAGAAAACGCCTTATCACTGGCGCGCCGATAAAAAAAAAACCCGTGGTCGCACCCGCCGCGAGAACATACGAGTTTAAATTATACGTTTTTCGATACGATTTGTGTACGCGAAAACGCGCGCGGTTAAGACCCGCGATACTTACCGCGCGAAAAGACATCTATTTTTCAGGCGGGATAAAATGCAAGTTAATTCAAACATTCGGATGATAATAAACCGCGCGACTTACTCCCGCGCGAAATATTAAAGCGCTCGTATATGCGCGCCGTCTTCCGCGCGGAGGACACGGAGGGGGATCCTGTAATTTTTGTCGCTCGCTTTCGTCTATAGCCGGGTTCCGTCTAAACCAGCCCGAAATCGCGGACACCGAAATTAAAGTAACTGCGTGCTCTTTTTCTAAGGGCCGACGTTTACGACGGCAGAATGCGCGGCGACCGCTCGGCGGATCGTAAAAAATTCAAAGCAACGGAGCACTTTGAATGAAGTCAAACGCGCTTCCACGATCGTTACCGCGCCGTTGTCGGACTGCATTCTTCAATGATAAATACGACCGCGGAAATCGTGATTTCTCGCTAGGAACCTCGGATTCTCTGCAGCCAGCAGCCATGAATGCGAATACAACCTCGTAACTAGTAACGAGGAATCTCTTTTGCAAATTTTTTTCAATTTGATAGCTTTGAAATAGGTAAAATTCCATCGACTGCTTTCATGACAGTTACACTTAATCACGTAATATTAAATAGTAGAGAAATGAAATATTTGAAAATTAAAATTTAATCAAATAATATTAAAATTATGCGACTATTATTATTAAACGTTTATCTTTATCATTCGGAATTTTCTGAACACGTGTCTTCTTTGTTCTTCAATTTAATTTCGCTGCAGGCAGAAGTCAGTTCGGATATTCCTCGACTCCGCGGATTGTGCGCTTCTTTTTAAAACAGGAAATATAGCTGCGGCTTTCTCGTAAATTGGGGGACGTGGAGCTCGAGAGGCAAAAGCCGCGGTGGAACAAATTACTGCTAACATTACCGAAAGCGATCCGGGATGCATAAACGGACATGTTCCCAAAACCTCAATGGCACGAACCACCACAACGCGTACACCCCTCCGTCGCTCACGAACCCTCGGCCGACCCCGCCAGCGGACCGCAGATTCCGCCTTGCCCCTCAGAAGCGGCGAGTGTGCAAACGGAGATAAACCCTAATTTTTCACGTGATCAATTAGATCGCGTCGATCGAGGACGGACAAATCGCGATACGATAGCGTAGGATGAGCAATGAGGCTACAGCCGGAGGATGCCGGAGCGGAGAGAAAACAAATCGACGTTGAGGGGGCGTCGGGACCGAAAGATAAATATACGAGATCTATCATGTGCTCAAGACCTCGATCTTCCACGATGGTGCGAAATGTGCAACCCGACTTCCGCAAGGTTACCGCAAATGCGGTAATATCTTTAACTTAGTTTTTCGAGAATACAGGTGCACACACTAAAGGAGATCGAATTTGAACTACGTAGAGGTAGAAGTGTAATTGAAAATAATTGAAAAGTCACGGAAATGTTCGTAGAGTCAAACACCAGTTATTCTCTTTATTATTTAGCCGAAATTTTTATTTCGATATGTCTATACTTTCTTAAAAGTCGATCCTCTGCTCTGTTAATCCTTGGAATCAGTAGTTATGATTACTGATTCTTGGTACAAATTTTTATCAAGAAACAATAATGTGTAATTTATTACCAAAATTATAATATATGTATATTTTGCAAAATAATATTTTGTCAGATAGTATCGAATATATTATTTTTGCGCGATTCACATTCGCTCGATCGCTTGGGTATCGTATATTTCCAAATATTCGCGAATACAATTGGAATTTTTCTAAAATTGTGATTCGCATCGCGTTACTTGTTACGTTAATTACAAAAACAAAACGTTTATCGGTAGCGGTTACAAAGCCACTAAGCCCCGGCAATAAAAATGTCTCCTGGGCGGCTTCATGCTTTGGTCAAAGTGCAGCTGCGGCACTAAACCGTACGTGCACTTAAAAGCGACGCTTAAAGAGAGCAAAGGGATGCCGGCTAAAAAGGCCAGGAAGCTCTCGGTGCAAAAAAGTGGGATAAATTGGGGCAACTGCTCGTAACGTTCCCTACATCGTATCGACAAGCGTGCAGCGAATACGTGTGTGCAATCGGCCATTTCTATGTGAATGACGTATAACACACGAAGGATAAACCACGTCAAAGGATTCAACTTTTTAGAGAATACTACCCAGGCAATCGCGTAGGTCATTACTCTTTGACCGTGCACCGCGATCTAACTTTTTCTATGTGTCGATCGAACGACATAAGCATTCTTGGGATCCCTGTACATTCTTTGTCTTCTCATGGTCACTCCTCGATAATAACTGTCGATTTTTAGAGTAAAAGTTATTATTTTTGCGCCAATGTTTTCCCTTCTTTTTCTTTTAAATCTTGATTTGTTCAAAATATTAATGTCTATAAACGGTTTTGTATATAAATTTTAGTTTTAAAATGAGTTTTTAAATAATAGACAAACTTTCTAATCTCAGATCACATAAAATCTTCTTATATCTCTTTTTTTTCCATATTATATATATTCAAATACTATATGGAATCTTCGACCTCGCAATATTTTAATTTTGGAACCTTAATTTTTTACTCTAGTAATTTTTATAAAACTTTATACTGATGTTGAAAGCGCTTGGCCTTTAAAAGCCATAGATGATTCTCTCGAAATCTATTTCGCCGAAAGTGTCCGCTTCAATTTAAACGTCACCGCCGCGAGCGGGAAATATCGCAGAAATTTTTGCGTTCGCTAAAACGAGAGGAAATTGGGGGAAAGGTTCTCCCCATTCAGCCTCGGCCATTCTCTCTTTGCCCGATATTCGGTATGCATAATCTATATAAGGATATCCACCTATAATCCACCGACGAAAAGCACTCCGTTGGCCGACCACCAAAGGGAGAAATGAGAATAATTTATATTCAAGTAGATGCGCACCTCGCCCCTCAGGCCTTTGGTCCTTGAATTGGATTTGTGTTTTGTCTCCGCGTGGTCAAATATTAATGTTGTCATAATGTTGGCATAAAATCGTTCCAGTCAAGGATTTACGTGCCAAGCATTTAAGTCATCCGCACTAATCTCCATCTTCGTTCTTCATTAAGGTCATTTGAGAAGATCTCCATTAACGATATATTATCAGCTCTCTGAACTATTTTCTGAGAGAATGATACGTGCACGTTTGTATATACGCGCATGTTGAAACTGTCTGCGTATAGCGGAAATTGAACATTGAGAACATTTAAATATTGAAATTTCCATTTTATTGGCGTTATATTTCTGTTGGTTTGACGATAAACATTTGCGCGAGTTTTACGAATTTATAAACAAAAGAAAATAAACTTCCAACCCCTAAACGCAAATTTGTTAACTGTAATATTTGTATTTTCTGCAGAGCTGTAATATAGTATTATAAACCAACATCTTCAGACATTTCATGATGTACAAGATCTGTTCAAAAAGTTTGTTTCTATAATTTTTGGGGAATTACTTACGACTTATTCAGCCTCCTATCTGCGAAATTATACACTCTACTCCCAACACTCTGTCTCTACTTCTGGAAGCAGTCCTTTATTTTTGGATAGCGCGTATAAGTTTGTCTGCAAATTTTCCTTGATGTCTTTAATCGAATCTTCGGTTTTTTAACTGAAATTCAATTTTGGAAAAAAAAGTCCCCGGGAACACAAAAAAGATCCAAGGAATATTTGCGGACGGACTTATAAAAACTTGCACCGGGATTGGAAACGCGTTCCAGAAATGGAAACGGCATTGAGAGTGATGTATCAATCAAGAAGGAACATATTTCGAAGGAGATAAAGCTAAATAAGTAATAACCTAACCCTAACTTAACCTAACCTATAATCTATAAGTATGAGATTATATATACGACCGTGTAAGATATACAATCAAAGGGAGAAAACGCCGTACTCGGTCAGGACTGGATCTTGTTTGCCCGAATAATATATTAATTCTTGAGTGACTTTTTACGTACAATTCTTATGCCCTGGCAGACCACGCGCCGTTACTTTCGGCAGTCTCATAACGCAGTCTCAACCAAAGCCAGAACGATACAATCACACAATTAAATTGATATCAATTTAATTATATTAAATATACACAAAAAATTTGGAAACAAATATGCAAAAATTACGGGATGTAAATATATATATATATATATATATATATTAATTTTGTGTGACATTGGTTGGTGTTGTGGGTTAGTTAAGAATGCAGTAGTGATAAGTAAGCGCGTGGTCAGAGGGCAAAAAGTTTACCAGTTAAACAGTCATCAAAATAATCAAATAATGTCGTGATCGGTAAGCAAGAGTCCCGCTGACCGATAATGGCGGCGCGTTTTCTCCGATGGCTAGAACTCTAATCTAATCGCAAGATAATGGAAAAAACAATCAGTAATTTTTCGAACAATCCACACTTAAAACCAAAAAAGTGTATCATTCGTCTCGGCGAAGTATCCGTAATGAGCATTGCGATAAACTAGGGGGAATTCCCAAAAAGTATGCGAAACCTTACACGAACTAGTTTTTCGTGCTTTATCAATGGCAAACGTATCTTTGAAAACAGCGACACCGTTAACTCACTAAAGTCTGATCTACATGGCGAACGCTGATACTGTAAACGGTTGCCGAACTTTGTGTTAGCCATAACGAAATCTACATCGCAAAATGCTTAGTAATACGTCAAATCGTGTGCGACAGATCGACGGCATCGCGCGTTTAAATTCAATCGTCGTAAACTACTCTTACTTTAAACTTTAGTCTTCACTATAAGACAGATAAATGTATATCTTCGATCCCTGAGCCCATCATCATTTCGAAACTCCCTTCTCCCGTGTCTCCTTTTCTCATCCGCATATTCCTTTGTCTAACATTATCGTCGACCGATTACATTTGTTCCCAACTCCGTCGATTTTTTCACTAAATCATTAGTTAATCAACACATATTATGAATTACCATTGTTTATTTGTATTATTTGTTATTTGAAATTACGCATTGTAAAAATAATTAACGCGCACACAAGCATTCTCGTGTCAAAATTATATATATATATTATCGATAGTATATATATTTGTTTCCAAATTTTTTGTGTATATTTAATATAATTAAATTGATATCAATTTAATTGTGTGATTGTATCGTTCTGGCTTTAGTTAAGACTGCGTTATGTCCGAATAAAGTAACGGCGCGTGGTCAGCCAGGGCATAAGAATTGTACGTAAAAAGTCACTCAAAAATTAATATATTATTCGGACAAGCAAGATCCAGTCCTGACCGATTACGGCGTTTTCTCCCTTTGATGGCTAACCTAATCTAATCGCAAAAAATGATAAAGACAAAATTCGAGAATTTTTCGAACAGATCTCACACCTCTGAACCGGAATAATCAATGTTAGTTCGTGCCTGGAAAGTATCCGTATATGGGAGATTGGCGATAGCCTTGGGGGACATTCCCCATTAAAAGTATCGCGAAAACATGCACGACTACATGTTTTTTCGTTGCTTTTAATGGCAACGTATCTTTTGTAAAAAGCGGCATCCGTTAACTCCAACATCAGCTTGTTCTACATGGGCGCGCTAATAGTAAACGCGTTGCCGAATCGATCGGGTAGCGCATAACGAAATCTACAAGCGCAATGCTTTTAATATGTCAAAGCGTAGCGGAACAGTATCGACGGGCATCGGCGCTTTTCAAAGAATTCAGTCCGCCGTAACAAACGCATTATTGCCGTTGTAGTGTTGCACTGAATAATACAGATAAATTATATCTCGATCGTGAGCACCATATCATTTGCGCCCTTCCCCGTGTCTCCTTTTCTCATTCCGCTATTCTTTTGTCTAACAATTTATCGACGACGATTACATTTGTTCCCCACTCCGTCGATTTGTTTCATTAAAAATACATTAGTTAATAAACATAAATTAAATGGAAAATGTACCATTGTTTATTATAGTATTATTTGTTATTTGAATTACTGCATTTGTTAAAATAATTAACGCGCCACAAGCCATTCTGTGTCAAAACCATTTCATTTTCAGAGCAGAAGAATTAACCTTCCAGAATTTTAATATGTCCCGGTAATCCCTAAAGAATACGATACTATACCAGGAAGTTTGTAACACTTGTAATTGAAACTGGGGCGTTTAATAATAAACTTAAAGAAAGGAAAAATTGATTTTCTAAAAAATTAACCGAACAGTTTAAGTCGACGGAGCAAGAAAGAATGCGAAACGTGTAGGACACCATATATGCATCAGTGGCAAATCCTGGAACGGCGTGCTTGGGGAACGGTATAATCTTGTTTCTGCTCTTATTCGAGTGGCTAATTAAATCTGAGATATTGTGCTAAGCGTAAAATTACTAACTCGCAACAATGTCTGAGAATGAAGGAGCACTCTGAATGGCGGAGAAATTCTCAGAAAACCCCCTATCCCCCCCCCTTCGCGTTGAACGCGCTCGAATTTCACGAGCGAAAACGAACGCACTTGCCCATTGATTAAGTATAGTAACACAATTACGCGCTTGTATAGAAACCAGTTCTAGGAAAACTGCTCGAAGATTGCAAAATTTCAGGTGGTTTTATTGTAATGCGCATAATTAATTAACTTTTTAGTGAAACGTGGCAATTAACCTATTTCAATGCCAAAAAATGAAGTAGGTATTAAGGGCTACAGCATAGTTTCGTAAATTTAGAGATCCTTGGTCTCTTGATACAAGAAACAGAGGATTAAATGTTTGTAAAATAAGAAGACATAAGAATTGAAAGAGGATGTGAAATTGTGAAGCTATAAAACAATTATAAAATTACGATAGTAGAATTTCTTAATTTAACAAGCAGAATTTGGGAATTTGCATATATAGTTTAAAATTAACTGGATTGAAAATTAGTATTTTGAAAATTTAAAATTTTAAATAAACTATATAACTTCTACAAAACATCCCATTCACGCAGGCTATAGTCCGTCAAAAAATGCAGGATGGTCTATTCAAATATTCAGGTTTTCTCTCCTTGTGTAATTTTAATATGAAGTGATCGTTAACACAATAACAATCAGTTGAGTTAATAATTTTCATTAACTTAAAATTTTATTATGTCAACCTCTTCCATCGTCGTTGTCCCCATCGAGATGCGGGTTTGCGACGAAATGAGACCGCGGGAACGGGGTCTCATTTGATGTCTGCGCGCGACAGTGCCTATTTAGTTCCCGTTGGATTGCGGGGTGAAAACAAGAAGGCGCCGTGGCAGAAGAGGAAAGCGGCGGGAGGAAAGAGGGAGGCAAGGATTCGTTTCGCGAATCTCTGGCCTAAAACCGGGAACGCGAATACAACACGAAGGGGAGATATGCAAAGTGGCGAGCGCTTTATGCAGAAGGTCTTCTGCCACCGATTCACTTTCCGCCCGGTTTATCGTTCTACGTACGCCCGCCCCCCCTTCCATGATGTCTCACGATAGCCCCTTTATTTATCCTCATGATGCTCTTCCATATAATAATGCATTATCGCGGATATTGAACGAATTTTGGCAGCGTTTATACAAAGTTGATCGGGAAACTTTTATCTGTGGTATACATAAGATAAATGCAATTTAAAGCAAGTATGCATATGAAATGGACCTCAGAAATTATAAATTTATTCTATTTTATTTCCGGATTTTAGCAGACATATGGATCGTGAGATTTTTTATTTTATTTTTAATTCTGGATTTGTATTAATCTTTCCAGATATATCTGCAAGCTCTGAGGAGCTTCAAGCAATAAACGCAAATAGAGTTAACAAATATTTTTACTATATCATGGATTTAAAAAAAATCGGATTTACTGACAAATCCGCCGTTGATTATCGTCGACGTTATTGGTTCGTTTAAAAGTTTGACAAGTATTGGACGTATATGTATAAAGCATAGTGGGCTGACGTTGCCCGCGGTGCAGAAAACCGGAAATTGATTCAAGCGTGTTGCAAAAATTGTCGAAAAAAAATCACTGAAAAATAATGAGCGGCGTATTATATCGGCGGAAAAGGATTTAAAAAATAACGCACTATTGCGCGCGAACTTTCACAAAATAATAGCCGAACGTGCTCTCTACACCTAGGAAGAACTACGCAGGAGTTGCGTGTTGATTAGCGTTATTGTTCATGGGAGCTGGACCCGGTTCGTGTATTGTGAATGCCATTGCTGCTACACGCCCAATCTGGTTTAACCAGACTATCAAAGCAGCGGGGATTACATTTACACACACTTGTATCTTGCACTGCGAGAAATCAGCGCGCAGCAATATGGCGTTTGTGTTCTCGTGTCTCCCAGCATGACGTCGCAGCTAAAATAGTAGTGGTACCGTGACTAAATTATAGTTCAAACAATTTCTATAATGCAAAGAGATTGTGTAATCTAATGCGCAAAGAAAGCTTTAAAAATGCAATAAAATACTGAGATGTAAAAGAAGGTCTTTATTTTACATTTTTTATCAGCACTCCAGACGTTGACATTTTGAGTCTTTGAATACTAAAAACTATATTTACTTTTTTTATTTCTATAATCTCTTTGGAAATTACAACGTCCACTTAAATTAAAAAAGAATCTGCGTTTTTCTTTGAACATAAATAATTATGGAACGTGCAAAAACGAGCAATCGCTATTATAAACTGATCCGAACAACTAAGCAAAGAGTTGCAGGACTTACAATTACTGCAACCTAGCCCTTTCGGGTATAATTATCAATCAAAATGCACTGCTAAAACCTTCCTGACAGTTGCGACAAGACTCCGATATAACGCGCAGCGGCCCGACAATTTTCGTCAAACTTTTCCAATTAAATTTTCGCTGTTCCGGGAGAAAAGTAAATGCTGCTCGGAACTGCGAACTCGTTCGGATGCGGATGAGACTTACGACGACGCCCGGTGATTGATGGCTATACCTGTTTACCCCCGGTAAGCCGCTTTTTCCCTGCTAAATTCCTACATAAGTACGCCGACGAGCTCTCTGCTCGTAATGTCTTCCACTTCCGGTCGTGCCTCTTGTCAACGACACGTTAAACGAGCAGGTTTTAGAAGTGGGATTGCGGACCCGTGCTGGAATAATCAGGAGATATTAGACAGATTGCTGATGACAAGAAGAAATTGCTGATAACAGACGTATAGGAAAGAGAAATTTATGTACATCCTTTTACATGTATTCTATAAGAAAATACTTGTTATGTTAGTAAATTAGTTTATTGGATTTTATTATTATATTCTTCGCAAAAAATAATTTTTACATATAATTAAAATATAATTTCAATAATAAAAAAATTTTTAATTTTACTTGTATTTCCGTGAATTTTTTCAAATTTTAATTTTTTTTTCCAAATAGCATTAAACAAAAGACTAAATTTCAAAAAATACTAATATAAGTAAAAAAAAAGCTTGGTTATAATAATCCAGGCTTGGTTAACGTGACCAAGCTACCTGGTGAAATAGCTTCAACTAAACGTATATGTGAATGTGACGAAATAATTTGGTAAGTATAAACTGATAGTTTATTAATAATTATCAAATAGTTTAGAAAATATTGTCGAACTAAGTCTGATAATTATAACAAAATAAGTTGCTAGTTGTAAACAAATTGTTTGTTAATAATTAATAAATTGTTTAATAAATATTAAAAAATGAAATAATAAATATACCTAAATAATTTGTAAATATTAACGAATTGTTTAGTAATAATTACTACATTATTTGATAAATATTTTAAAATCATGTGATAACTGTAATGAAATGTTCTGAAGTATTACAAAACTTTTTAATAATAGTTACCAAATTATATATTACACATATTACCACATCGTTTTAATATATAAAATTTAATGATTTAGTAACAGTTACAAAAAAAATTAGTATTATGAACTATTTAGTTCAAAATATTTTAATACAGCTACCCTGTTGAAATTCTTTTACAAAATATTATTAAAAAAGTTTATGTTTTGTATCCGATATATTATTTAAATTATAATTATTTATATTTAAATTATATACCAGATACACACACACACACACACACAAAACACACATATATATAAACTTTCTTTTATAATATTTTGTGAAAGAGTTTCAATAGGGTAGCTGTAATCAAATATTTCAGTAAACTAAATAGTTTGTAACACTAATTTTTCCAAATATTAAAGTATGAGCTTATATATGTATAGCTTATAAAAAGTAATCCTTGACATATAATACAAAAATATTTATTGTCTCTTACAAATAATAGTACAAAATACAGTAGTTATAAGTTGAACGCAAAATAGCTTTTAAATATCAAATACTGAAATAAAATATCTGCCATCGCCCGAAATATGATAATTGCATCTTCTTATGTTTAGTGGCTTTGAAATCTTTATTACATTTAAATCTATCAGACTATTTTCGCACGCAGGTAATAAAATCTCATATGCTTTGAAATGCATATCTAAACCTAAAGTAACGCATTTTCTGTAATAAACAAAAATATCTTTGTTTTCATCCAACTTAATATGAATCATTATTCCAAATAATAAATTATTTTCATCTGAATCTGTAATTATTACAAAATCACGTTTAAATAATATACTATTAAATCTTATCCACGACACTTCAGTCAAGCGTCCACTATAATCTATTTCAGCAACATTTGTCGATTCAATCGACGCTATCCCTATATATTTCCCTATTTTTAATGAGTCATCGAGACCTTTTTTGATTAATAATCTGTAACAAAATTGAAGTTGTAATTTTATTGCAAGTGATAAAATAATATTTCTTGGAGAAGTTACAATAGATGCATAAGTTTTTGATAACTTATGAAATTCCTCATACCGAATAGACGACAAATATTTTAATGGTCCCATTCTTCGAATAATTTCAGGATAATGAATCATGAAATGATATTTGGGTTTTAATTCTTCGTTGAATAATCGCATATACATCTCATGATGTGAAAAAATCAAATATTTTAGATAATTTACTTGATCATCAGATATAATATTTCCTGTGGTTATTTTAATAATTTTACACAATGTAAGATAGAAATCCCAAACTTCATCATAGTCGGGCACAAGGCACAAGATCTCCGATGATAAGAGAGAGATAGCACACTAACGCTGACATTTCAGCTGCGCTCATTATTAAATGACCTTTATTGATATGATCGTTTCTAATCAAAAGAATTTTATTTCCCCGATCAAAGTCTGACTGATGATTGAAATATTTGATCCGATAATTCAAGTGCTCTAATGTCACATAATTTTTATTCACAAAATGTCGTATGATCTTCGCGAGATTATATCGACACACACCTTCAAAAATATCATGCATTATATCGGCCGTATAATTTGTCGTACAATCGAAATGCGGGATTTCATTAAACACACAATTTTCTTTAATGCCATGTGAAAAGTCTACAATATCTTGGGCATAATTTTCACATGTACGTAATAAACTTTGATTTTCAAATTTTGCACAGCGTGTTACATATTTTGGAGCTCTACAAAAACGACAAAAGTATTCGCTAATAAAGCTCTCATTGAAACCTGAAAGACTATTAAGGCCCAAATTATCTTCTAATAAAGATATTACAACGAAATATACTCTAGTTGCATTATTTTTCGTATCACGTATAACGATTCCTGTGTTACTTAAAAATTTTATTTCTTCAATGACTTTATGGAAACATTTGGAATTTCCAAAGTGCGTTCTATCAGAGGAATAAATAAATTGTATTAAGAAAATGTTTTCTAATAAAGAGGCATATTCAGGCGGTAGAGTCGCTATAGATCCGTATAATGCACCTACTTTATGAATGTCTGCTGATGTTCCCAAAGGATTTCCAGTTTCGAAATCATCATAATACATGAACAACGGTATGACTATTTGATCACCATAATATTCTCGTATTGACTTCCAAATGCTTCCATCGCAAATATTAGTGTACACTTTATTAGTATATGCCAATGAACTGTCAGAATTAATAATGTTTAATACTTTTTCGTAAAAATGAGGTATTTCTAGTAAAGATTTTAATATTTTACGCATTGGAACAATTTGACCTTCGCATTTCTTAATTGTTAGAATTGTTTTCTGCTTGTTTTTCTTATCATCACATACATCACCAATAACGAACGGTTCCGGTTGAATAAATAATTTTGATTTCTTGAGATACTCAAATCTTCTATGTTCTGTTCCAACATCCTCTAATACTGATATATTAAAACAGTTTTGTAAAACATTTTGAAATTTATAAGGTAATTCTTTTTTCAATTTATTGTGAAAGTGTTCTGAAATATTCTGAATAACCTCTTGCAATTCCTCAACAATTTCTTGCACGATCAATCTAGGAACATTAGGTTTATTATACAATGTACCGATATATTTCAGAACATAATTCCGAATATCCTCAGATTGTAATACATCTTCCTGTTTTAAAGAATTATCATTATCAAATGAGAAATTATGTGTAGACTCTTCTCCAAAATGAATGTCTTCTATCGTTCGTGTATTACTTTGAATGGAATTTTGAATTTTATTGGAAACTGATTTTGTTTGATTATTTCAAAATGAACATTTTGTTAAATGTCTTTCCAAGGTAAATAATTTGTAAAATTTTCTGTAACAATTTGAGAAAATACAATTATATGAAACTTCGAATGAATGATGAGATTTCAAATGTTTTAGCTGAATTTGAGTATCTTCAGAAATTTGCTTTAAACAAAACTGACAGCTCATTTTGACTGGTTGTTCCATCTCCATGAAATAAAAAACTGCGCACAAATATTGCTTAAAACTAATTATATCTATTTTATTATATCTACTTATATATAATTATATCTTATCTTACTATATTGTATATATATATATATATATATATATATATATATATAAGTACCGTCCGTCTGTCTGTCTGTCTGTCTGTCTGTCTGTATGTACGCGAACTACTCATTCGTTAGTGGACCGAATTTTTACCAAAAGTATATGAAACAGGGGTAGAATTTCCCGGGGATGAAAATGTCGTGGCCATTTTTTTGCTACCGATTTTCTGGAAACCGATTTTTCTAATTCTTCTAATTTTTCGGGAAATAATTGACTAAATTTAAAAGAATTATATATGAAACAGGGGTAGAATTTCCCGGGGAGTGCCATAAAGTGTATAGTTTTTTGTTAACAACCTTTTAGAAACTAATTTTTTTAATTTTTTTAGAGAAAGAGAGAGCAAGAGAGAGAGAGAGAGAGGGACCGAATTTTTACTACGAGTACATGAAATAGGGGTAGAATTTCCCGGGGAGTGCCATAAAGTGTATAGTTTTTTGTAATTTCTTTAATTTTTTTAGAGAAAGAGAGAGCAAGAGAGAGAGAGAGAGAGAGAGAGAAAGAGAATCAAATTTATTAATTTAAAATCAAATGGGATGAATATATAATACTAGCTGGTTACCCGGGCTTCGCCCCGGAGGACATATGTAGTAAAACACGCAAATAATCTCTCTCTCTCTCTCTCTCTCTCTCTCTCTCTCTCTCTCTTTCTCTCTCCCCTTCTCTCTTTTTCTCTCTCTCTCTTTCTCTCTCTTTTTCCCTCTCTTCCTCTCTCCCTCTATTCCTTTACTCCTCTCTCCCTCTCCCTCCCTCTCTCTCTCCCTCTCCCCTTTTTCTTTCTCTCCCTGTTTTTATATACAATTTTTTGAGATTTGGTCATTTGAAACCAGTTTCCAAAATGATTGGTAACAAAAAATAGTACACTTTATAGCACTTCCCGGGAAATTTATATATATATTTATATATATATAGATTTTTTTAATTTTTTTACCCTTATTTTTCTTCCTCAATATCCATTTTCTTTAGATTACTTTCCATTTCCATGTATTTCTTTTTCCATATATTTCTTTTTACATTTACTAACAACTGACATATACTGAGTGAAATTATTAACTTATCTATACAGAATGTGAGAAGCCGATTAACTTGAAACTTGGTGACATTTATGAGTATATGTTTGGCTCGAACTTCTGAACTCTAATTTCTGAGCCGAACATATACTCATAAATGTCACCAAGTTTCAAGGGTAAACCAAAGGATAATGTCGCTGCCCTAGATATAGAGGTCGATGTCGAATCTTAATAACGCGAAAATATACGACGATGCGCCGCGTAGTGTCTATGTCATTTGTCTGTGTTATGGTATGAAGTTGCTGCTTTCACATATTATATGTCAAAACTGATAAATCAGTCACTTCAATTCGTGACTGTCGCGAGCAATTAATTATTTAGTGAAAACTTATTTAGTGCCACCTTTGACGTTATTAAATTTTACAGTCAATACTACTTTTGGATACCGATTTCCAAAAAGATCGGTAACGAAAAATTATACAGTTTATAGCACTCCCGGGGAAATTTTACCCCTACTTCATATATAATTTTTTTGCGATTCGGTCAATTAATTCCCGAAAAATTTGAAAAATTTCTGATACCGGCTTCCAAAAAAATCGGTAACAAAAAATTATACACTTTTTAACATTTTCCGGAAAATTCTACCCCCGTTTCATATACAATTCTTTGAGATTCGGTCAATTATTTTTCGAAAATTAAAGAAATTAAAAAAACCGGTTTCCAGAAAATCGGTAACAAAAACTGTACACATTATGGCGCTCGCCGTAAATTTCTACCCCCTACTTCATATACAATTCTTTCAGATTCAGTCAATTATTTCCCAAAAAATTGAAAAAATTTCCGTACCGGCTTCCAAAAAGATCGGTAACAAAAAATTATACATTTTATAGCACTCCCCGGAAAATTGTACCCCTGTTTGATCTACAATTCTTTAAAATTCGGTGAATTATTTCCCGAAAAATTAGAAGAATTAGAAAAACTGGTTTCAAAAAAACCGGTAACAAAAACTATACACATAGTGGCACTCCCCGGAAAATTCTACCTCCATTTCATATACTTTTGGTAACAATTCGGTTCAGGGGTTTGGGCTGGGCGTTGATGAGTGAGTGAGTCAGTCAGGACATCTTCCTTTATATATATAGATGCATGCCCCGCCGGACTTCGCCCGTTGTCACATGTGTTCGTGGCGCGCTTTACAAGCTCGTTTAAGTAAAGGTGGTATTAATGAAGTTAAAGTTAGTCGATCATCTGTGTGAATATTTGTAGCGATATACAATAAACGAGCTTGTAAAGCGCGCCACGAACCCATGTGACAACTCGTCTCGCGTGGAAAGTATATGCGTGAACTATTTCGACATATATATTAGTCATTTATGCCTTCCAATACTGACATATATTCAATTTACAATATACAATTTATCAACAACTAGCTGGTTACCCGGGCTTCGCCTGGGAGTCGTTTTTCTTGAAACGACTTTATTTATGTTTCAATATTCTTATTGTGAACAAACATAAGGAGTGTGTCGGGGTGGTTGATTTAAAGACGGTAGTTTAACTTTTCTGCATGAATAACACATTCTAGGTGCTTAAGTTTTAAACTTTTTTACTTGACAATGATTACATATTGCATCCATTTTCTCAATTATTACACTCGGATGAAATTGATATTCGTAATTTGAATCATAACTAAATGCCTCTAATTTTAAATCGGACCGCATAAATGTTTTTGTGGATTAAACATGTCGTAACCGGTCTTTTTCTACTCGAGTTTCACACTATTGAGTTATTTCCGCTTTTCCGATATTTCACTTACCGATTAGCGACATCATCTTTTGGTTTACTCAGGCGTTTTTTCGGGAATTTTGAGATTGCTCGCTCCCTATGTACCCAGAATCTCGATTTTTCACTTAAAAAACCAAGGAATATAATCGGTAATCGGTTTGTGAAATTACTAAGTTGACCTGAATCAATTCACTCTTTTGTCATTATAAGCTGCTGGTTTCACATATTATATGTCATTTTGATTTTTATAAAGAAAGAACCCTTTTACCGATTATCGCCAAATTCAATACCAATCTTCCTTTAATGATACTCTATATAAAATTACATGTATAACTTATACGTTTTTTAAACAGAAATCGGTAACCCCTTTACCGATCTTCGCCAAATTCAATAACAACTTTCTTAAATAATATAATACTGTATCCATCAAATAACTTATACAATTTTTAAGCAGAAATCGCTAACCCCTCCACAGATCCTCGCCAAATTTGAAACAACCTTCCTTTAATGATACTGTTGTATGATGTTAACTGATTTGTGTTGCGCCGAGTAAGAATAGAAATCAGGAATGTCTTATTTCAAATTGTCGCACATTGACGATTTCGAAACAGATACTCTATATAAGATGACAAATATGACATGTATAACTTACACACTTTTTAAGCAAAAATCGGCAACTCTTTCACCGATTCTCGCCAAATTCAATATAATAATATTCTATCCATAAAAAAATATTAGCTCGATATCTTAAAATTTGCAGAAATCAGAACAATTACGCAGATTTTTTTTAGACGGAAATCGGTAACTTTTTTATTAGAAAATTTTACCTCTGTTTTATATACAATTCTTTAAGATTCGGTCAATTATTTCCCGAAAAATTGGAAAAATTTCGGATACGGTTCCAAAAAAAAATCGGTAACAAAAAATTATATACTTCATATCTCTCCCCGGAAAATTCTACCTCTGTTTTATATATAACTTTTTGAGATTCCGTCAATTATTTTCCGAAAAATTGAAGAAATTAGAAAAACCGGTTTCCAGAAGATCGGTAACGAAAAATTATACACCTATAGCACTCCCTGGGAAATTCTACCCCTACTTCATATACAATACTTTCAAAATCGGTCCAATAGTTTTTAAGATTACCCCGAACAACAGTACAAACTTTTCCCCTTTATATAATTTATCAACAATTTACTGCTTTAAATGTTGTGTTTTGGTAAAGCAGCGACTTTTTCGCGAAATAAAGTATTCTCTGCTTTAACAAAAAGACTTCAATTTATCAACAATTTACTGCTTTAAATGTTGTGTTTTGGTAAAATGGGGACGGCGCGAGCCACTCTTAGCCGCTAGGGGCGCTAGCAAAGTTAGAGACGCACCGAGCTGTCACCGAGTATTCGAGTACCGAGCATTTCGTTAGCGAGAAAAGCTGTGTTCGGAATTTTTTAACATGCCGGGAATGTGTGTGGCATATGGGTGTAAAAATAAAGGAGGGCATCTGTTACCGAGAGACAAGATAATAAAAAATCGAGGGATCAGTGCTATAAAACGCAAGGATTTTTATCCAAATACAAATTCACGACTGTGCACAAACCACTTTAGACCTGAGGATTATGTTACTACCAGCTTTGAAACTGGTGAGTTTACAATAAAATTAATATATAATAAAACATATGTTTTTATTTATTATTTTTTAGTGTGATTAGCTTTTTTATTATACAGAGTTGGCGGAAGCAACAGTTCTACATAACTTGTCATATACAATATTATATTTTTTCCGCAGGTATTACACTGGTGAAAAACATTTTGAAGAAAGATGCAGTGCCATCCATATTTTTATGGAGAAAAAAATTGGACATTTTGCAAGATGCTCGTTCCAGACGACAGGAGCAAAGAGAGCTGAAACTAAACCAAAACAGGCTGATGGTTAAGAGAGCCTCATTTCCGATTCATGTTTAGCTGTTGATGTTGAAGAAAATGACAAGCTTATGGACAGTTCTCCCTCTATCTAGTGAAAACACTAATCATTACATAATTGACATCCCTATCAGTTGTGAAATTGAAGTGAGAAGTACCTCAAACTTATGTAATGCAAGTGTCAATTAAAGCATCGAAGAAAGAGCATCCTGTCCTAAAGCAAAACCTAAACTTTCTCAAAATAGAACCTTTGTTAACGCTGCCACTCAAACCATCTTGAAGAATACTTTTACTATAGACACATTTGGTAACAAGCCAGACGCTGTAATGTACTATACTGGTCTTGAATCCTTAGAGAAGTTTAAATTAGTTTTATATAGTTTAGGGCCAGCAGCTTATGAGCTAAAGTACCGCTATGATACGGTATCAAATATTAGTGTTGAGGATCAATTTTTTGTAACTCTCATTAAGTTGAGGAGAGCCATACCTGATTTAGGTTTAGCTTACATGTTTGATGTCAGCAAAAAGACAATTCAGAATATTGTTATTACATGGATATGTTTTATGTATTGTCAGTGGTCTGAAATAGACATATGGCCTAGCAAGGACCTCATAATGTATTTTATGCCCTCAGGATTTAAACAGATGTATTTTTCAACTAGGGTTATAGTAGATGGAACAGAATTTCCTATCGCTGCTCCTACAAATCCTACATTTAAGCAAGCAATCTTTAGCACATACAAGAACAAAACTACATTGAAAGTATTAGTTGGTGCAACGCCTAGTGGACTTATTTCCCATATTTCGCCAGCTTATGCGGGGTCAGTGAGTGATAGAGCGATAGTTGAAAGAAGTGATCTTATTAAGAAGTGTGATCCTGGTGACTCTGTAATGGCTGATCGTGGATTTACAGTCCAAGATTTGTTTGTTCCAAGCCAAGTATCCATAAATATACCAGCTTTTCTAAAAGGCAGGACTCAGTTACCAGGCATGACTCTTCTTAAAGATCGCAAACTTGCCAGCAAAAGAGTTTACATAGAGAGACTCATAGGCTTAACAAGGACGTATAAAATTTTAAAAACTGAATTTCTTGTTTGCTATGTAACTGTAGGAAGTGAAATTTTCTATGTGTGCTGTATTTTTTGTAATTTTCGAGAAAATATTGTAAGTGCAGATGCGTAAGGTTTGCAAAAGGATATCTATTTGAAAAAGGATTTTAGGTATGTTGCACAGGAATTTTGTGTACTCTTGTTTAAAATAATCATTTGATTGACAAATTGATTGATCAGATACAAAATAAAATACAAAATGAATGGAATGCAAACTGTTTTTTTTAGCATAGTTACACTTGAACATACAATTCAATACCGAAAAGGCCTGCATTAAAATCACTTATTGCTATACAATTTACAATAAAACAATATAGCTACATCACAGACCATTCTATGAAACTATATAAAATACAAAACATTTGAGACATAAAAAAAGACAACGTAGAATAAAATATACAATAATACTTTAATAGATTTAATAATAAATAATTATATATAGCATCTCTCTCTGTAGAACAAAACTTGCAATTTTCTTCTTTATATATCTGTCGTATCATATTTATTTTTAATTGACTTTATGTAAAAAAGTTTACCATTTTAAAAGTAACTAGCATAATGAATAATTTGTAAAACATGGCTTGATGCCGGTAGATCAAAAATTAAAAATAAAATACTGTTTTTTAAACATTTTTGTCTCCACAAAATATAGGAGATACTTAGTTGCTTAAGTCAAAATGTAAGTATATACTCTGAGTAATGCTTGTAATAATATTTATCTAAAAGACCTGGAAGAAAATACTTTTCATAAAACTGATCAAGTTTAGATAACATTACACTAATAAAAGTAGGATCTTGTTCAATTGATATTACCTTTAAATCACAATAGGTATAAACTACCAGGTAACAAACTTTTTTTTGCAATTGATAACTGACCTTGAATTTGGTACATATATTGATGGTCAGGTTTTAAACATAGAGAACCTTTTTCATCAAAGTTTTCATCAAGGAAGTCTGAGGCGAGTGAATCGAACGAGTCGAAGCTCTGGTAAAAGTGAGCTTTATTTCTCTAACATATATACATGATGACTTAGCGTATCAGCGCGTGAATTGTGGATGGGGCCTTATCTTTAGATGGCTCTTATGCCAACGCTCAGGGGCGCCGGACTTCTCAAAAAATACGGTGGCCTAAAGCGGGAGCCGGTGGCTGACTGCTCGCGTAGCCACTGTTACGTTTTCGCGGTTGTTGTTCGCGTCTATTGCTTTTCCCGGAGTCGGGGGAGTTCTGTCCAGGGGCAACTCCGGGATTTCAAGGAAGGGCAGGGCCGGTGCGGTCTTCGTCTCCCTGCTCCTTTTCTCCTTCTTCGTGCGGTCCCCGGTCTGGGTGCCCACAGACCTCCAGGAATTCGGAGGTAGGGGCCTTCCTGTCCTCGGATCGCCAGGCGCTAGAGTCAGCCCTGGTGGGCGCGTGAGTCGCCTGTGCGACTCGGGGATCGTCACCTGTGTCAAAGACCACCACAGCTCTGGTGGAGGTGCCGGTCCGGCAGTGATTGGTCGTCGTGATGGCGAGGGCCTCCTGGCCCGTCTCCTTGGTCGTGGTCGTCGGCGGCCTCTGCCAAAGCGGGCAGAGTTGCCCTGCGCTACAACCACCACGGACCGAACTTGTCCTGTTCGGTGGGTGGGAGGGGCAGACTCTCCCCTGCTCAATAGCAGGCGCAAGTCGGTGGCACTTCGTTCCGAAGAACGGTGCGAGGATTCTGCTCGATCCAGGTTGGAGCGGAATCCGCAGGTTTCGTCTCAATCTCGGTGGCTATTGCCGGTATATGTAACGCCCGGTATATTGAAGCCTCAACGTGAGAGAAGAGAACCCGCTCATCCTGGGCCGGCTCGCCCTTATGTATCTTCCTTGCCGAAATTTGATTGCGAGTAACGACAGCCGCCCCGCGGCGACAGGTGTTACTCGCGCTAGCGGCGCGCGAGTGGGGTGGTGCCATGTGCCCTTGGCCGGACGGGCTTGAGCGCGCGGACCGGGTTGCCGCACACGCAGGCGCGCCGTTCGAGGGACGGATCCGAACATTGGTAAAGTTGATTTAGCATTTATACCCTTAAATTGTTCGTCCGGAGGAAGATCAAACTGGGGAAGGACTGGATCTAAATTGACTTCGATATTAAAATTGTTATTGTTTACATATGCTGTCAACCTGGAGGGTAGAAATAGAGATTGATGACAGTTTGCACAGTAACATTATTCTAACCTCAAACTTTTATGCCTTACAAACAGTTTATTAAGGTTCATAGTTGAAGACTGTAAATATTTATCTTTATATCGAGATAATGCTTCTTTTTTACCACCTTTCATTAAAATAATAATAACTTGACAAACAAAACGTATTTACCGTTCTACAAGTTCAATCTTTCTTCCTCTCAAAGGTGCTCCCCTCTTCCTCAATTCTTCCTTCAATTCTGCAATTTTTATTTTAGAAATATTTATTCTTAATTTTTGTATTAATCTACACAATCACTATTTTCCAAATCTCTCCACTCATTAAACTTTCCACATTAAACGTAAACAGTATGACACGTCCCCAATCTCGGTGCTGCTCTCTGCGCTGAGCTTGTCATCTCGCCGTCCCCATAGCGACTTTCTCGCGAAATAAAGTACTCTGCTTAAAAAAAATAGGAAAAAAAAAAAAAAAAAAAAAAAAAAAAAAAAAAAAAAAAAAAAAAAAAAAAAACGTAATATTAGTCGTTTATGTTTCTCAGTACTTAAAATAATTGCTATATTTTTTAAATTTTTTTTGTTAATAATTTTAATAAAAAACGACCGCCGGCTAAAAACTTCTGAAGGTCACTCAAGAGTAACCTTGACAACATATGTCAAGATCAAGGTCATTGGCAAGTGGGGTCTTTTTGTAAATAATTACCCATATAAAGATAATGAAATCAGATTCCCCCTCCCCCCTCGCACTTTCCATAATCTCATGCACAGGTCGGTGTGCGTGGATGTTGTGGCGCGGGCGGGGGGAGGGAGGGCTTTGCCCACTGCACCATCCTCATGCACGGGTGGTGTGGGTGAGGTTGAAGCGTGGACAGGTGGGGCTTTGTTGTCCCCCCCCGCACCACCCCTAGGACACGTCTTCGTCGTCTTTTAGTCAACACACTAACTCTCTTAGTTTCTCGAATTGGCGATTTTGGCAAGAAATGCTTCTTCCTCCTCTTCTTCTTCTTTTTCTTCTTTTAATGGCTTCTGCACACAGGACGCCGAAACACTTGCCGCGCGGCAAGCCAAAGCTCTTGTCGCCGTTTCTTTCTCCTCGGGCTTCTTGGCGCATTCCTTGCAGCATATCTCCTTGTTTTTTTCGTTGTCACTACGTTTCTCGTCGTCATCAACGTATATCACAAAATTATCGACATTTTGATTACAATCATACTTTTTCGTGTCAAGAATTTTTCTTTTGGTTCCTGTTTTTTTTTTTCGGGGTGCAGTGTTTTTCTTGCATTTGGCAAACGGCTTTCTCGGCATTATTTGTCGCCTAGTTTATTAAATTAAAAATTTATTAAAATTGGAATATTTAAATTAAAAAGAGATTACAAAATTTATAAAATTTGTTATTTAAATTTTATCATCAGAATCTTCGTCGAGTGTGTGAAGTTGGCCCTTTCTTTAAAATTCGATAGTTCTGATTAGAGTTTCAGTTTCTTTTCAAAGAGTATAGGAGTATTTTTATGTTTAAAACCGAATAGTTTATTTAAAAAATTTTGACGACTAGAGTTCCTGATAAAAGGAAAAATTTTTTGATTTTTTTTTCAAAAAGCAAAGTTTGATTTTAAGCCAGAATAGTTCTAAGTAGCTCATTTGATTCCTTTCGAAAAGTTCTCGAGTTCCTGATAAGTAAAAATTTCCAAACCTTAGAATTGTTTTAAAATTATCATCAAAACTTATGTAAATGACGTTCACGGCAGACCTTCTTAACTAGTGACTGAATCGTTTTCGATTATAAAAATTTCTTTCAGAATTCTTAGAGTTCTACTAAAAAACGGAACTCTTGTCAAAACGTCTAGAACTTCCAAAAAAAATTTTAATGCGGACTTAGTCGAATTTCACGCGTCGAATTTTTGAAGTCGAATATCTTCTTAATTAGCCATTAAGAAGTTAATATATTATGTTTTGCTCAACATTTAGAAATTAAGTTAAAAGTACCAATATCCAGACATGTATCTATATTTGGACACCTTTATTTATAAGTATATATAACGCGAATTAAAATTAAAGATAAAAATATTTTTTCTTGTATTTTGAAATTTTAGTTATGGTATCCAAACGTTTATTTTTATAAATTTATATTTTTTTTAAAGGTATCCAGACATAGGTACGTGTCCAGGCATTGGTACATCATTTACCTACTCTTAAATGTCCGGGTATAGGTACCCTTTATACCTTAATTGGATCTGAAAATTAAATAATTTCCCTCCGCACGAGCCGAAATAATAATTAATAAGATATTTTCTTTTTTCTATTATATGCAAAATTAAAGATAAACTTTATATTCTACAAATTTAGATTTTGTATTAGACACTTAATTATTTTTAAGTGGTTGTTCGAATTTTTATTAGATAATTTGTATATGACAATTAAAATTAAATCCATATAATTAATTGCATCTTTAAGCTTATCGGTTAAATGAGTTTTTATAAATGATAGCATTTATCTTGTGTTTTTACTAAATCTAGAATTTATTGGTACCTACAGTATATTCACGAAAGAGTACATTTTAATGAAAAGTAGATTACAGCGGATATACTGAATAGTTCTAGCTTGTGAAAATATTGTTTTTTTAATGGTACCACGTAAATGTGATTTTCAAAAAAGGTAAAAAAATGGCGCTAAGTGCGCTTCTATAATATACATTAATGATACGCGAGATTCACTTACGTGTACAAGCTAAACGTCTATTGTTTTCTATTTTGTATATATTGAGTATAATTATGTTTTTTTTTTTTTAATATTTAAAGACGCACATAATGTCATCGGTTGAAGTTTGGCCGAAACAGTCGTTTATTATAAGTTTTAATACGATATTGTAACTCGCGATTTGGCGTGAAAACGTGAGTCATTGTAATGACTTAACGCATTTTTATTTTTCGATATTCTCTTTCTATATTTGTAAAGAATATATAGAAGAACGGTGCACGGAAAGAACGGTTTTGCTGAAGTATAAAAAAATTTAGCTAGATACAGATCTGAAAATAATTTTGTTGCATTATCAAAATAATTATGTAAAACATCAAACTAATTACTAAAATATCAAAATTTTTACAGCATTATCATCATACTTCAGCGACTTACTATAATTATTTTAATGGTGCAACAAAATTATTTTTAAACAGAAAACCGTTTTTTCCGTATGTGTAGATTAAAGGCGTGCATTTCCATGATGCGTGAATAAAAAACTCTGCAAGTCTCTGGCTTTTGTTTGCACTTCACAAAATCGAATTTTGTACCCGTAGTATCTAAAAATTGAGCTAGATACAGATCTGAAAATAATTTTGTTGGTCCATCAAAATAATTATGTATAATTTAAACTGATTGCTAAAATGTCAATTTTTTTTTACAAAATTATTATAATATTTCAGCGATTTATTATAATTATTTTAATGGTGTAACAAAATTAGATGTATATTTAGCTAAATTTTTAGATACTTTAGCAAAACGGGTTTTTTCGTGCACATATTTTTATCAGGGTCTAAATATCGTTAATGTATATCACTAATGTAAAATGTACATAAAAGAAGCCAGTTGTTGCCATTTGTACACACATTAATCTAATAATTTTTTCGTTTGAACGTTGTGGGAATATTATCGAATTATTAGAGAATTTTAATATCTTGAATTCGACTGATCGAGATTCAGCGGAAAGGCAAATATGTATAATATATGAGAAGCTTGAAGAAGTGCAGGATGTCTCTACTGAGATTACCCGGAAAAGGAACAGACAGTATCTGAACATTTTTAATCCTTTAGGGGCTTGTGTACATAATTATGTACTAAAAAAATTAAAAAAACCTACTAAAAATTAAAAAACTTTTATCAGGGACGTCTTTTAAGACTACCTTATAAATTATAACATTTTACCCCAACGGGATCGATGTGTGGCCCCTAAAGGATTAAAGAAAGAGAAAGTTACTACAAATGGATTAACAACGCGTAATGAGTTAATATTTATTTTAACTGGCTCATTAGATTAGTGTGATTATGGCATTTAAAATTATCATGTGAACGTTATTTGTTACCTTATATATTACTTTTTGTAAATCACGGCAGAAAGGACAAAAAGTTTATAGACACATAGTTGTCTCATGTGTTGGCGCCGAACGACCGACGACACATATAGTTTGCCTCGTTTCGGCGGATTGCACTGATCCCGTTTTGTGGTAGGTCACTGGTAGGCGAGAACCGGTTGTCTCAGTTCCATTCTACAACTGCACGTGATTTGGACGTTCGTTTTGACCATTTCCGTGTTTGCCTTATACCTTACACCGACGGTATCGGAGAAGTCACGTCGATCATCGGAGATGTTTCTTCAAGATCCAAACAATGCACTGATGCTCCTGGAACTGAATATACAACTGGCATCGCTACTCTTCGCGCAGTCACCGATCGCTTTACAACGCAAATTAGGTGAGAGGATGAATTCAAGCGCATGGGTATTTCAACCCCCATTGCTGCGCGGAGTCAACGTGGAGCTGCTTAATCGAAACCTCTGGCAGAAATTCTCCGAGAATAATACAGAAGTGACAATTACCAAGAGCGGTCGGCGCATGTTTCCGTCCTTTCAAATAAACGTAAACGGTTTGGAGAAACGTGAGAATTATTATGTCCTCATGGAGATAGCACCGGCCTTCGATCGCCGTCACAAGTATTGTGGATACCAGAACGGGAGCGAGAACAGCAATATGGGTGACTGGAGTTTTGCGGGGCCGGCAGAGCCGCAACAGCTTTTCGGCTATTGGATTTATAAGTATCCCGAGAGTCCGGCAACGGGGAGTCACTGGATGGACAATCCGATCAACTTCAATAAATTGAAGCTCACGAACAACATCAACGACCCCAATAATAACGTGGTATTAACATCGATGCACAAATACATTCCTAGGATCTGGATAGTTTGTTGCTTTGATACGAAGAACTACAACGAGCTCTTTACTCATTTAATCGCGTTGTTCGCTTTCAAGGAGATGAAATTTATTGCGGTGACAGCATACCAAAATAAGAACATCACGAAGTTGAAGATCAATAACAATTTATTCGCGAAGGGTTTTTGCGAGATGGGTCACGGTTCAAGCGAAAGCATCATTCGATCGATCATCAGGCTCAATCGGATTCCAGTCCCGACGAAAGGGTCTTATTGATCTACGATTCCGAATCGAATCAGCCGAACGAAACTCCCTTAAGGGATCCAAGCCCATTAAAGCATGCGATTATCTTTTACTTTAGCCGGGGAGTCGAAGTTGGCCGGCCTTGCAACGTGGGAGAAGCGGACGCGAATCCCGCCACCGTTGCGAGTCGATCCCCGGCGCCGGGCGTGCTTGGTACGCAGTATCCGTGCACTGCGTTTGATATAGATGGATATCCATTCACGAAATAACTTATTACTATTTATTTCTATTTTAATTTGACACGGCTACCGGAGGCAAGTCTCGTCGAGACCGTGGACATGTTCGGACGTGTTTTGTCCTGAATAATTTTTGAAGATTGCTGATGCAGCGAGTTTGGATTGAATCTTTCGAGTCTGTATTTATTATATTTGACTTGTTCTTGGTCGTTATGTGATCTTGAGGAGGATTAGGTGCCATAAAATTTACAAAGAAGAAGAAGGAAGAAGAAGGCTATTAAGGGACACGGCTACTCGTGGCATGAGTTTTGTGCGTCAAGAGGCGTAATCGTT
Organism: Temnothorax americanus; assembly: GCF_048541705.1. Classification (NCBI taxonomy): domain Eukaryota; kingdom Metazoa; phylum Arthropoda; class Insecta; order Hymenoptera; family Formicidae; genus Temnothorax; species Temnothorax americanus. The sequence goes on from NW_027509811.1 coordinate 501,385, forward strand.
TCTATACCCGATAACTAGCGCTTACTCTCGAGGAGCCAGCTACGGAGTCACTGGGTGTCTTCGCACTAACCGAGTCATCAATCTCGCATCGTGCGTGCAGTGCTCGGACCATCCGAGAACCCGGGCGTGAAGATTCATTCTTAACTTCTTCATATTTACTGCGTGTTGTGGAGCAAACGGATTGACAGCCGAGAGCTTTCCAGATAACCGTTCCTTTTTTTGGCTCCGCAACTCACCAGCGGTACTTGGGCCCGTATCACTACAAGCTCTTAGAGGCGCAGTCAGATCGCCATTGACGCCACTTGGTTACTGCAGAACGCGCTGGCCAGCCGACATCAGATCTTGCGACCGAGCTGTACTGAATCGGAACAGCCCCATTACAGCGGTTCAGCGAGATCCCTGGGAAGTGTTGCAGCGCATGACTTGACTGGGAGAGGCTATATATTCGCATCACCAGACCAGTAATTGACTCTGACTCCAGGCCCAAAGAGACTCGTGCAGAGAATCAATGGCTTAAGACAGCCTGACTCTTTCGATACAAAACGACAGTGGTCGCACCACCGTAGGTTTTATGCCACTTGAATTTTTGGATTCTAACACGGATTTGCCACTTTTTTCGCGTTCTTTTCTGCTATGATTTACAAAAGGTAGTCTTGCCGCTGTTAGCAACGCGGACGGGCGCGAGGCCGCCGTGGCCAACGTGATAACCGGTAGTAGGTCCGAAAGAACGAGTACGTGTATACGCGATCGCGTATTTAACGCGGATTCTGCGAGCGACCGGTCGGTTAGCCCCGGGTTTGGTACACGGCCAACAGTGCCTCCGATCACGCAATCTAACTGATCGTTTCCAGTTTCGCCGGCGTAAATTTGCTTCTAGTATTTGGGCCACGCGAAGTAAGACCATCTGCTACACAATATATTGTTAAGGTTTTAGAAGCCTGTGTACATAATTATGAGAAAAAAAAACTTATCAGGGGCGTCTTTTAAGACTATCTTATAAATTATAACATTTTACTTTAACGGGATCGATGTGTGGCTCCTAAAGGATTAATTTAACTAAAACAATGTTAATTTAATTATTAATTTGACTAGTCAATGGAGTTAAAATAACATTATTTGTGTTAAAATAATAAATTTTGACACATGGTAATTAAAAAGAACAAAATGTTATTTAACTCAAGGTATTGGTTTAAATTTTATCTTCTGATATTTAATAGCGTAGGGACAATTATAGTAATTATACCATTTTTTATTTATATAGAGTATATAGACTAATGATTGTATGTATAGAATATTTTGTAATTAATTGTAATTGCAAGCCGTTTTATCAGACACTGTAAATCTAAGTGTGTTATTTTTATTACAGTCATATACGTTTAAAAATGACACATTTGATTGAAGCTCGTTTTACATGTTTTGTTGCGTGTTAAATCAACATGTTTAATCACATTAATATGTTTAACTGTGTTAAATGGCTTTATTTAAAACGACAAGAAATGTGTAAGAAGAGTTTTAGTTAAAATGACACACTTGTATTTGCAGTGAATTAGCCGTATAGAAAAGAAATTTTTCATTATTTTATAAAATTATACTTTTTAAATGAAAGAAAGTTACGCACGTTGCACGTAACTTTCTTCAATTTTTTAATACGCTATGAATGCCTACTTGATGCATTAAATTATGCGTTTTACTTGTTGATATTGTTTACGATAATTTTATCGTTGCATCTTTAATCGATTATACGCGTATATATCGATGCTGCGAGATTTATATCAATATTAGTCCCAAAGCACATAACATGGCGTAGCGATATACGACGGTCGTAGTCTTCGACCTGACAAATCAGGATACGCCAAAGCTTGTGCGTTACTTACGTCCGCGACTACGACTGTCATATGTGCTTTGGCCTTTACTCGTACAACGAATTTCCTCTGTGAATATATTTTCGATTTAAGGTCAATTTAGACATAACCGTGCCGTGTTCGTACCGTTTACGGACAGAACGATTTAAACTTGTTTCACATGTAGGTATCCGGCACCGGACTACCGATGCCGGATATCCGATCGATTTTGTTTGTTTTCACAAACGGCTATCGGACAAACGTGTATATACATGCTTTTATATTAGTCCATATACTTTGCGATCGGATATTCGGCGTCAGTAAGTAGTCCAGTGTCGGATACGTGTGAAACGGGGCTTAGTCGAATTTCACCCGTTGCATCTTTGAATATCTTTGAATTCTTAACTAGTGGCCGGATTGCCACTAGTTAGTGGTAGAGTTGCAGGCGTTTTGATGGGAGTTTTAACAAGATATTCGATTTCGAAGGTCTGCCGTGAATGTCATTTGCGTTTTGATGATGATTTTTTAAAACAATTTTAAGATTTTGCAGTTTTTTTACTTATTAGGAACTCTAGAACTTTTCGAAGGGAATCAAATGAGCTACTTCAAACTATTTTGACTTTAAATTAAACGTTTCTTTTTTTTTGTTTTTTGAAAAAAATTAAAAAGAATTTTTTTTATCAGAAACTCTAGTACTCGTCCGAAATGCTTCAGATGAGCTATTCAAAACTATTCGGTCTTAAAGTTGGGTGTGAAGTTAGCATTCTATTTTTTAATTGCTTTTTTCAAAGAGTTAATCGCTGGAACTCTTTTTATAAACATAAAAATACTCTTATACTCTTCGAAAAGAAGCTGGAACTCTAATCAGAACTAAAAAATATTAAAGTAGGGATGCGAACTTCACACACCCATCTTCGTCAGTATCTGAATTTTCATCAGACATGTCAGAGTTTGTTAGACATTGGGTTTGTCTTTTTTCTGCAGCTTGTATGTTTGGTGGAATCAATAATTGTACGGCAACTGGTGATAGTTTTCAATTTTTTTGTGGCAGATTTTTGCAAACTAGATATATATATGGATCAGATGTGATCATAAGCCGCAAAAAAACATTTTTCATTGTTTTTGTTTGAGAACTTTCTCGAGAAGTCTTATCGAAACTTTTTATGTACTCGTTCATTGTTTTTTGGGCATCTTGAGACATTTGCTCTATCAGTAATAGAGCAGAGACTATAATTTTTGGTCCATGAATTAATAGTGTCAGAGTAAACTGCTGCTTGATAACATTTTTGAGCTTGCTGATAAGCCAAAGATTATTGGACAGTTCGTCCTTGAGCACAGACATCTGTTTCTTAAACTTTTCAATGCTCCTCCAAAGCTTTTGTCGCCGTTTCTTTCTCTTCGGGCTTCTTGGCGCATTCATTGCGGCATATCTCGTAATCCATTTTGACAGACAGCATGGATCGTAATTTATTTGGTATATTTAGAAAGGTGTATATTTTTGTAAAATAGTCGATATAATAAAGAAGATAAAAGAATTAACAGTTTAATGACTGTACTAAACTGTTAATTCCTTTATTATATATCATTAATTTATCGCATTTTATTTATATATGTAATGTTATACGATCATTAATATGTTTTTATACATTTATTAAAAGGAAGTACATCAAAATGTGACATAATTGTTTTATTGCGTTTAATGTAATTAATCAATATAAGTTAAAAAGTTTTTGCAACAAAATATAATCTTTTATCGCCGCAAATAATGATTAAATTGAAGCTGGTTTAATTCTGTTTTTTTTTTAAATATAGAGTAAAAAATTAAATGTTAAGAGTTTAAGAAAAATGTTCGATTTGATACGATATACGGAAATTCAAATCCAGAATCAATTTGAAATTTCTTTGACGCATGTACAATAAGCAATATTAACACGGCTTGTATTTAATTAGCATTTATGTCTAATTTTGGAGTTTGCGTGACCCGACCAGATCCATTCTGGCTGGTATTTTGTAAATTAGTTTTTTTCGGTTCCGGTTTATTAAAATTTTTTTATTGAAATTTGTATTGAATTGAATTATTTATATGCATACTTTGTTTGTGGATGTTTGAAACTTACAAGTTTGCGCAGGAACCTGAGCTCTTGAATTATAGAAAAAGGAACGATACTTTTCTTGTTGTTATGCACCGAAAAATTGTATTCTCAACTTAAGAATTTCCCTCTTATTTTTATAGTAGTGTCTACTAAAATAGGCACCAAAAGGATTTTCTTAACTTCAGAAGAAATTTTTCTAAAGGATAGATTAGTAGCAGAAATTCTTAACCAATAAGAATATGTACAAGGTTGGATTTATTCTTATTATTATTCTATTAATTTTTCTTATATACTACAAAATATTAAATTTTCTTGTTAGTAGTAAAATTGATTTTATTTATAAAATATGTTTATAATACACATATGAATTCCCATCTGCAGCCGTTTTATAACAAGTTGGATAAAATGAAACGAGGTTTTGATGTTCTTCATAAAACCATTCCATATTTGGTGTTACTTCATAGCAATGAAGGTGATTATTAAAACCTATGGTTTGAAAACCTGAGAGAATAAAACCAACTCTATCATTATTTAATGGTTTTATAATCCAGTGCAACAATCCAAATAAAGGCAAATTTTCTTGATTATAATTTCTTACAAGAATCATATTTTTCTTATATTTAATATTATAAATTGTTGCGCTTCCTGAAATACTATAGAATTCTCATCTAGACCAAGAGGTAAGATGTATTGAAAATTATTATAATTATCGCAATCAATTAGAACTTTTTCTTTAGAATGGAAAACTAAGTCCTGTTGAAAGCCCTGTCTAGATAAAAAGCGAGCTGAGAGACCGAGTGAATATTTCTTAGCAATTGTTAAAGGTAGATTTTTTCGAGATTTTGTAGCCTTAGCTACTTGCTTTACTATTGGTCGATGTTTGCCTTCCATTCGCATTGACCACACATGAATAAGAGGACCAATTAAAGTTAAAATTTTAGGATAATGGACCATAAAATGATGTTTTGGTTTTAATGTTTTGAACAACAGTTGGCAATATAATTCATGGTGTTCAGCAATCAAAGTTGCGAGATAAATAGTTAAATTTGTATCTACAAATGGAGCGGTAATAATATCTAATATGTGAATAAGACGGATGTATAGCTGCCATACTTCCTCTGTCTCAGGCACCAAATCTCCAATAATAAGACCAAAATGTCGTACAAAAAATAACATTTCCGATGCAGACATTTTCAGTTTTTCTCTGCGAATGTGATCAAATGTGATAATAGAAGGCTTATTACCTATATCAAAACCATAATCAAAATTTTATATCCGATCATTAAGATTTTGAATAGTAAAATAACTTTTAGCAGAAATCAGTTTCTCCAAAATAGCACATAAATCATAATGACAAACACCTTCTAGAATATCGTGCATTAAGTCTGCAACAAGATTAGTACCTCACAGAAAGCTTTGAAGCTCATTCCACATCATCGTTCCTTAATACTGTGAATGATAAATTATTGGTGAAAATATCAGTTCCATATTTTCTGTATTACGTAAAGATAACGGTTTTCCTTAACTGTCCTCATTACTTGTTAATTTCTTTGCAAAACACAATAACAATTTGCATTAAAGGAATCAGTAATCCAGTATGAAGGAAATCCTAAATTATTCACCAAGACGCAAGCAACAAAGAAAAGTATATTTGCTTTATTTCCAGTTGTTGTATGCACCATATGCCATGCTTCAAGTTCTTTGAGTTCTTATGATAGCTGAGGAATGCAGGGAATTTGATAATACAATACTCCAAGGCTATGATCACCTGCATGTGAGCCTGTGCAATTATCAGGTTCTACGTCATCAAAATATAAGAATAAAGGCAATACAAGACGGTCTTCGAAATAAGATTCTTTAATATTTTTCCATAGGGGGCTTTGAATTATATTAGTAAACTTGTCTGTATTATTAAGATTTGTTATATTAACTGAAATAGCATCAAAGACACCAGGCAACTCTAGAAAATTTTTTAAGACATACTTCATTGGAATGTATTGACCTGTCAACTCTACTGGTGTTAAAATTACATTTTCTCCAACTTTTATCATTTTTTCTGCAACCCCTATTCTGTAAGATTTAGGACATACATAAGACTGGCTTGCTTTAAGTGCATTTATTCTTTGTGTTTCAGTGTTCAAGCCTTGAAATATATTCTGCATTGTATTAAACATCTCAGTCAAATTCTGCAGATCATCCGGTCTTTGATTAATACCTTGCAATATAGACAAAGTTTTGGATTTTAGCATTGTAAGAAAATCACCACAAACAAATTCTGAAACAAGTTCAATAATCTCTTGTACATGACTTTTATTTAAGGTATTGGAAGCATATAATTTTGCAACTAAAGCTCTTGATGATTCAAATACAGCTTTCTTAAAATCAAGAGTAGTAAAAGCAACTTCATGTATAATATTGTCAATCTGTATATCTTGATCATCATCAATTTGTTGAAGTCCATTTTTTATATTAAAATCTAACTCTACATTTTCATTTATTTCTTCCAAATGCTCTTGATTAAGAACCTGTACTTCTTCAAGTACAGGAGTAGGATGTTTATCATGTAAATGTTTTCTAAAAACTTTTATTGAATTGTATTCTCTGCTGCAATTATCCTGAGCACATTTATATATATATGTACTAAAAACATTATATAAATGAACTATTCGTAAGTGAAAGTATAATGCTTTGATGGAAGGCAAACGCAAATGGCAGTTGCTACAAACATAATCCATTTTTGTACAGTAAGGAAAACAATAAAAGTAAAGGAAGAATATGAAGGAAAAAAGTAAAGTTTTAAATAAAAAGAAAAATATACATGTAATACATATAGAGATATTAATTAGTATTTATCTTTGAAACCAATCCTTTTAAAGAGCTAATTACATTTGTCACTCGAGGAATCTGTTCGTCCTCTTCTAGATATAAGTCATAAAAATATTTTTGGATAAAAAACCAAACCGCACAACACTCCTCCGGATATGCAGCGTCCAATGCCTGGAACGCCTTGAAGCACGTATCTAAAGCCTTCAGTGGAGTACGAAGCTGATACCGCACAGTGTCTATTTGTACATAACTAGCATTAATATTCGACAAATTTGGTCCAACAAAAATCAACATTGGCTGCAAATTCAGACCTCTGTTTGCCAGCCACTTTCTATACGTATTAATTTGCCGATTCAAGTCTCCCGGAATCTGTAAAAATGTTTTTTCAAAATATGAGTTCATAAATTTTATTTCATAAAACAGAAATGTTTACTGCAAACGATAATTACAGGAACATGAAGTATAAAGGCTTTTACGGCTTCTGCGACCGACGATACACCAACACTTGCACCTCTTGTTCTCTTGCAGCAAAGTGATGGTAGCAAGTGAAACAGGATTACATCATTTTGTCTGAAGATTTACATTAAGTAATTAATATAAAGTAACAAAAATTTTTGGTAATTATGCAGTATAGGGGAAGCACCTCCGATGACCTTGACCTTGACATATGTTGTCAAGGTCACCCTCCTGAGTGACCTTCAGAAGGTTTTAGCCGTCGCTCGCTATTCGTTAAAAAGTTATTAACAAAAAAAGTTTCGAAAATATAGCAGCTATTTTGAGTATTGGAAGGCATAAATAACTAATATATACGTGTGTGTACCCTGCTTTAAAAAAAATCACAACTTCTATAAAACAGGACATACACACATGTGTGTGTGCCCTGCTTTATAGAAGTTGTGATTTTCTTTAAAGCAGGGCACACACACGTATATATTAGTTTTTTATGCCTTCCAATACTCAAAATAGTTGCTATATTTTCCAAATTTTTTTGTTAATAATTTGTTGTGTTAGTTATTCTATATAATTATCAATAATTTTATAAAGTATTGTAATGTATATTTTATTCATTGATTATTTCAGTTATGGGATACATAATAGACATTGTTTCAAAAAAAGCGTCTATTCGTTTGTTAAAATCAAATGCTCGTTTGAACATGAATTCCGCTAAATAATGGTTGAAGTGATATTCTCTACGGCCATATTGAGGAATAACTCCACGAATATCTCTCCATACTCGTTCAATGTTCTGTGTATGAACACCCGTATGTGAATCAACAAAAATTTTCCGTATGATTCACTGTATAATGTTGGTATATGTTCTTATCGATTAGTTGATAAGCTTTCCAACAATCACTATAAATTATTGATCCAGGAGCAATATACTTTTGAATCAATGGCAGTAATATTTCTGCTTTACGGGATTCAACTGGCACAACAAACATTTTTTTTGTATTACGTTGTACACCACCGAAAAGCCATTGTCCTGTGATTAGTCGTCCGCGATGATATTTACGACGTCCAAATTTAGCCTCATCGATTTCTACAACGATATTTGGACCGCCAATTTGCTCCTCATTACGCAACAGCCATTGTGCCAAAAGCTATATAACAATACGTGTCATTTACTATTTCAAAGATCATTATAATAGCAGCATTAATGTAGAAAATAAAAATATATACTTCTCGACAAAAATTTATCTAATCAACTGCCGTGTGGGCTGCAATAGCCAGTTCTCCTTGTAAAAATAACTGTCGTGGAGAATTTAATAGCAGAAAATAACAAATTAAACGACAAATTTTTGGCAGATTTATTGTAGCTTTTTCAAACCACGTATTCGTTAGAGCACTGATTTTAAAATTGCACATTTTTCTCACTCATTTTCTACCACGGATTTGTTTGTAGTACATACTACTGCAATGAATAACGAGTGATTGCTGTTCCGTGTTTAAGTGCACAATTGTGTTGCACCGAGGACACTTTATTCGATCACGAATAACTTTTTTCTCTGCCAGATATTTAATTAACTCTTCGTAATTATGTGTTAAGTGAAGAAACTCATGAAATAACATAGTGAAACGAAAATTAGAATTACTGTATCGTTCTGATAATCACTGACAACTGAAAGAGACGTAGCGAAATATAAACACAGAATCATAAACAGTAATACTATCCCTACTCGTATTATACGAATTTATACTTCTATGTAAACATAGCTCTACGCGAGATTCCTTTTCAGATATATGTATATATATACTACTCAGTTACCGAAATAATTTCACGCTGTGAGGTTGATTTTATGTGGACAATAATTTATATAATATGGCATACTCAATATAGACCAAATAAATAAAAATCCTTGGCTTGCGGCTCAAGATGTTGTTGGTGATGCGAAAACTTGGCCTAAATTTATAAGAAAAATGTTTTGGGACAAAAATTTCAAGGATCATAATCGGATGATTATAATGAATTTTGCATATTTAAATGCAATTTCAGAAGATTTTTTACACGACATTTTAACTTTTACTTTGAAAAGAGCATACACAAACGAAAGAAAGCGCAATGTCAAAGATAGGTTTCTTTATTTAAATCACGAGGTAAGTCTTTTAATTTTTGATAACTGTATTAAATATATGTATATTTATTAAATGTCTCATAAATTTGTAGGAATTTGGACGAGATCGACGTAGTCGTGTTTATAGTTATCACGTTTATTTCAAAGAAATGTTAGATTTAAATTTTGAATCACGTAAAAATTAATAATATGTATATTAAAAAGAGAATAATAAAAGATAATAATGTATTTACATACTGTTATTTCAATTAAATAATTAAAACAAAGAACAGTTTATGCTTTTGATTAAAGCAGGGAATACTTTATATTTATGCTTTCTAACATATACAATTGTATATATACTTTTCAATATACCAACTATTCTCTACTTTAGATAACTTTTCTTTCAGTATACCAACAATTCACTGTTTTAAATAATTTTCCTTCGTTCATACATGGACCTATTTCTACATAAATATCAGTCATTTATGTCTATTAGTACTCAAAATAATTGCTATATTTTCGAAACTTTTTTTGTTTATAACTTTAATGAAAAACGAGCGACGGCTAAAACCTTCTGAAGGTCACTCAGGAGGGTGACCTTGACAACATATGTCATGGTCAAGGTCATCGGAGGTGCTTCCCCTATACTGCATAATTACTAAATTTTTAAGTGTTACAAAAATTGGACAGCAAATATAGTCTTTTCATTAATACCTGCATCTGTAGCAATAACATCTGTAAGTAACTTTCTGCCGTACTGATCTGATTTTGAAATCTCAGCTTTAAGAAGATCAATCAAAGCGTTTTTGGTTATATCCCATTTTGACATAAGACCGTCTTCTCTTCCGGGATATAGTTCTTTAAATCTTGCTGAATCTGTAAATTATTTAAGTCAAGCATACGTTTTCTTTAAATAGCAAAGACATTAAAAGACAAATTCTACATTCTCACCAGCAGATATGCATTAGGCAATTGAAGCACATTCCAATTTTTCAAATAATCGTTCACTAAAACGTCAGAATTTTGCGATACTTGAGAAGAAGATTTTTTTTCTGATTGTGATGCCAAAGGTCTTGTTTTTCTGAGATATTGAAATCTTAAAAAATGTGTCACTGACCAATTACGTAAGATTTCAGGCCAAGATTCAGTGCCGTCATGCTTCAAGCAAGCAATTGCACTTTTAATTGCAGGATTATTTAGATCACAACTGCCTAAAAAACGTTATATATGAGACTTTATTTCAGATGAACAGTTAAAAAAAGTTATATATCTTTAATTATACTCAAAAATGAAAAATAAAATCAATGTAATGTAAGAACGCCGTAAAATTTAAGCTAGGATCTAAGTAGCCAAATAATTTCCGTGTGAATTTTTAGTACTTTTCCAACTAATACTGCGCGCCAACTTGAATTATCGGTCTTGAAACAGTTTTTTTGTTAAAACAGTAAATTTACATAATTAAATTGATAATAGATTTAATTTTTGATGCTGATACACATCATATCTAACACTCCCCGACCCTCCATATTACTGTAAAGAATTTATTGCAAAAAATATTATCTCAGCCAGGAAAAATAAATTTTTTGGACCAAAATAAATAATATAAAAATAGTAAAATAAAATTATTATATTTGCGCAAAAAGTTAATATTATGTGGCATGTTCAAAAATGTGGTGCAAAACAATAACATGTTACCCTGCTTATCTCTACTATGAATACAAAATATACACAAGAAAAAAAAGTTTTCACAAAGTTTTTTATTATTGTATCAAAAGATAATAAAAAAAGATTTAATGATGAAAAATTTAGACTTCAATATTTTAATAAAATTACTCAAGACAAAGAGCAATAGATTTATACCTACTACTACCTTTTAACTTTGCAGGATGAGTGATTTGCCCATGACTACGAATGAACGATGATCCTTTGGAATAAGATGCTGCTGAAGAATTAGTAGCTTTCTTAACTTGATACTTAATATTTTTGATTTTATCGGGAAGTTTTCCCGATGCGTTCCTATGTTTGCCAATAGGTGGACAGTAATATGATTCCTAAATTTCAGACAAAAAATCCATTAACAATTGTAAATCCATTGATCACACACAATCAAGAAGAAAGTTAAATAAATGTGATAAAAAGACAGAAAATTTTGACACTCTAGAATAATAAATAAAATTTTGACTATTCCAAAAGAGACAATTTATTTTTTCTTTTTTATTAAGGCTTCTGAGTACTCACCGTAGCCATGTTGAATCGTGCCGTCAGAAGCGAGAAATGAAAAAAGAAATCGGACATTTTTAAAAGTATGTTGAAGCGAACTGGAGTGTTTTTTCATTCAAATATTTTTTAATTTGAAAATAGCACACAAGGATTCTCAGCGTGTCATTTCTTGCCATTTCTCGCTTCTGACGTCACAATTCAACATGGCTGCGGTAAGTACCCAGGAGCTTTAAGTAGTTAGCAGTAATTATCATTGGTAACTCAAATCTGCAAGAAATCAGTCATAAGTCAACTGTTATATATTTAAACAAATGTCAATGAAAAAATTTGATATAGAATTGTTTACTTATAAAAACTTACCTTTGTTTCGCACGGAAACAATTCGCATAACTTAATTGCTGCAATATTATATTCTGAAGCTGTTGGTCTGTTTAAAGAAAACAAAAAAAAAGAATGTAAAATTTCAATATTTTGCTTCTTTTTCCTGAAAGAGCTGAAAGAACTAATACTTACAAATCATTCAACTTCAAAATTGCATTTGCCACAGCTTCAGTTATGGCAGATGTATCCGAATCTGTAAGCATTCCCTTTTTTGCAAAGTTTTGAAGTGCAGCATCACTTTTTAAGGAATAGTTTTTAAGAAGTTCTTCAAAATCCTATAAGAAAGTACAAGAAATAGAAAGATTTTAACACTCCTATAAGATCTGACAATTTTAAAATTAATTATAGGAGCAGAGTAAAGTATTATCTATAAAAGTATAATATAATTTGTTACAGTATTGTTTAGATTACAATTTTAAAATTGCAGGCACGTTAATTAAGTTATGACACTTATCAGTATATACATATGTACTTCCATTATAAATATCGAAATTCCAGCGTAACAGCCAAGAGAGTAACGTTTTTCCGTTCATGCAAAGTATAATAAATGACCATTTGTTTATTTATATGCTATTTGTGAATGTGCACATGGATTTGTGTGCAATTTTTAACGAAAATTAGTGCTATTGCCCGAGTCGAAATTTTGACCCTTCATTAAACCTTTAATTCTAAAATTTAGTAGGAGCTAAGATGTAAAGATAGGCTCAATTATAATGATATAATTTGCTCCTACTTTGATTCTAACGCTGTCTCAAATTTCCCTTTTCACTGTTTTTAGCGTTAAAATAGGTTGATTTATATTAGGAGCTAAGCTAGCAAAATAGGTTTAATTATAAACCTCTATTGACCCTTCATCTGCTATCTAGAATATACGTTCCCCCCACACTGAAAAAAAAAGTAGTTAGATCCAAGAAAATATTTTTTCACATAGTACCAATGGTCTTATTTACTTAATATAATCACACACATATATATATATATATATATGCAGGAATGAGTGTAACACATTATTTTCAACGCCAAATTTATATAGAAATTCTGAAAAATTACATAAAAAGTTCTGAAAAAAATTTTATAGTCCTGGTGAAAATTTTTCTCAGAATTTTTTATATAATTTTTCAGAATATATAATATATCTATATTTTCGGAACTTCTGTATAATTTTATATTTTTTTCAGATTTTTTAATATAAATCTTAGATTATAAATCAGAAATCAATTATTTCATGCGATTAGAATTTATTAGAAAGAATATACAATCAGGAGCTCGTTATGTAATGATTTACAATTTAATAATAATAGTAAAAGAACTTGTAACTACTTTTACAATTGCGTTGTATAATATCTAGTAACTTACAAATTAATAGCACAAAAAGAAATGACAAAAACTCAAAAATATGTAACACATAACAAAACACAAGAATGTTATAAATTAGAATTATTCAGAATATATTATAAATTAGTCAAAGAATACTGATGACACGAATCTGAAAAATTGAAATATTTTAGTTATATATTTATTGACTTTTTTAATTTATTTTTGTTCATGAAAAATTGTTTTTTTACCGTTTGTAGAGAGAATTGTCTCATTATTAAGTTGTATTATTGCGTTATTATTTTCTATAGGTTCATGAATATTATTATTATTTAATGATGATACATCTTGCTTAGTTTTTTTTAATTTTTTAATTTTTCTTTCTGATTGATTTCTGATTGATTTCTGATTTGTCTTTCGATATTTTCTTTTATTTGACGCCATTTTATTAATGAAATCAATTAATTCCTTTTTCGTAATAACAAATTGTACGTTTATCCATTCTACAAAACATATTTATTAAAATATTTATTTTTTTATTTATTATTTTTTAATATATTAATTTTTTATTATTCAAAATATTTTTATTATATATTTATTTGTTTCCTTTATATATTACAATTTGTATTTATCCCTTCCGAACCCTTAACGAAGGGTTAATTAAATGTATAAATATTTACCATATAATCTTTTAAATAACATATGATCAATTGGAGGTCTCTTTGTCCTTTTACCGGTAGCCGAATAATTTGCAATGCTTGAACCGTATATGTCTAATATTACTTCGCGCACTATAATTTTTCAATTTTTGTTTAATTGTGCCTTCATTTCTAAAAATGTTTTTTGTCTTTTTGTGATATAGAATCCTGAATTGGGTGATATTTCTTCCTAAAAATGAAAAAGTTACAAAGCAACCCTGTATTAATAGATATGTATTATTTATTACATTTCATATTCTTACTTTGTCTGCAGCCGCTTCAAAATAATGTTTTGGTAACTGCAAAAATGAAATAAAATAATTTTTTAATTTGTTATTATTATTTATTTATTATTTGTTGTTATTATTGTATTATTATATTTATATACATTGCTACATTTTTATATTTTTTATTTTTATGGTTTTTAACTGTTTACAATTGTTGATTATCTATCTTAACCCTTAAATGCCACATCTCTCAAGAATCTCGTAAATGACATGAGGGGTCTAAAAGACTCCAGCATGAAAAATGTCTCCTTACTCATTGATTTTTTGATCTTTAGTTATAAATTTTTTTGCTTCCTCATAGAGGAAGCTTTGTGATGGTAAAAAAATTTTTTTTCGAGATTTTGATGGAAATAGGTTTAGAATGTTCTAAAATGTCGAAAAATCGTATTAGTAAAAAATGTCCGGAAGTATGTATGTATGTGTGTGTGTGTGTGTGTGTGTGTGTGTATGTGTGTGTGTACGGATTTTTTGTACACGCATCTACTTCTACAATTTTTAGATACCGGGTTGAAATTTTACACACAAATAGAGTATCATAGAAAGTATGTCCTCCTCAAATTTTATTGAAATCGGTCGACCGGTATAGATTTTATGCAGATTTTTATTTATAAAAAAAATGTGTTTTACGCTGCAGCTTTTTCATTATTTGAGATAGCGATTTATTTTTAATTCTATTATATTTTTCAGTTTTTTCTACCCCTATTTCATATATAATTAATTAAAATTTGGTTTATTAGTTCTCGAGTTACGGACGTTTGAAATTTCGGAGAATCCGTACATAATTTTTACGCTACAGTTTTCTCAATATTTGAGATAGCGATCTATATCTAATTCTATCATATTTTCCAGTTTTTTCTACCCCTATTTCATATATAATTAATTAAAATTTGGTTTATTAGTTCTCGAGTTATGGACGTTTGAAATTTTGGAGAATCCGTACATAATTAGAACCCTGGGACGTTTGAAATTTCGGAGAATCCGTACATAATTAGAACCCTGATAATTATATATCAAACAGGGGTAGAAAAGACTGATGAAAGCGATTTATTTTTAACTCTATTATATTTTTCAGTTTTTTCTACCCCTATTTCATATATAATTCATTAAAATTTGATTGATTAGATCTCGTGTTACACACATTTGAAATTTCTGAGAATTCGTACATATATTTAATGAATTATATATGAAAAAAAAGACTGAAGAATATAATAGAATTAGAAAAGTTGCCAATATTAAATCGGAATAGATTTTATGGAGGTTTTCATATTTTTGAAAAATGTGTTTTACGCTGCAGCTTTCTCAATATTTGAGATAGCGATCTATTATATTGTAATTAATATTTATATTTTTAATAATAAATTATTTTTAGATTTCTTCTTCTTGTGTTGTTTTTTTTCAACATAAGTATTTTCTGGTTCTTTTTTTGCATCATCCTAAGTCCTCATGGTCGAGAATTGAAAATTTTCAATTTCAATACTAAAATAATTGACATATAATATGTGAAACTATTAGAAACTAAGTAGAAAATTACACATTTTCTTTAAGATTTGGCGAAGATCGATGAAGGAATTATCGATTTTTGCTCAAAAAGTTACATGTATAAGTTGCATATGTAATTTTATATAGAGTATTAGTCAAAAAAGACTGTATAAACTGATAGTTTCACATATTATATGTCAGTTATTTTAGTAATCTGTCACCGAGACGTTTGAATATACCTTAAAAAATATATTTTTAAAGATATATTTAATTTCATATTTTGAAATGGAAAATGACAACAAAATCAATGAAATTGAAGAAAAAAGTAATACTTAATAAACAATTATTATATAAATATAATATTTAATTAATAATAATTATAATAATTTAATAAATAATAATTTAATTTTTTTAAATAAAAAATATTCTTTAAATTCTTTAGTTTTAGATGATGGTATGGACGAGAAACTTTTGGAAATAATAATAAAATATGAAGAAAATTTATCATCGATGAAACTTATTATAAATGAAATATTGGAAATCGTAGAAGAAAAGACAAAAAAACGAAAACTTCTTGTAAATGAAAATAATATTGAACAAAAAAAACCAAAAGGAATAGAATAGAAAAGAGAGAAAAAAGAAAATTAAATAGAGAGAAAATAAACGAGAAAAAAAGGTTAGCTCTCTCCTTTTTTAAATTTTTCTTTTCTATCTTTTTCTTTTCCTCTTTCTTTCTTTCTACATCATTCTTCTTCTCGTTTGCTGCTTATCACTTTTCGCGTTACCCATATTTTTTTCTTTCTAACAGGAAGACCTTCTGATTCAAGCAGCGTTAAATTATAAAAGCGAGCAAGCAGCGAATTTAGGAAATACTCAGGACGATGCAAAAAAAGAAAATACTTATGTTGAAAAAAAACAACACGAGAATAAGAAATCTAAAAATAATTGTATTATTAAAAATAAATTATTAAATAAATTTTTAAATAATATAATCATATTTAATATAAATATTAATTACAAAAAAAAGATAACAATTAAACGTATTACAAACAATTTTGCTTCCTCATATTTCTTTTTCGTTTTATTACATGTGTTGTCGCAAAAGTTTATACGTATATCACAATTGATTGATTAGATCTCGTGTTACATACATTTGAAATTTCGGAGAATTTGTACATATATAGAAGCTTTCTAAAACTGGATTTGATCAAATTTTTGCTTATCATTTTTCTTTCTTTTATTGTTCTCTCTTATCTCGGTAAAATCGGTTTAAATAATAATGTGCAGAATGAATTTGCTCCTCGACCATGAGGAGGTTGAGATGCAAATTCATTCTTATTTCATATATAATTGATTAGGATTTGATTAATCAGTTCTTGAGTTGAAAAATTCTATATAAACAAAGAACCTTTTTACCGATTATCGCCAAATTCAATACCAATCTTTTTTTAATGATACTTTATATAAAATTATATGTATAACTAATACATGTGATTTTTTATGCAAAAATCAGTTATTCTTTTACCAATCCTTGCCAACTTCAATACCTTTCTTAAATAACACTTTATCTATCAAATAACTTACACATTTTATCATATTATTTTTATTTAATTTAAATTTAAAGAGATAGAATGGAACAAGAAACAATTATAACAGAAGATAAATTTTAATTTAGAACATCAATTTTAATTATTTTTTTTATTATTTTTATTTAATTTAAATTAAAACTTAAAAAAAAATGGGACATAAATACAAAAAAATCAGGCCCTCTACCTCTACGCCCCATATCCCAACCTCCTCTACCCCTCCATCCTTCTAAATCTTCTCTCGTTTCTCTTGTTCTCCAGTTTCCTTTCCAATCTCCTCCACGTCCTCTTCCTCGCCAGCTTTCCCATCCTCCTCTACGTCCTCTTCCTCGCCAGCTTTCCCATCCTCCTCTACGTCCTCTTCCTTGCCAGCTTTCCCATCCTCCTCTACGTCCTCTTCCTCGCCAGCTTTCCCATCCTCCTCTATGTCCTCTTCCTC